>NC_092815.1:235046400-235350228 GCF_023375885.2 Dermacentor andersoni
CGCAACTATGCTCAATGGCATTTGAACTGTTTCTTGCAATTTACATCTTCTAGCCATGCACTTATTCATTTATGACTTGGATGGTCGTGAAGCCTAAGTGCTTTTCTACCTAGCAATACTGCAAGCTTGTCTGCTGACACTAGCTGCACAAAAGAGCAACAGTAGCTTGTGCTCTAGCAGAACTTGAGGGCGGATTACAAGTTCTTGCCACACTATAGTTGAGAAATATGAACATACTCCCAAGCTTCAATATCTTAGCCGGTGTAAAGCTGCAATACAGGTACTGCACTTCCTTAATTGCACTGCTTACAGCTGTCAAACTATACCTCTGGTGCTATGCACATTTTGGGGATGGCAAGAAGTTCCACTAGACAAGGTATCAACCACACAGGCATTTAAAACATTGAGTTAAGGGTGTTTAAGACTGGCTAAACACAATTTGCCCCGTGGCTTGGATCTCGATTCCTTTCCCCTCTAGTGTCATTGACTGAAGAGCCACAACAGGAGTAGAGTAGCAATGCTTTGTTGTCTTGCCTGTTTACTAATAGCAAGAAACTACGCTCTAGCACTGTAGCATAATCAAAGAACAAAAGGTCAAGTTTATTGAGCAAGCTTGATCAACCAGCTCTCCAGTAGTCTGGGCCCCACGTCAGAGGGTATCGTCGTATGGTGTCATGATTACAATAGTGCATGAAGACTACTAGAGGCTGCAATTTCAGTAGAAGGTAGGGGATAACCTTTAATTAAGGGTAAGCCTTTGCTTTTAACAATGATCGCCAAATTTAATCACGATTTCCCACTTCTCCGCCGGTGCAGAAATGCCATCGTCCTTTTAAGATTGACCACATTACAAAAAAGTACGTACGTACGTACATGTCCTATACACTGCGGCTGGTCGCGTCGCAATCCCGTGTTACTCTAGTTTTAACGCCCGCGCAATACGTATGTAGCACACAACAATCGGTTTGCTCTGGCGCAGTTTTAGAAGACGATCGTCGTCGTGCTGTTTGCGCATCACAAACGCGTCACACACAACTCGATTGTGCAACACGCGCTGTTCCACCTTGCATCGCTTCGTTCGTGGTCGTGCTGTTTGCGCGAACAAACGCGTCACACACGCAACTCGATTGCTCTGCGCACACCAAACGCCAAAACGCGATGTTCCACCTTCGTTCGTGGTCGTGCTATTTTGCGCATACACATTCGTCACACACGCAACTTAATTGCTCTTTGCACACACCAAGCGCGTCACACACACACACACACACAGCTTCGATTGCCGTAAAACTCGCTGTTCCACCTTGTATCGCTTCGTTCGTGGTCGTGCTGCTTGCGTGCACGCGCAATGAACCTCCCACCCTGTTGATTGTCTGCTCCGGCGAGTTGGCACAAACCCTGCGCTAGCGCATATTTCTATGGGCCCCGCGCGCGCGCCCATGGGGACTAGGGCATTTCAGGAGCTAGGCGCGTTTTCTACACGACGACTAGGGACCTACGCTCCCCTAGGGCGAAAAGTTACCTAGATATATAGTTCCCGTTGGCGCCGCGGGGGCGGCGCTGCAGTCGACCGGCTGCACAGGCGAGCGAATGTAAATGCGCCACCGGCGCGTCACCAAGACCGGCAAGCCAGCGCCCCCTGCCGGAGAAGCCGGGAGGCAATCTACGGCGCCACCACACGGCGTGGCCGGGGCCTGGGCCGACGCCGTCAAAAAAGGAAAACAGGTGAGCGGCGCGGGCAGGGCTGCTTCCTCGTCCCCTCCCTCTACTCCTCCTGCGGCGCTCAGCGCCGAACAAAACATGATCGCGGCTCTCCAGGCGCAAAATGAGATGCTGCTAAAGAAAATTACAGCACTCGAAGCAAAATTGACGCAACCCCTCCCTACCCCCGCAGTAGAAGTAATGGAAAGTGAGACAGAAGCGCCGGCGGAGGCACCTAGCGCGGTAGCCGCTCTCGAGGCCCGGATCAACGCCCTCGACGTCCGTATGGACAGCCGAATTTGCGCTCTTGAAACCCAAATCTCCGCAGCCATGAATGCCGCGATTGCCACATTGACAGAGATGATTCCCTCTCTCATAACTCAACAAATCGCGCAAACCTCTCGCACCACCCGGCGAGCCGGCCCAATTAAAGAAAATGTTTCGACGACAACTCGATTTCGATGATGAAGACAGTTGCTCACTCTCCGGAATGGAGGATGCTCCCCTCCCCGTGAGTGCTGGCGATGGAACATCGTCTTCGCAACCCCCTACCAATGTTACCGATCATGGCGGGCACCCCTAAATTCAGGAAATTCACCCGATCCAAATTGGCCATCCCCATCCTAATTACCCAGTGGAACTGTCGAGGTTTCAAGGCCCACGCTAAGCGGGCCAACCTACGATTTTTCCTCACAACATTCGAGCACCTTCCTGCTGTGGTAGCCCTCCAGGAGCCAGGGAGCGGCGCCACACTTACAAATTACACCACGTTTCAGCAGGACCCCCTCTCCTGTATCTGCGTGCAGAAAAATTACACGGCCAACTTCATTGACCTTGACCTCAAAACAGAATTCTCGTACGTGATGGTGACCCTCCTTCCGCTACGAAAACAGGACCCACCACTACACGTTCTCAACATTTATTGTTCCCCTAAGTTAGCCAACATCACTTTCGCAGACCTTTTTATTTATTTTATTCTATTTATTTATTCAAATACCCTAAAGGCCCAGCAGGCATTACATAGGGGGGGAACAACAGTTAGTACAAAGCAACGCAGTACTACGATGTGTACAGAAGTCGCTCACCATTAACAGCATGTTGAAGAGAAAAACAAAATATAAAGATACATATTGTCACGTGGTAGTGGCGTTAAAGAACACAGTAGCAGTACTGTGAAAGACAAAACTAGCTTTTATTGGGCGAACCTGTGCCCACAAAACAGGCTACACTTAAAGCACAACGATAGCGGCGAACACAGTCGGCGATCGTCGAAAATCTGATCAGCGGGTCAAGCGCGTCGGCTTTTATACTGCAGTCGTGGAATGTTCCAGACTAATCGTTCGGACCCGCGTGCCTTCCACAAAGTTCTACACCATTCGCGTCACGCGATGAAATCAGATAACACAGGGTTCGGCGACGACAGACAGCCGGATAGAAGCATCGATAACTTTCCAGAAACTTCGGATACATGCAGGCGCATCCCACGCTGTGCGATTACATTTGTTAGGCGGCGAAACGTGGTCGCCCGATAAGGATAAGTACACGCGTCAATACCCCCCTCTTAAGAAGCATCGTCCCGATGCTACAAATATAAGAGAGCGAAACACAAAAGGACACTTATTAAACATAAGTAACAAAACAACGAAACGAAACAAAGTCCAAAGGTCAGTTACGCGAAGTCCCAAAGTTCATTATCGCTGGTAGTACTGCTTGAGTCGCACAACGTGGACTATTTCAGGTCGTGAGCGGCGCCGCTGTGATAGCGAAATGCCGTCTGGCACGACCTCATAGTCCAGTGCCCCAACACGTCGGATGATCTTGTACGGTCCGAAATAGCGACGCAAAAGCTTCTCGCTCAGTCCTGGTCGGCGTATAGGGGTCCAAACCCAAACACGGTCACCGGGCTGGTACTCGACGAAGCGTCGTCGGAAGTTGTAGTGTCGGCTGTCGGTACGCTGCTGGTTCTTGATCCGTAGGCGGGCGAGTTGTCGGGCTTCTTCGGCGCGCTGGAGAAAGGTCGCGACGTCAAGATTCTCTTCGTCGGTGACGTGCGGCAGCATGGCGTCGAGCGTCATCGTCGGGTTCCTGCCGTAAACCAGCTTAAACGGCGTAATCTGTGTTGTTTCTTGCATCGCCATGTTGTAAGCAAAGGTTACGTACGGCAGGACCGCGTCCCACGTCTTGTGCTCGACGTCGACGTACATTGCTAGCATGTCGGCTAGGGTCTTGTTCAGGCGCTCCGTGAGACCATTCGTCTGCGGGTGATAGGCAGTTGTCCTCCTGTGGCTTGTGTGGCTGTACTGCAGAATTGCTTGGGTAAGCTCTGCTGTAAACGCTGTTCCTCTGTCGGTGATGAGGACTTCTGGGGCACCATGTCGCAGCAGAATGTTCTCGACGAAAAATTTCTGCCACTTCGTCTGCGCTGCCCTTCGGTAGAGCTTTAGTCTCAGCAAAGCGGGTGAGATAGTCCGTTGCCACGACGATCCACTTATTTCCGGATGTTGACGCCGGAAACGGTCCCAACAAATCCATCCCGATCTGCTGAAATGGTCGGTAAGGAGGTTTGATCGGCTGTAGTAATCCTGCTGGCCTTGTCGGTGGTGTCTTGCGTCGCTGACAGTCTCGACATGTCTTGACGTAACGAGCGACGTCGGCGGTCAGACGCGGCCAGTAATACCTTTCCTGTATCCTCGACAGCGTTCGGGAGAATCCGAGATGCCCAGCGGTTGGATCATCATGTAGAGCGTACAGTACGTCTGGACGCAGCGCTGACGGAACAACAAGAAGGTAGCTGGCGCGGACTGGTGAGAAGTTCTTTACGAGCAGGTTGTTTTGTAATGTGAACGAAGACAATCCGCGCTTAAATGCCCTAGGTACTACGTCGGTGTTCCCTTCCAAATACTCGACGAGGCCTTTTAGCTCCGGGTCTGCTAGTTGCTGCTTAGTGAAGTCTTCTGCGCTTATTATTCCGAGGAAGGCGTCGTCATCCTCGTCGTCTTCCGGCGGGGGATCGATGGGGGTGCGTGATAGGCAGTCGGCGTCTGAGTGTTTTCGTCCGGACTTGTAGATCACCGTGACGTCATATTCTTGCAGTCTGAGGCTCCACCTCGCCAGCCGTCCTGAAGGGTCCTTTAAGTTAGCTAGCCAACACAACGCGTGATGGTCGCTGACGACTTTGAATGGCCTGCCATATAGGTAAGGGCGGAATTTTGCTGTAGCCCAAATGATGGCGAGGCATTCCTTTTCAGTCGTAGAATAATTGCCTTTCGCTTTTGACAGCGACCGGCAAGGATAAGATATCACCCGTTCATGTCCGTCTTTCTTCTGGACTAGGACGGCACCGAGGCCTAGGCTACTGGCGTCAGTGTGGATTTCGGTATCGGCGTCTTCGTCGAAATGTGCGAGTACCGGCGGTGACTGCATGCGTCGTTTTAGTTCTTGAAATGCGTCGGCCTGCGGCGTTTGCCATTTGAACTCGACATCAGATTTGGTTAGATGCGTTAGCGGCTCAGCGATGCGTGAAAAGTCCTTGACAAAGCGCCTGTAGTAGACACACATGCCAAGGAATCTACGCACTGCCTTCTTGTCGATGGGCTGCGGGAACTTTGCGATGGCAGCTGTTTTCTGCGGGTTGGGGCGTACTCCGGATTTGCTGATGACGTGGCCTAGGAACAGAAGCTCGTTGTAAGCGAAGCGGCACTTTTCTGGCTTCAGAGTGAGCCCTGATGATTTGATGGCCTCTAGTACTGTTCCAAGCCGCCTAAGGTGATCGTCGAAATTTCTGGCGAAGACGACGACGTCATCCAAGTAAACGAGACAGGTCTGCCACTTCAATCCTGCTAAAACCGTGTCCATGACGCGCTGGAACGTTGCAGGCGCCGAGCACAGTCCGAATGGCATAACCTTGAACTCGTAGAGGCCGTCAGGGGTGATGAAGGCGGTCTTTTCGCGATCTCTTTCGTCGACTTCTATTTGCCAGTAGCCAGACTTGAGGTCCATCGACGAGAAGTATTTAGCGTTGCAGAGCCGATCCAATGCGTCGTCTATTCGTGGGAGGGGGTATACGTCCTTCTTCGTGATCTTGTTCAGACGACGCAGAAACGTAAGGTTCCGTCCTTTTTCTTCACCAGGTCAACAGGAGATGCCCACGGGCTTTTCGACGGCTTGATGATGTCGTCGCGGAGCATTTCGTTGACTTGTTGCCTAATAGCTTCACGTTCTCGCCTCGAAACTCGGTAAGGGCTCTGGCGGAGTGGTTGAGCGCACTCTTCGGTTATTATGCGATGCTTTGCAACTGGTGTTTGTCGAATCTTCGATGAAGTCGAAAAGCAGTCCTTGTATCGTCGGAGAAGACTTCTGAGCTCTTGCTGCTTGCTTATGGGGAGACTTGGATTTACGTCTAAGTCTGGTTCGGGGACTATGGTCGGCGGGGTAGATGCGGCAGAATCTGAGAGGACTAAGGCATTGCTCGTTTCCACAATTTCCTCGATGTACGCGATTGTCGTGCCCTTGCTGATGTGCTTGAACTCCTGGCTGAAGTTTGTCAGCAACACTTTCGTGTTTCCTCCGCGCAGTCGAGCGATCCCTCTTGCGACGCAAAGTTCACGGTCGAGCAGTATAGACGTTGTTTGCCTTCGATGACGCCTTCTACGTCAGCGGGTATTTCGGTGCCGACCGAAATAACAATGCTGGAGCGAGGCGGGATGCTCACTTGATCTTCGAGCACACTCAAGGCATGGTGACTACGAGGGCTCTTCGGTGGTATAGCTTGATCTTCCGACAGCGTTATTGACTTCGACTTCAGGTCGATGACTGCGCCGTGTTGGTTTAGGAAGTCCATGCCGAGAATGACGTCGCGTGAACACTGTTGGAGGATAACGAAGGTCGCAGGGTAAGTCCGGTCATGAACGGTAATTCTTGCCGTGCAGATTCCAGTCGGCGTAATCAGGTGTCCTCCAGCGGTCCGAATTTGAGGGCCTTCCCATGCAGTCTTAACCTTCTTCAACTGGGCGGCGATGTGTCCACTCATGACGGAGTAATCAGCCCCTGTGTCCACTAAAGCGGTAACTGCGTGGCCGTCGAGAAGCACGTCGAGGTCGGTGGTTCTTTGTCTTGCGTTACAGTTAGGTCGTGGCGTCGGATCACGGCTGTGTCGCGTTGACCTGTGGCTGGTATGGGACGTCGTCAGGTCGTCTTTCGTCGTCGTATTCTTTGCTTTCACACTTCGTCGGGACGGCGGCGTGTCGGTATGTCGTCGAGGTAGTTTCTTCGGCGTCTTCGTCGGCGGCGGAGGATCTTCGTCAGTTCGACGAACAGCAACCGCACCTCCATCGGTTGCTGCTTTTAGTTTTCCGGATATGGACTCAGGGATCGGCCCCGGGCTGGGCCAGTGTATGCTCGGCGCTGCGGCGACAGGTAGCGGCCTGGTGATGGTGAACGCGACGGTCGTCGAGAGCTCCACTGAGTAGCGGCGAGGTAGTCGGCGATATCGCGAGGGCGTTCACCTTGCTGCGGGCGCGGAGCGTTGACGGCGAAACCTCGCAGTCCCATCTCCCGGTATGGGCATCGTCGGTAGACGTGGCCGGCTTCGCCGCAGTGGTAGCAGAGCGGGCGGTGGTCGGGGGTGCGCCAAATGTTCGTCTTCCTCGCGTAGGTGCGCTGGGCGATGGGTGGTCGTGCTGGCGGCGGCGGCGGCGGACGACGGAACTGCGGCGTGACAGGGCCCTGGCGCGGTCGCGGCGGGGGACCTTGACGGCGTGCGACGGCGGCGTAGGTCATCGCTTCTGGCTAGTGCTGCGGTAACTTATGTTGCACCTCAGGAGCTCCCAGCGATCGCTGAACCTCATCTTTCACGATGTCAGCGATCGAGGCTACTTGAGGTTGCGACGAATTGAAGACCTTGCGGAGTTCTTCGCGCACAATGGCCCTTATGGTCTCTTGGAGATCAACGGAGCCCAGCGCTTGGATGGCACACTGAGGCGTGAGCACTTGGCGGTTATATTGCCTAGTGCGCATTTCTAACGTTTTCTCAATCGTCGTAGCCTCTGTCAGGAACTCAGCTACGGTCTTCGGTGGGTTTCGGATTAGTCCGGCTAAAAGTTCATGCTTTACGCCTCGCATCAAGAAACGCACTTTTTTCTCTTCGGACATTTCCGGGTCGGCGTGCCGGAAAAGACGGGTCATCTCTTCTGTGAAGATAGCGATGGTCTCATTGGGTAGTTGGCCTCGTGTTTCCAGCAGAAGTTCGGCCCTTTCTTTTCGGACAACGCTCGTGAACGTCCTCAGGAAGTTACTGCGGAACAGGTCCCATGTTGCTAGGGTGGACTCCCGGTTCTCGAACCAAGTCCTCGCGGCATCTTCCAAGGAGAAGTACACGTGTCGTAGCTTATCTTCAGAGGTCCAGTTATTGAAGGTCGAGATCCTTTCGCAGGTTTCGAGCCAGGTTTCAGGATCGTCCGACGTAGCTCCACGGAAGGTAGAGGGCTCTCTGGGTTGTTGAAGTACTATGGGTGAGACTGGGGCAGCCATTGTGGTTGTCTTGGCCACAATCTTCTTGGTCTTCTCAGGTAGAAGTCCGTGCTCCGGGGGCAGCTGTTGTAGACGACGGCTTACTCGATGGTCCGCGACTACGTTGGTGCTCTCTTTACGGTCCGGGCTTGGATCACGGCTTGTCGGGGGCGTCCGGTACATGGACCAAAAGCACCTCCACCAGATGTCACGTGGTAGTGGCGTTAAAGAACACAGTAGCAGTACTGTGAAAGACAAAACTAGCTTTTATTGGGCGAACCTGTGCCCACAAAACAGGCTACACTTAAAGCACAACGATAGCGGCGAACACAGTCGGCGATCGTCGAAAATCTGATCAGCGGGTCAAGCGCGTGGGCTTTTATACTGCAGCCGTGGAATGTTCCAGACTAATCGTTCGGACCCGCGTGCCTTCCACAAAGTTCTACACCATTCGCGTCACGCGATGAAATCAGATAACACAGGGTTCGGCGACGACAGACAGCCGGATAGAAGCATCGATAACTTTCCAGAAACTTCGGATACATGCAGGCGCATCCCACGCTGTGCGATTACATTTGTTAGGCGGCGAAACGTGGTCGCCCGATAAGGATAAGTACACGCGTCAATATCAACAATCATCAACAAACATTCAATTGTTACAGAAAGTAGCGTTATATATACACAAACATGTATGAAGTGAGGAGAGGGGAATAATGAAGGTTACACCTCAAGGTGACATTTCAGGCTGGTTACAAACGCTTCGTAATCAATGACAGATGCAATGGTGCCAGGCAGAAGATTCCATTGACGGATGGCTAGGACGAGCGGCGAATGAAAGAAGAGGTTAGTGCCAGCAAAGATGGGTTCTACTTTGAGTTGGTGGTCAATGCGTGGGAATATGCGATGCGCTGGCGTGAGACTAGATATAGCAAAGGAAGAGTGGCTGTGATATAATTTGTGGAAAAAGGACAGCATGGAAAGCGTTCTACGTCTTTCAAGAAGAGGTAACTTGAGAGCTTTCTTTATTTCAGTGACGCTTGCCGTACGCGAGTAGTTCTTCGATATGAATCGAGCGGCTTTATTTTGAAGAGACTCTAATTTTGTTATTAAGTATGCTTGGTATGGGTTCCAAATCAAAGAGGCGCAATCCAACTGCGAGCGCACTAATGTGGTGTATGCTAAATACTTAGTGTCTGCATTAGCTGAACGCAGATTGCGTCTGAGAAATCCGAGTGTTTTAGAAGCCTTGTTAATGACCATATCGATGTGAATGCTCCATGAAAGGTCGGATGCTAAATGGATCCCTAAATATTTTATGACCGGTACCGATTCTACGGTCATGCCGTTTAGAATGTAATGATAAGGTTCTGGGTCAGTTTTTGTGGTAAATGTCACGACTTTTGTTTTCGAGGTATTAATTTTCATTTGCCATTGTGTGCACCAATTGTTAATCTTGTCTAAGTCCGATTGTAGCTGAAGTGAATCAGAAGGTTCATTTATTTGCCTGTATATCACGCAATCATCTGCAAACAATCTGACCGTAGAACTCAGGTTATTGCTTATGTCATTAATATAAACTAAGAATAAGATAGGTCCAAGTACAGACCCTTGTGGTACTCCAGATTTAACGTGGGAGAGGGTTGATGAATGACCATTAACAAAGATTGATTGGTAGCGATTGGCCAAAAAATTGTTAATCCAAAAAATAACCTTCGAAATAATGTTCACATTGTCAAGCTTTTTAATTAGACGTTTGTGTGGAACTTTGTCGAACGCTTTGGCGAAATCTACAAATACGGCGTCTATTTTAGAGTGAGCATGAACAGCACGATGAAGGTCAGTAATTAATTCGAACAGTTGTGTTTCGCAAGATCGACCATGGAGAAAGCCGTGCTGATTCGCAAAAAAGAAGTTATGTTTCGCCAGATAGCTCATGATGGCCGATGAGATTATGTGTTCTAGTAATTTAAGCCGCGCCTTAAAGGCTGCAGGCTGGGATCCCCTAGTGATCGTGGGCGATTTCAACGCCCCCAGCACACTTTGGGGATACGCGCGTGAAGAGAAACGTGGACGTAAGCTGGCGGAACTTATGTCCACGCTGGGCCTTACTCTCCACACCGACCCTGCCCACCCAACTCGCGTGGGTAACTCCGTGACCCGGGACACGTGTCCGGACCTTACCCTCACCAAAAGCATTCAATATGTAGACTGGGTCAACACCGAAGAAACCCTCGGTAGCGACCACTGCATACTCAATACAACTATTCGCACCCATCCATTGGCAAGACCTTTCGCACAGGCAAAATTGCCCGATTGGACCAAATTCCGACAAACATACACCAACTCGACCCCCATTCAGGAGTAAGGGTACCACGTCTGGTCCCAGCAATTGGTTTCCACCCTTCGCTCCACGGAAACTCAAATTCAACTCTCAGAGGCGACCCCGGAGGTGGACAACCACCTCCTTCACCTCTGGGAGGCCCGGCACAGCCTTGTCCGCCGATGGCGCCGGCAAAAACACAATCGGAAACTCAAAATTCGCATCGCTGAGCTCACCCAACGAGCGGCAGAGTGCGCGGACCAACTCGCTGACTCTAACTGGGTGGACCGATGCAACACGGCCGCGCGACAAATGTCCAGCCGGAGTACGTGGCGCCTCTTCCGCGCCCTAATCGACCCCACCCTAACTCGAGCAGAAACACAAAAACATCTCCAACGAGCCATTCACTGCTTCGATGGAGACACTTCAAAATTGGCATGCAAACTCCGAGATCAATACCTCTGTACTCAGCAGGACCCCCGAGGGCCCGCGTACTCGTATGCAGGTTCCGAGAACGCGGAGATGGACCAACCGTTCCAGCTGCACGACCTGAAGGCGGGCCTAGCAAAAATGAAGCGAGGAACGGCACCGGGACGGGATAAAATTAGTCAAATTACTTGCCAACCTTCCCGACTCTGCCTACTCCACACTCCTCGCTTACATGAACTCCATTTGAATCGGGGAAACACCCCTCCCAATTGATTGGAAGACCGCTCTGGTCACCTTCATTCCCAAAGCTGGTAAAGCCATCAACACAGACAGCCTCCGCCCCATCTCCCTTACTTCTTGTGTGGGAAAATTAATGGAGACGATGGTGCGCGACAGGCTGTCTGAGTTTCTGGAGAACAAAAATGTTTTCGCAGACACCATGTTCGGATTCCGCCCACACCGGTCCGCACAGGATGTCTTGCTTCAACTTGACCGAGAAATTCTCGACCCGATCGAATATCCCCTAAGTGACAAAGTAGTACTCGCTTTGGATTTGAAGGGGGCCTTCGACAACGTGACCCACGAAATTATTCTAACACATCTTTCCCAAACAGATTGCGGCCGAAACACCTTTAACCACATTAGGCAATTTCTCACTGACCGACAATCATACATTCGGATTCAGGACAGCGAACACGGCCCATACCAATTAGGCACGTGAGGGACCCCGCAGGGAGCGGTCCTCTCGCCCCTCCTATTCAATTTGGCGATGATGAGACTTCCCGCTCAGCTGGAGAGGGTCGACGGCATCCAGCACGCGCTGTATGCCGACGACATCACCATCTGGGCTAAACACGGCTCGGTAGGAGAAATGGAGGCCAACCTGCAGCAAGCGGCGGACATCGTAGACAACTATGCCCGTCGATGCGGCCTTCAGTGCTCCCCGTCCAAATCTGAATTTGTGCACATACGCCCCTCACCAAAGTGCACTACCAAAATCGACCTCTCCCTTAACAGTGGACCCATACCCGAACACGACGAGATCCGAGTACTGGGGCTCTTTATTCACAAAAATCGAAAAGCTGACACAACATTGGCCAAATTGCGTAAGGTGGGGGACCAGGTGGGCCGGATGGTCCGCCGATGCAAAGACGCCTTGCGGCTGGCGCATGCATTTGTAACCAGTCGAGTCCTTTACTCGGCTCCATACCTCCACCTACGCAAACTTGACGAGAATGCACTCGAAGTCATTCTCCGTAAAATCTACAAGCGTGCCCTCGACCTCCCGGTCAGTACCTCCAACCTGCGCCTCCTGGGCCTGGGGATGGTGAACACCTTTAAAGAGCTGCGAGAGGCACACTTGATGAACCAATACACGAGACTCTCTAAAACGCCGTCGGGTCGCCGCCTCCTTGCCCGACTACACATCCATCATTCAATACATACGGAAGAGCACGTACATATCCCATCACAGTGGAGGTATGCCCTGCACGTGCGCCCTCTTCCGGTCAACATGACACGAGAGGACCATAGCGGCAGACGCCTCGCGCGGGCGGAAGCCTTGGCTCGCCACTACGGACACAAACACGGAGTCTTCTACGTGGACGCCTCCGGCCCGTACCATGGGGGTTGGTACACGGCCGCAGTCGTCCACCAAAACACAGCAGTAAATGGACTCACTTTCCGTGCACACATTACACACGCGGAGGTGGTTGCCATCGCGCTAGCCGCCGCAGATCAACACTCAAGGGTCATCATCACCGACTCGAGGGGTGCTTGCCGCAATATTGAGCAGGGGCACATACCGTACCTTGCCTACAAAATTTTGCAAAACAGCGACTATCTCGGTGCCCCCTCGCACCGTACGATTATCTGGACTCCCGCTCGCACGGGCCTCGAAGGAAACGAGACGGCCGATGCCGTCGCCCGCGCGCTCACTTTCCGGGCATCACCTTCGTCCCCCACCGATCCGGACCCCGAACCCAATCCCGCCTATACTTTCAAAGAGATCGTTCAGCTCTACCAATCTGGCCATGCCATCTATCCCAAGCCCTGTAAGGGCCTCACAAAGGCGGAGGAGCGCATTCTCCTTCGCCTTTATACCAAAACTGTGCTGTGCCCGGCAGCCTTAAAATACTTTGACCCCGCTTGCACGGGGGAGTGCCCGCACTGTGGGGAAAAGTCCTCAGACATTTTCCACATGGTATGGGCATGTCAAAAAACCCCAAATCTAACCCCCCTACCCAACCTTTCCCGGGAGGACTGGGAGGCAGCCCTGCTCGGCTGCTCTGACCTGACGGCCCAACGGGCCTTGGTCGAGCGGGCCCGGGGGGCGGCCGGCGCCAATGGGCTCCCGTAAGGGGGAGCCCACCTAGTGTTGATGCAAACCCTATCTAAATAAATGTTTTTCAGACAGATTGTTTTCGACCGACGCTTTTGACGCTTCGGCGCGCGCCGAAGTTTTCCGACGCGTGCCAGTGGTTGGGGCATTAGGCTTCGCGGCAACTGGAGCGTATGTAATCGTAATGTTTAGCTGGAAACGCTTGCCGCGAACGCTATGCAAGAAGGCGAGCTTTGTGATGGGACCACGGCCTCTTGCGTAGTCCGCGAAGCGGTAGAGTCACTGGAAAAAAATTCAGAGTACCGCAAAGGTTGGGATTTGAATGGCAACACTGAGCGGCCACCGCCATATACCTTCCAAGCCGACTGCGTCGCGGGAAGGCCGCCGTGTGTGTTGGAAAAGCTTGATATTCAGTGACACATCGGGTTGAGAAGTTGCGAAGAACGAAAATAAAATGTTACTTTGTGCGAAGTAATGCAGCCGGTGGTTGTTTTGCACGCTGTTACGTTTCGCCTACGACGCGCGGTATAGCCGGCGCGGATGCAACGGACGCCGGGGCTTCATTCAAAGCGGCGGACATTTTGGCCCGTTCAGCGCTGCCGCAACGCCTCCCCGCCAAGCGTGACCAGGCATGTTTCAATGCCACGTGTCTTCGTGTGTGCGTGTGTGTGTGTGTGCATGTTGGTGCCCACGCTTGTCAAAGCGCGGCAGCCGGGGAGAGGAGCTCCCCCAAATGTGAAGCGAGGAGGTCTGTCAGGCGCCGGCCCGGCGGATGGGTCACCTTCTAGTCTCAACGTGCCCGAGCACCGCCGTCACGTGGCCTCATCGCAAGCCGTTCCTTCTTGACCTCGACTCCGAGAGTATAAAAGCAGCTGCCCCCGGACGCCGAGAGAGGCTCCGATTTCTTCTGTCGAGTAACGTGCTCTCCCGTCTCTCCACTTCGGTCGACCTGACCGCCCGCTCTTTTGCGATGCTAGAATAAACAAGTTGTTCTGTTACCAGTCGACTCATGCTTTGCCGGGACATTCGGATGCTTCCAGTTGTGCCCCAGGCCGCCAGGCCAACGCTACCCTTGGGGCTTGCGACCCAGATGCAACAACGGGTGCCAGCGGTGAGATTGCAACAACTGTCTGCCAGCGGTGAGATCGCGACAGCGGAGGCCAGCAGCGAAGATATGCGGTTGACTGTATGCTGAGCAGCACAACGACCATCCGGGAGCAGTGCAACGAGCCCTGTGTGATGACTGGTTGCCTGTAGCGGAACAACTGCGCTGAATTCTTGGCTGCGAGGTTTGGTGAGTGCGGGACTTTCTTCTTCTGAGTTTTGCCAGGCTTTTGTTAGTGTCAGAAACAGAGCTGGTAATTGTGGTTGTCGTTGCTGCCGGGTTAGTTTGCGGCAAGACAATAGTAGGCAGTAGAGAAAGCAGCATTCAGAGCAGCCATGGATTGGAAGTCGTTGCGCAAACCGAGATTGCTGGAGCTTGCAAGAGAGTTGGGTCTGGATGTCTCAGACAAACTCAGAAAACCAGAACTGCTAAGGGCTATTCTTGAGTTAGAAGCTGAGGATGACGAGCTGTCGGAATGCCTTGAGACCATTGAGGAAAGGGAGACGGCAAAAGACAGGAGCGCGAATGTAAAGAGCAGAAAGAGAAAGAGAGAGAGCAACAAGCGAAAGAGGAGCGCGACCGTCAACACGCTTTGGAAATGAAGCGTCTCGAGGTAGAGATGGAACGCGCTCGTAATGGAAGTGAGGCACACAGTGCAGGAGAACGAGTATCGTTCAAAATGACTGACCTGATGCGGCCGTTTAAGCTTGGAGAGGACATTGGTTTGTTCCTGGTTAACTTTGAGCGAACGTGCGAGAAGCAGGGGTTCTCTCGGGAAACGTGGCCACAGCGCTTGCTCACTTTGTTACCCGGCGAGGCGGCCGACGTAGTCGCTCGCTTGAAGAGAGAGGAGGCAGAGGATTTCGACAAAGTTAAATCGAGTCTGCTAAAAAAGTACAGGCTGTCAGCGGAGGCGTTCCGTCGGAAGTTTCGGGAAAATGAGAAAGGCAGAAGTGAGTCATACACAGAGTTTGCCTACAGGCTTATGTCAAACATGCAGGAGTGGCTCAAAGAAGAGAAAGCGTTTGATGACCACGAGAAAGTTCTGCAGTGTTTCGGGCTGGAACAGTTTTATAGTCGGTTACCTGAGAACGTGCGGTACTGGGTCTTGGATAGGCCAGACGTTAGTACGGTGGCTAAAGCCGCTGAGTTAGCCGAGGAGTTTGTGACGCGTCGGGCTCGCGGAGCTAAGGACGGTCAAAAGGGTGAATTTGGCTCCAAGTTTGAGATGCCGAAGTTCACACCCATGAGAGCAAAGGGGAACACCCGTAGTGCGGATGCGAGTGAAAGCAGTCCGACCGAACCTAAGGAGATGGCGGTAGCCGAAGCCGAACGCAGAAAGCGGTTCGAGACGAGGCAAGCGCGCGTGTGTTATACGTGCCAGAAGCCGGGTCACTTTTCGGCGCAGTGTCCGGAAACAAAAACAAAAGTCGTTATTTTGTCATTATGCAGCACTGACGAGAACATGAAGCTTCTCGAGCCTTACATGCGAGACCTCATCGTGAACGGGAAAGAGTGCCGAGTGCTTCGCGATTCCGCAGCTACGATGGATGTAGTTCACCCCTCTTACGTAGAACCCGATATGTTCACGGGCGAGTGCGCATGGATCAAGCAAGCCGTGGAAGCTTACAGCGTGTGTCTGCCCGTAGCAAAAGTGCTTATTGAAGGACCTTTCGGAGCACTTGAGACGGAGGCGGCAGTGTCATCTATGCTGCCCCCCTAGTACCCGTACCTATTTTCGAACAAGTCCGATCACCTCCTGCGCGAGAAGGGGCTTTTGTTTGGTGAGGCTAGCGTTCAGGCCTTAACCAGATCGAAGGTTCGGGAGCTCGCTGCAAAGGCGGTAGTTGCGGGGCCGACGTTGTCGAACAATGAGAAAGGGTCAGAGGCGCAGCAAGCTGATATTCAGAGCACGCCCGAACTGAATAAAATTGAGCCTGTAGCGTTAAAGGCACCAGATACTGGAGAGGAAATGCCCGACACGGGAAAGTTAGAAGAGCTATCTGCAGATTTGCTCATCGCGCCTACGTCAGACGGACTTAATAGGTTGCTAAAAGTCAGCCGGGCGGCTTTGATAGCCGAGCAAAAGAAGGATGGCAGCCTAGAAAACATACGCTGCTTTGTCAAGGAAGGTATCGCCAAGAAGAATGCTCGCTTTGTGGAAAGAGGTGGGGTCCTGTACCGGAAGTATCTAGACCGCAGGGGAGTGGAGTTCGATCAGCTGATCGTGCCTCAGTGCTACCGTCAGGATCTGTTGCGCTTGTCGCATGGGGGTTCGTGGTCCGGACACCTAGGAGTTAAGAAAACTAAGGACCGTCTCTTGCAAGAGTACTATTGGCCAGGGTGTTTTCGGGACGCAGACCACTTTGTGAGGACATGTGACACCTGTCAGCGGGTGGGCAAACCAGGGGACAAATCGAGGGCGCCGTTGAAGTTGGTACCTATCATTACGGAGCCTTTTAGACGGCTCGTTATTGATACAGTGGGACCTCTGCCGGTAACAGCCACGGGGTACAGACACATTTTGACTGTGATCTGCCCAGCGACAAAGTTCCCTGAAGCAGTGCCGCTTAAAGAACTCAGCTCAGTTGAGATAGTCAATGCACTACTGTCCATATTTGCGCGAGTTGGTTTTCCTGCGGAAATCCAGTCAGATCAGGGCACGGTGTTTACGAGCGCTTTGACGACAGCCTTTCTCGAAAGGTGCGGGGTAAAGCTGTTACACAGCTCAGTGTACCACCCACAGTCGAATTCCGTTGAGAAGCTCCACTCCGTCATGAAGCGCGTGTTGAGAGCATTGTGTTTTGAACAACAAACTGACTGGGAGCTGTGTCTGCCTGGGGTGATGTTTGCATTAAGGACCGCGCCGCATGCGGCTACGGGGTTTTCGCCAGCTGAGCTGGTGTACGGTCGCTCGCTGCGGTCTCCGCTTCGCATGCTTCGAGAATCGTGGGAAGGCAGGGGCGACGACCCAGTCGTGGTGGAGTACGTGCTTCGGCTCTTCGAACGCTTAAGAAGGGCACAGGAGTTGTCAGGTGAAGCAATGGCAAAGGCCCAGCAGAGAGCCAAGGTTTATTATGATCGGACAGCCAGGGCCCGTCGTTTTGAGGTGGGCGATGAGGTCATGATATTGCGCACGTCGCTAAAGAACAAACTCGACGTGCAGTGGGAGGGCCCAGCACGGATTGTTCAAAAACTGTCGGACGTTAACTACGTGGTGAGTCTGCCAGGAAAGCGGAAGGCACAGCAAGTTTACCACTGTAATCTGCTCAAACCCTATAAACAACGGGAAGCAGTGGTGTGCATGATGGTAAACGTTCCCGAAGAGCTTCCGGTCGAGCTTCCGGGACTAGGCTCAGTGACGAACAGGAAAGACACCGATCAAGTCATTAGTGACTTAATCAGTAAAGCATCGCTGTCGCCTGAGCAGAAAACCGAACTACACCAGCTCTTACAAGAGTTTCAAGGTCTGTTCTCTGAGAGGCCTGGTAGGACTTCTGTCCTTACTCTTGACATAGAACTTACCTCCCCAGAGCCAGTACGGTCCAAGGCGTACCGGGTGTCACCCCGCCAGACCGATATTATGGAGGCTGAGGTAAAGAAAATGCTACAGCTCGGTGTTATTGAGGCGGGTGAGAGTGATTATACCTCCCCTTTGATTTTAGTTGAGGTACCGGGCAAGGAACCTCGTCCTTGCGTCGACTACCGCAGGCTTAATTCCATCACTAAGGATCAAATTTATCCGATCCCTAACATCGAGGAGCGCCTTGAGAAAGTTAGTAGCGCTCAGTTTATTTCCACCCTAGATCTTGTCAGGGGTTATTGGCAGGTTCCACTTACAGAAGAGGCTAGTAGGTATGCGGCGTTCATTTCACCAATGGGAACGTTCCGTCCTAAAGTTTTGAGTTTCGGTTTGAAGAACGCGCCATACTGCTTTTCAAGCCTCATGGATAAAGTGTTGCGGGGACAGCAAGAATTCGCTTTACCGTATCTAGACGACGTAGCGATATTCTCCGCATCCTGGCCTGAGCATATGGCCCACTTGCGGGCAGTGCTAACCCGCCTGCGCGATGCGGGCTTGACAGTCAAGGCTCCCAAGTGCCAGTTAGCACAGGCCGAGGTTGTCTACCTCGGTCACGTGATTGGACGGGGTCGTCGCCGCCCCTCTGAAATAAAGGTGGCCGCTGTGCGAGACTTCCCGCAACCGCGCACGAAGACCGATATTCGGTCGTTCTTAGGTGTCGCTGGCTACTATCAGAGGTACATCCCCAGGTACTCTGATATCGCGGCTCCCCTGACGGATGCTCTAAGAAAAACAGAGCCCCAAACAGTCGTATGGGACGAGACAAAGGAAAGAGCTTTTAGCGCCCTAACAAGCCAGCCTGTGCTACGATCGCCAGACTACACAAAAGGGTTCGTTGTTCAGTGCGATGCTAGTGAGCGAGGCATGGGCGTTGTACTGTGCCAACGGGAAAATGGAGAAGTGGAACACCCCGTCCTGTATGCTAGTCGTAAGCTGACCAGTCGTGAGCAGGCGTACAGCGCCACCGAGAAAGAGTGTGCGTGTCTCGTGTGGGCCGTTCAGAAATTGTCATGCTACCTAGCCGGCTCGAGGTTTATCATTGAGACGGATCACTGCCCTCTCCAATGGCTGCAGACCATCTCTCCCAAAAATGGCCGCCTCCTGCGCTGGAGCCTCGCTTTGCAACAATATTCCTTTGAGGTGCGTTACAAAAAGGGGAGTCTCAACGGTAACGCCGATGGCTTAAGTCGAAGCCCCTAACGTAAGAATCAGCCTCAAAGTTATTTGTTACTGATGTTTTTCTTCCTGAGGCAGGATTTTTAACATATTACTTTTGTGTAGTGTTTCAAAGTGATGACGTGCTTTCTAGTGCAATTTTCCAATTTGTGGACGTGTTCTGGGTGCTGCTAGACTACTGTAAGGAACTAGGCAGTAGTATAAAAGGTGAAAGAGCCTGGCAGGGCTTAGTGAGGGTTGTGTCGTGCTTGCTGACTAAGCGGTTGAGTTTCGGCGTAGTTCTAACGCTTGCTGGGAACGAGAGAAAAATGGCAACTCTCCCGAAGTCATTTTGCAGTGTCCTGTGTGAACCTGAACGTGACAACGAGGCCTTCTCTGTGCGCTGCGCTCAAGAAACGCCGAGGGACGACCGACTTCGGTTATGAGCATCATCGAGCGACATCCCTCCGGACAGCGGATGCAGTCCCCTGACCATCGGGATCTCCTTCCCCCGGCGGGGCGGTCTGTTACGTTTCGCCTACGACGCGCGGTATAGCCGGCGCGGATGCAACGGACGCCGGGGCTTCGTTCAAAACGGCGGACATTTTGGCCCGTTCAGCGCCGCCGATACGCCTCCCCGCCAAGCGCGTCCAGGCATGTTTCAATGCCACGTGTCTTCGTGTGCGCGTGTGTGTGTGTGCATGTTGGTGCCCACGCTTGTCAAGGCGCGGCAGCCGGGGAGAGGAGCTCCCCAAGTGTGAAGCGAGGTCTGACCGGCACCGGCCCGGCGGATGCGTCACCTTCCAGTCTCGACGTGCCCGAGCGCCGCCGTCACGTGGTCTCATCCAGAGACGTTCCTTCTTGCCCGCGACTGCGAGAGTATAAAAGCAGCTGCCCCCGGACGCCAAGAGAGAGGCTCCGATTTCGTCCGTTGAGTTACGTGCTCTCCCGTCTCTCCACTTCGGTCGACCTGACCGCCCGCTCTTTTGCGATGCTAGAATAAACAAGTTGTTATGTTACCAGTCGACTCATGCTTTGCCAGGACCTTCGGATGCTTCCAGTTGTGCCCCAGGCCGCCAGGCCAACGCTACCCTTGGGGCTTGCGACCCATTTGCAACAACGGGCGTCAGCGCTGAGATTCCAACAAGATGATCGTTTGGACACCTGCCTTTCTGACCAATGTAGCATGCGCCACATTTCAAGGGGATTCCGTATGCAACCCTCAGCACGCGATCCACGTAACGGTTGCGGTGCTTGACTTCACACTGGGCTTTTTCTTTCTTGATAGGGGTGCTTTTCTTCGATATCAAACAAAGCTTGCATGGGGCAGAAAACACTACACGTACACCAACCCACTCACCAACTTTTTAAGTCGATGGGCGATTTGATGCTTGTATGGAATCACCCCAACCTTACATTCCTTTTCTGTGGGCTGCTTTTCGGTGACCATGGCTTCTCTGTTAGGTTTTCTTCTTTTTCTGTGGATTTCCTCAGCTACTGAGACGAGTAATCCATCAGGATAGCCCAGGGCTTTCAGGTGTTTAGTCTGTGGTGGCAGGACCGGTCTAATGCATTAGAGAAGCAGGCCTGAACAACAGACCTCTTTACCAGTTTACTGTGTGCTGTTGAAAAGGGCAGGAGTGGCTTGTGCGCTCGGGGTTCATATGTCCAGCAAACATGATCATTAGAACACACAAGCTTGAGGTCGAGGAAACGAAGGGAATCATCTTGTGGCATTTCATGTGTTAAGACCAGGGCGGATAGACATTCTTCAAATATACCATCCAGTTGTGATGAAGTGGAGAACTCCAAGGCACCACACTGTAAAACTACCAATAAGTCGTCCATATATCTGAAGATTCTGAGAACCTTAGTTCCTTCTAATTGTTGCTGCAAAGCTCTGTCTGATTTTGCCAAAAACAGGTCACTCAACAAATGCACAACACGATGGACACTCCTTTGTTCTGAAGATATATTTCGTCATTGCTTTCCACGTATATGGATTCAAAGTAAAACTGCACCAGAGTGAGGAAATTTCCTGTGCTTAACCCTGCTCGGTCTTGAAAGTCAACCTTACCGAAATCTTCAATGCATTCGCTGATGCATTCCAACAGCCTACTGTGTGGGAACGAGTAATAAAGGTCCTTAATGTCGATCGAGAATGCAACAAGCTTACCACATTCATTAAGCTTAAGAAAATTAATCAAAAACAGGTTCTCTGTGGATAATGACTACAGATTTCGTTGCAGGAACAGCCCCACTTCTTTCTACCATGCTCCTCTTTCTGAAACGATGATGCGGAAGAGAACACCAGATTTTCTAGTTTTTGCCGAAAAGAACATCTCTGAACCCGCGTTCTTGCTTTTCTTGATTTGTTTTTCCAAGGCATGTAATTCTAAATCCTGGCAAATTTGCTTCGCCCTAGTCTTCACTTTCAATAAATTCACACCAGTACGAGTGAAATACTGAGCTAATGGCATTCCGAAATTTTCTTATTTTTTATGTCATTTTCCCTCAGTTTTTTTCTATATAACACCTCGTATCAGACATTAAAATTGCAGTTGGCAGTAAGCGCTTGTTGTTTTTTCCTGTGTCCCTTGTGCCGCTTTGCGCTGCTTCACACAGTTTACTATTTGCCTTTAGTGTCGCTTACAACACAAAAGCTTAGAATATGTGGTATAATTTAGATGAAGTACCTCTGCAGGCATGAATATGACAAGAAACTTCTTGAATTGTAAACAGAGGGAGGCAGCTGCTGGAGCAGCCAGCATTTCCATAATGATGATTTTCTTCCCATTGTGTGCCACATGTGCACCTACATGTGGTCCAGCTTCAAAGTCCAATGCTCAAAAGTAACTGACACTAGCATTCCAATTTACGAACCAGTATAGCAGCATGCAGCTAACTTGGGAGCGACTAGTGATGTGCTGTCGTGTTTAGTAACGTGCGAGCAATGGCCAGGCTGCTTTCTAAGATGAGATGGTGATGCTAACAAGCGATGCAAGAGGAAAAAAAAGTGAAGACTGTTTTGCCATTCCAGCAATATACATGAACCCTTACATCTTCCATTGTCTGCTTTCTTTGGATGTGGAGCGCCTTTAACCTAAAAAGATAACACACTGACCCATTAAGGAGTGCAGCGGGTCACTAAGGAAGTCTATATTCTGGGTTGGCCATTTATATTGCTATCGCTTCATGATACACATGCCACATCGATGGAAAGCAGACGACAGAATGCACAGGGTTTGATGTGCTTTGTTGGAATGGCAGAACCATCTCCACTTGCTCCTTGACTGTGTTACTCGTTATCACTAGCTCAACCAGGAGAGCACACCAGCCACAACTTGATATTCATACCGAACATATTACATAAATACACAGGCGTACCCTTTACAGAGTGACACACATGCTTCACAGGTTCATTGCGCACAGCCTTAACTTGCAGACATTGAAGTCAAAACAGCACAAAAACATGGGATGAAGCAAAAAGACGGACAACACAGTGTTGACCTGTGCCTAATGTTTATTGAGCATTGTGTAGAGAATATACATTTACACTGAAAAGTGGGCTAGACAAGTGTAAGGGCAATCTGCACATGCGATTCCATATAAAATGCCACTAACCTAGCTGTGCATTTCGAAATAGTACATCCAAAAGTTTGGCCTCTTTATATCAAACAGATTAATTTAAGTTGTGCTAACCCATCTTGTGCCTTTATTTGTTATCCTATATGCTTAGTATATGCCATTCATTCTCTGGTTTTTAGACTGTCATAGAATGTTTATGTTATCCTTAATGAAGTGCACATGATAACAAAGAAGAACATAGCATGTGTTTGCATCCCTTCAGTAAATCTGTTCAACAAATTGGCCACATTTTTTTACTTAGAATTGAATCTAATCCCCTTCTCAAAATCGCCATTGCCTTGTGTTGCCCTTCTTTCCAGTCCTGTTTGATAAGGTACCTACCATTTCTCAGCTTTGGTCAAGTTCTCCGAGTGCATCCTCTCACAGGCGTTTACCAATTGTGGTACGCAGGTGTGCGTCAACCGTGTTACCAGACCCGCCAGACAGGCTGGTTAGTCTGTCCTCGTGTGTCATGCGGGGAGCTTTTGTCTGCCCCCTTGTGTGGCGATTCCCTGAAAGTGCACATGTAGTTTCAGCATGTTTCGAGGTGGTTTACCTTATACTCGAGAAAAGTTGCTGCGCAACAGTGAAAGTCGTTCGGGGACGAACAGACGAGGAGGCAGTGTGGGACGGATGCAGTCATCGGAAGGTAAGAGCCCAGTGAGTGTCCCCATTGGCCGAACGTGATGAAACTTGTACAGGCTGCCGATTGGACGAAAATGACGAGACCTGTACTGGCTCGACGATTGGCTGAAAGCGATATGACCCCGACGGACTGAAGGGCTTATAAGCCTTCAACCAGGAACCATTGGAAAGGGAGAAACGTTCAGAGACATGCTTCTTGCCGCGGGCCACAGCGCACGATTTGCTGCCGGCCAATGATGACTTCTCTTTTATTTTAATTGTTTCTAAGTCCTGTACTTAAAGTAAATAAATCTCTAATTCTTAAAGTCCACCTTACCGTCGGCCAGCTGCTGCACTCAATGAATGCATACTCCACATGTAGCACGCGATAAACATCAACTGCAGCTCGTTGCTCTGTTGTTCATCTTGTTTCGTGTCATACTTTTACGCTGTTTTGCTCCAAGATGCACCAGATAGCCCACTTTAACACCTTATTTCTAATGTTTAAAATACTTGTTTAGATTGACTCTTCTCTACTTAGCCCAGCATGACATACAGTCATAATTGTTCAGTTAAAAGGGTGTGAGAACCTTGAATGTTGCTCACAAATTTCAACATCTGCACAACTCAGTACTAGTGAAGCACAGTTAAGTGGGCTTCCAATATCTGAAACTAGTTGTGAATTTTCTGCCAATGTATTATTTTCTTTACTCAGCTGTTTGCTCTTGTACTGCAGCATGCGGTTGCTAGATGAGCACTGACTACTATTCCACTACAGAAACAATGCTGTCACTTTTACACTTTAGGCACCATAAAGGAAGATGCTGCACCCTGCTTGAAACTTGACTTCCACTAATTGGACCCCGACAGCACCAATGAAACTGATCGAATTATCTGGCGAAAAATTGTCGCAGTCACAGCCAACAGGTGAAGCATCAATTGTGAAGGCAAATTAGTAGACAGCTATACGAAGTAAGGATAGTAGCTTTATCGGCCATATAAATTCGCGAACATTCGCTTACTAACTAAATTAACAAGCATGGTGGCAAGTGCACACAGACATAAACACATGTCACTCGATGATTGCGGGCACTCGCTCAGGAGAGGCAGCAGCAGCAAGCGAATTGACCTTTGTGCTGTCTCTCGCTTTAATGTGAACTAAGCAGCAACAACACAGCGTACAAGAAGCT
This sequence comes from Dermacentor andersoni, assembly GCF_023375885.2. Lineage (NCBI taxonomy): Eukaryota > Metazoa > Arthropoda > Arachnida > Ixodida > Ixodidae > Dermacentor > Dermacentor andersoni. The sequence goes on from NC_092815.1 coordinate 235,070,980, forward strand.
ACGAGCCCGCAGTGCAGCTAGACTAATCTGTCTCCATTACAGATTGCTTTCAAGATAGGACTCGCGTGGCAGTGCTCAGCCAAGTTATAAGCAGCTGCCCCTGGAGTAAAACTCCCCCGTCCAGTTGCCTTGCACACAGTGAAAGACAATGTGTATCCTCCCCCCCCCCTTCCTCGTCTGAGATCAAGCCACCACCCTCGGCTCACCCTCCCGCCCTTTCAGTCCCACCTACAGCATGCAGTGTGGGACCATGATGTTATCACAATTAAGACTATGTACAGAACATCACGCTGACGGTAGAAATGCACCTGGAAGTGTCCATATAGTTACTATCATAATAAAATGCCAAAACACACCTCTGATTCATCTAGCAGTATTGACCCGATTCTAACGCCCCCGAATCAAACGAGCACCCACTTTCTATGTGCCCAAAGTGTAAAACAAACATAAAAATGACATTCAAGCTCCTAAATAAAGCCAACACCAAATGCACACCTAACCTTTTATCAAGTAATATAGGCAAGGTTATAATATGCATTACACAATGGCAATTGGTTTCCTAAATCGCCGCATTTGTGGCTCCCGAGAGACCTTCAGCTTTTCTGCACAGTCCCGGCACATCTTGAGTGTCCAGGTGCAAGCGGGCAACACCCTCTGCTGGCACCATGGTGGTCTTGTTGCTCATTTCCGCTGCTTGCTGAGCCACCTCCTCAATGCTCCGCAGCTTGGCTCGTAGTTGTTCTCGCAAAACATCTTGTAGGGCCAGCTCTTCCTTAAGGGCCTGCTGTCGTGCAGTCTCCTGAGTGTACACACAGAATTTATAGCAGTATTTGCGGGAAAAAAGAAATTCACCCAGAAAATACATAAAATAGCACTGTTTCTAGATATTACCATGATGTTCATGGACTATCTAGCATTCTGGCATTACTCACACAGATCATTTAATCAGTGCTCAATTTTTTTATCTAAGCATTCAAAAGTTATAAAAATGGTATAGCTGCATCCTGCCTCAAGTCCCTTGAGTAAGTCATGTGCACACAATGAACATTGGCAGAACAGAATGAACCAGCGAGATCGTGCGTTTAATTACAAGCATGTTTCTCTATCGTTGCCACTACCTGTGGATGTGGGAAAAGGGTACTACTACACCACATCGTCTAGTTCATGCAAAGGTCGCACCAAGCAAACAGCGCAAGGAGAACATAGTGTCACGAGCATACCTTACATTCACTCTTTGTCACAGACTTAAAAAAAGTAAGCAGTCAATCTGAGGTCAACATGTTTACAGTTGGCAGTAAGCTACGAAAGATATGCACTTCCATGCAGAACATTTGAAGTCAACATGAAAACTTGACAGGTGTTATGAAGGCACACAAAGAAGTTTATAGTATGCCATATCAGAGAAGTGTATAAAATTACATTTAGTTGCAATGAACGAGAAGAAGAATGGGATTGGGATCTGAGAGACTCAATTTTTTGTTTATCGCAACAATATGAAGTGACAAAGATCCACGAAAGCCATAGTAGACGTTAATTGGTATGTTTAAATTAAATGTATAAACAATAAAGTGAAGTGAAATAAAAGTGGCTGAAAAGAAATCTTGCCAAAGCTAGGGGTCATACACACATCCTTCATATTGCACATGCAATGCTCTCATCAATTAAGCTATTGGGGCACCATCCTGTGCCCATTTTATTCGGTGTTTGTGTAAGACATTAGCCCTGGACATACAGATTGTAGCCTCAAAAACCTATCGAGTGAGTCGTTGACTGGCAGAATGCTGTCTGACCATCAGTACACTGTCACAGATGTCATGACAGTGTAATGCAATCCCAATTTCAAGGACAGAAACGTTCCATGCTGTCACAGGAATGAAGAAGTGCGTCTTACAGTCAAAGCATGCCATATAAATAATTGTGGTAGCATGAGCGTAAGTCAGCCTTCGATTATCTTCTGTAGAGAACTGTCATGCCTTTCAAAAGTGAACATATGGCGTCCATGGTTGACAGCTCAGTGCTGCCTTCCCTGGGGCACGTGCAAACATTTTTTCTTGTTGTCCTTCACATCCACTACAGTGCGGCCTTTTAGTTCATAGCAGGCATTTATGCCACCCTTTTCATTCATCCTGTGTCCACATTTTCCACTGCTGCCTTTTTAATATCACGGCTAAAACAACATTCTTCGGGATGTCGTGAAACAAACCACTGCTGTCAATGATAAGGAAGCTTTTTCCTTCATTACCCACAAAAAATAAAAGCTAAGGTATCAAGATACTTTTGAAGTAACAATTTCCTTCAAAAAATTGAATTTTTCTTTTAATTTTATGGTTTTATGCAATCAAATGTACTCCTCTACCTATCGCCAAAAGAATATTGGCTCTACCTTATGCCGTTCAAAAGTTACGGGCTAATTTGCAGTATATACCGTAATTCGTGGAACTTAAACTGACAGATTTCAGTTGTACATTTCTTACCTTTATATTCTAGATCGATAATATGTAAGTATAATTTTTTCGCAAACATCAATTATATGATGTGAAAAACGTAATAGTTTACAATATTTCGGTAATATATTGCTTAACGGGCCCCTCACTAGGTCTGGCCATTTTGAGCTGACAAGCACAGAGAACACAATGCACGATAACGATCATCTGCAAAGTATTACATCGCTACGCGCCATGGAAAGGCCTGAAATTTCAAGCCGAACACCATTTTTCCTTCTCCTCGTGGTCACCCTGCTCCAAGCCAGAGGATGACGTACACATGCTAGTGCGCCTACGTACATATGTTTGAGCTCTGACATCCCTCATGGTGACACTTCAAGAATTATTCAAGGCAACATCTGTTATTTGAGTAATATGTTGCTTGAACAGATGAATTAAAGCTTAGCGAAATAATAAAATATACAAACTAAATGTCTGCATGTTTTTGTTTTACTTTGCATCGCAGCAAGAGAGATGTACTTCCGTTTCGTCTGCTTGTTCCAACGTCGCGTATGCAGACGCCGAAACAGTCATTTTCTAGCGTGTTCCAGCATGGGATCATGCTCTGTGATTCGCTTATGTCTGTCTCAGTATTCGTGTAGCACTGACTCATACCGCTAGTCAGGTGTCCTCGTGCACAGCGCGCAAAATTGTGCGCTGCGCGAAACGAGACAATCACAACAGCTCGTGCACAACGTTGTCAGTGGAAGTGCACTGCACCACAAAAAGCGAGGTGAAAAAAAGAATGAAGGCGGGGCGGCTCGTGACGTGCGCGTCGCGCAATTCTCGAGCTCCGGTATAAGAAAACGCAGAGAAGGAATTTCGCTTGCAGAGGCTAGACGAGGCAAGTGGAGAGAGCGTATATGTTTGCAGTAAAGCTCGCCTCTTGAAATCATGGGTTCGTGGCACTGAAATATTTCTATCTAGGCATTAATGAGCCGATTTGAAAAAAGTTTGCCGTGTGGCCTGGTGAGGGGCCCTCTAAATTTCACATAAGGCACTTCACTGGCCTGATCTGGCAATAGCCGTAGGAACAGTCCACATTTCAGAAGCGCCAGCAATCGGAGCATATGGAAGCATTTACTGGTGAGCAGTTGAGATAAGCAAGAGATGGTTTAGAGCATTGATGGGGGGAAAAGGAGGAAAGAGATGGACAGAACCAGAATCGTTACAGGCACAGGTAGCTAAAATATGTATACAGGTTTAGTGAAGAAAGAAAAAAATCAAGGAAAGATAGGCAATACGCTAGACTGTGGTAGATGTAAAACCTGTTTAGATCAAGTAGGCTAGGTGAATATTTGTTGCATACCCTCCCCCCCGCCCCATATATCTGTCACTTTCACAGCAGGAACCACACAACTTTAGATGCATTCCAGGAAATCTAATTGAGCTCCGCTTTCTTTTCATGAAGGTATCTTGTCAGATATCTGATTGAGCAAAGCAGCCCAGAAAGAAATATGAGGTTATAAATGGGTAAAACACGACGAGGAGGATGCTCAAGATGAGGCTTGTTACATCTCTAAAGAGTATTAGTCCTCGGGCACCTTGCTTTCATTTCTATCATTCAACTTATAATTCTTATTCTCGTTTTTCTTGAAACGAAAATTTGAAAATTTTTGCACTGCAATATCATTTATGGACATTTACTCAAGGAAAATTTTCTAAGGAAACTTGGCAAGCTGTCTTATTATGTATCAAGGTAAGTGATCAACTAGGATTATTAAATTCCACTCATTTTATATTATTGCCAGTTTTCTCAAAGTATTGCTTTGTGAAAAGGCAGTTTTTCTTTGTGTTTTCAGTTTCTTTTCTCGATAATTCCACAAATATGCATCACATGTTTTTTATTCTGGTTAATTGCACAGCTCCATAGGTAGTCCTTAATTAACTCTAAAGCATTTTGGGATGGAGCAATTGGTTTCAAAGGTACCAATGCTCAAGTGCTGGGCAATTTATTTCTTGGCACCTTTTAAAGAAAGAAATCGAAATAAAAAAGACATTTTTTTAGAACATTAAATGCATAAATAGCATTAAAACCGTCTTTCTGACAAGGGACACCAGTACCATAATTTTATCTACTACATAAAAATTTTGTGTCTCCTCATACGTTAAATGAAGAAGGCTTAGCAAGCAATAGACCACCAACAAACACAAAGCTAATAACTAAATTGGATTGGCTTGACCCTTCAAATGCAATGACCTTGTGAATAGACAAAGTCCAAGAGGCTTAGCCAGAAATGAAATTTGTGGCTTTTAAGCACTTCATGAAGACTAAAGGCTTTCAAGGCCATTCAACCCTTTCAGGGTAAATTTCTCTCGCCACATGTGACCACCCAGGGTCGATATTTTTTTATTGCAGATTCCAATTCTGAGGGACCTATTTTGAAAATTTACCGTAATTTTTCTAGGGTGACCATAAAGTGAAAAACAAATATTTTGGGCTGGTATATATGTACTGTTTATTCATGAATAACAACAATAAAGAAAGGAAATGAACTTCTAAGAATTAAAAATTTGATGCATTGTTATACATATAGTTCAAGGTTTAGAAAATGCGCACACGAGAATATTTCGCAAGTGTCAAATGTTCCTGCTCTTACACTAACATTTACGTCCATAGTGTAATCAAACTGCGTAGGTGAATGCACTCAAGAAAACTCTGTGGTTGTGTGCCTGTCAGAAATGCAATACATGTGACAAACTTCCGCTAATCTTCATCCTATCGCCAACCAGAGGCGATTTGTTTTCGCGAGTATAAAAAAAATAAAATAAGGAAAAGCATGCACGGCGGCATTCTTCCTATGCGCACCCTTGTGAGCACTAAACGAGCAAGAAACAGGCGGTCACCCTTTGAGCGATTAGTAACGAGATAGCCATAAGTTTTGCAAGCGCAAGAAGCCGAAACTGCCCGCGGAGCAAAACCCAAACTGACGCCCACCCGCACAGGCGCCAATAAAACAAACCATGCAACGAAAACTGAAAGGGAGGTGCAAGAAAAAAATTCTCTGTATTCCCATATAGTCGCAGCATATGCCAGAAAAGAAAAAAGGAAATTGGCACGCTCTTTAAATGTACAGACGACGCCGTAAGTATACGGCATCGCCCATTTTGGACATGTTCGTGGTGCCTTATACTGTATTTACGTCATTGGCCTTGAAAGGGTTCAATGAAACCAGGACTGCTGCGAACCCCACAAACACTTGCACACAGACAGAGCACATCACCACATTGTTTACCTAGGCATGACAAAAGGCAAGAGGTGTGGCTGAATCAACGTGGTAAGAGATAGCTGGAGAAAAGGCAATGGCTTAGTGCACAAGTCAGTAAACTGCGAAGCGCAAGGTGGAGAACAATGTATATTTGGCCTGCAACTGGGGGTGGAGCATGGAAATGCCTATGTGCAGGGATTCCAATGTGCATAGTGCCCCTACCTATCTATCAGCGTTACACAACAGCCCTTCATGACGCACCCACAGCCCAGCAGTAGTGATCAACCGTCAAGCTTGAGCTTCCTTCAACACTTGTGCCTTGCTTCGTCAGTTTGCCCTCTTTCATCGCTGTAGATGTGAGGACATTCACGCTATAAGTTGCCTACCCGAGTTGACGTAATGGTGAAATATGGTGAAGTAGGTTTACACGTCACACGAGCTCACATTCACTCAAAAGTACAATCTGCTTTTCAAGAAAAATCATTTCTCCATTAGCATTAGTGCTTTAGTGCCTTCCAGTTTTCTTTTTTTTAAATGAAAATAAAATAAAGATGTTTTGCGTGTGAACTACAAAGAGCTAGGTAGTTCCAATATGCGACACTGCTTCTGCTCCATGCAGAGTGCTACAACAGCAGTCCATCACCCAGAGTGATGAATCCAAGTACCTTAACAGCAGATGTAGAAATATGCATGTTGTTGAAAGATGTACCATGATGCCATAAAGTATGGTAACGTACGGTTGAACTTGAATTTTATTTTTGTATCTATACAACGTGCACATGACAGGGGCACAGACAAAAAGCCATAAAATCGGCCTGACTAGGTCCGTGTCCCTTGTTGGTTTCTTTTGGCATCACATAGCAATGCGTGCATAAATACAAGATGAACAGATGTATTGGAAAAACAATATAAATATAAACAATGTGTGGATAAATGGGACTATTTGTACAAAGTTACTTTTGCACAGCGGCGAAAAATTGACATGAATGCTGAAATTGTAATTGTCATACAAGTTACAAAAAACAGGAACAGGAAAACAACAAAATGCAGACAACATAAATCACTTTTCATTTACATACGAGTAAAATTCACAGAAATACAAAACTAAATAAGTCACTGTGCAATTAATGCTTAGAATGCCTGTACATCAGAACAAAACACAAAGAAAAGCACTAAGCATACATGTGAATGACAATATGAGTGGCAAGTTTGGCACCTAATTGAAATAATAAGTATGGCGATTAATGAAGAGAGTTAAGTAGAGATGGTAGTTCATGGTGCAGCATTTGATTCCCGTAGTTAGTTCTTGAGTGCGGAATATGCCAAGTTTCTCTGCGACGTATACGGAAACTGCTTGTATTTAATGTTAGCCTTGACATGTGCACGAGAAAATTAGTGCTACCGTTCTGTTAAAAAGCATTTTAGCAAAATTGTATTATAACGCCGATAAAATCGGTCTACATCTAATTGACAAAAAAGAGGATCAGTATGTACATCAAATGAAGAGCTTGAAATTGCACGGATGGCTTTCTTTTGCAATAAATATAGAATGTTGACATTATTGTAAGTCTTGTTGCCCCATACGAGGTGACAATAGTTAACATGAGATAAAAAAAGAGAATTATAAAGTAGGAGCTTCACTCTTAATGGTAAAAGGAAGCGTAATCTTATTAGTATTCCAACAACTCGTGCAAGTTTTTTAGCAATAATGTTAACATGGTCATTCCACAGCATATTCTCTTGGAATATGACACCTAAGGTTTTAACCGATAGTAGTATGTCTATGAAAGATGCACCTATTCTTAGATGTCCGTCAATGCTATGCCTTTTGTTTTTTGGCTGAAAAAGCACGCCTTTTGTTTTGGTAGTATTAATAGTTAATGAGTTGAGTTGAATAAACTCCACTGGTTTCTTTGGGCTAGTGTATCATTAGCAACACACAGCAATTCTTTCACGTCCTTAGAAGTTATGAATAAACTAGTGTCATCGGCATAGATAACAGATTGTGCGCCAGTATTGATATTAGCTATCTCATTTATATACAGGTTAAACAATACTGGTCCTAGTACGCTTCCTTGAGGAACTCCAGAGAATATAGGCAAAACTTTTGAACAGTTGTTACCTACGACAACGGTCTGATACCTGTACTGCAAATAACTTCTAATTAAGTTCAGGAAAGTTCCCCTAAAGCCATAAATGTCAGGTTTTGTTAGTAGAGTATTGTGACTAAGGGTGTCAAAAGCCTTCGAAAAATCAATAAATATACCGAGAGTAACTACATTGTCTTCAAAGCCTCGCAAAATTATCTCTTTTTGCATCAGTAAAGCTATTTCTGTTAAACGACCTTTTCTAAACCCATACTGGTAATCTGTATTTACATTGTGCTTTTTACAAAAAGGGGTCACTCTTGTATTAATCAATTTCTCGAGACATTTAGAAAAAATAGGCAGGATAGATATTGGCCTATAATTTGAAAGCTCGTTTCTGTTGCCAAATTTGAAAAGTGCTGTTACCTTTGCTATCTGCATGCGCCGAGGAAATATACCATTTGCCAATGAAAGATTGTACACGTGCTCCAAGACAGGACAGACTAGGTCTAGAACATGCTTAGCTGGGCGAATCTGCAAATCATCAATATCGCAACTTTTGCTATCTGGAAGGCTAAGAAACGTGCTGTTGATTTCATGAGTGTCATTGGGGCTTAGGAATGCACTTTCGACGACTTTTGGTTTTACATATTCTGTGCAACGAGGATCGTAGAAACTATTCACCAGCGATACAAAATGATTGTTAAAAGCGTCAGCCAATGCCATGCCTGACGTCGGCTGATTATTTATTTCTAACTCTGCTGCATTCTCTGGCTGATTGTTTACACGAAGTAAACCGTTTAGTTTTTTTCCAGGTGATATTGGTTCGCATTATTGTTTCTTCATTACATAATTTCTCGAAATATTGCGATTTTGCTACCGTTAGAGTACCATTAACGTTATTCCAGAATTTTTTTAACTCGGCTAAATCTTTGCATTCCTTGTGCCTAGGAATTGCTTGAAAAGAGCATCTTTTTGTTTGATCAACTTCAACCTACTGTCAGTAATCCAAGGTTTCCTTGCTTTTTTCGCTTTTGTTGTTTTGCCTTTAGATGACTTTCTGTAAGCGCTCTGAAAAAAGGATAAAAACAACTCGTCCACTTTGCCACAGTCTTTTTCGTTATACACGTCTTGCCAGTTTATGCGCAATATTTCGTTGTGAAATTTCTCAAGCGTGCATGGGTTAATATCCTGAAATGTGAAGTGTTGATCTTTAAAAAGATGCGAGGGCAACACAGGTGAATTAACAAGTAGAAAAATAGGCAAGTGGTCACTGACGTGAGCAGTGATGACACCTGATTCAATGCCTTGTGTGTCAAAATTCGTAATGAAAACATCGAGTAAACTTTGGCAGTCACCTTGAATACGAGTAGGAGCAATAATTGTATTAATGCAAGCATTTGATTGAAGTACCCGCAATGTGTCTCTGTGAAGTGGGCTATTGTGTAACATGTTAATATCAATATCACCACCCAAAACTAAACTGTAGTCGTTATCGTTAACCCAGGATAGCAAATTGTCAATGTATTTAAGAAAATTAACCACATTCCCTCCCGGTGGGCGATATACCACAGAAAGAATGCTGTGACCATGAAGAACAGTCAAAATTTCAAAGTCGGCAGTAATTTGAGTAAAGTCTTTCCAACAATTCACAACGCAAGTTAGTCCTAGTAAGCAACAGAACACCACCGCCCTTTTTATTGCACCAATTCAGATAATGAGAGATATAGTCTGATATTTGCAGCGCTTCTTCGTTGCGATACCATGTTTCGCACATCATGACAATGTCGAATAAAAAAAAACAAAAGAAGACAGCAATGCATTGAGATCATCGTCCTTATTGCCTGCAGATTGCGTGTTTAAATGTAAAAAGGATGTGCACTAATTTCTCTTAGAAAATATTTTACCAACGTCGGTTGGTGTGAACAGTCTTTCAGCCATGTTTAACCCTTTCGCTGTCACGGACGTACCGGTACGTCATCGCGCTTCCCCCCCACAGTGTCACTGACGTACCGGTACGTTCTCTATCGCGCGTTCAAAATTTCGCGCCTGAGCCCTAAGCTGGCGCTCCCGGACTTGGCCACGCCATCTGTTGACTCTTCCTACAAGTTCGTATTTTCGCCCCGACCTGTGTTAGTACACGTATCGAAGAGTACGGTGCAACTGCCATGCCCCCCTCTCCTTTTGCCGAGTGGCGCGGTGGCTCCGCGTTCGCTGGATCATGCGTTGCGCGCGTGTGGTTATGGGTTCAAGGGTTGTTGTTTTTATTTTTCTTCTGTTGGTGTGTCTGCTACGGCGCGTCAAGTTCAGGCGCACGCGCCGCCGTTGCCTCTCCGAAAAGGGTGACTCGATTGCTGCTTTCGCTCTCTCGCCGCACCCTCACTTCCGACTTGCAGCAGTAAACGTAAAGCCCTTCGAACTTTGTTTTAGCCTTTTTCCATCTCCCTCTTCTTGATCACACAACGTCCCATTTGTCTCCGTTGTGCGGGCGACTGAAAGCGCATCCTCCCTGCGCGCGGTTACTTTCGGATAGCTGAGTGGCGCGAGACCTTCGTCTGCTCATTGGAGCGGTGGCTCTTACGATTCAGAATACGAGCCGAGCTCGGATTTGGACTCGGACAGCGTTCAATGCGACGAAGAGATGAGTTCCGCATCGTCAGATTCGGATGTTGAACGGATGTTATAGTCAGGCTGATGATGATGATGATGTTTCCTAATAACAGCTGCAGAACATTGAAATGTGCATATTGCATTGACTATGTTATTTGTATACCAATCATAATCAAAAATAAATTGCTATGTTCATTCCCTGTTATGCTCGTTCCCTGAAACTAAGCCGACACTGGGGGTGCGTCACGGCCAGAAAGGTCCGACAGCGAAAGGGTTAACTGCTGCAGTAAGGACGACGTCTGATGCACACTTGCAAGCGCTTACTCCATTTTATCAAGGTCTTGAACTGCAGATATGCGTAGCGCCCGTGAGGTGTCAGTTTCCTGCGCGAAAATTTTACCATCTCAAGTCCATGCGTACTTCCACCGTTTGTCTTTCTTTCGCGCAACAACTTGCCCAAGAAGCTTCTTTAGTGTTGGGCGCAGGTGCTCATTTACGAAAATAGAAGCATGACCAGATTGACCGAGATCAGTGGCAGATATAAGCTTTTTTCGCGCCTTTTCAATGAGCCCATCACACTTTGAATGCAAACGAAACTGAAAGACAAAATTCGGACAGCCACCGTCTTTCCGCGGCACATGGTGACAAACATTGACGTCTGTGTCACAGATAGGCTCATTGACCAGGCTGCCGAGCTTCGCTACTACTGCAAAAAGATTTTCATTTTCAGTGAATGGCACACCTTTAATTTCAATGCTTCTATTTCCTGAGTACTGTTTCTGGGTTGTCACCCTCTCCTCAAGGCCAGACACTTGCTAAGCAGTGTTTTCCTTCTTTAAAGAAGCTTTTCCTTTTTCAATTGCAGCACACTGTCTTGTCATTGCATCAAACTGGTTGCTGAAGAAATCAATAGAATGCTTCATATCTTTGAATTCCTTTCGGAGTTCTTTTTCAATAGCACTTCACATGTCACGCATTTCTTGCCGAATGTCTTTTAGGAACTTGGCTAGTTTAGGCATCACTTTAGTACCGGACATTTACACTTCACGTTTGGCAGCAGCGACGGAGTAAGTAAGAAAAGGAAACATACAAGATTCTGCACAAACCTGTGTGTAGGATGATCAAAGTAAGTAAATATGTCAGCTCCGCCGCCACTGCTGCCAAAGTGCCGGTCAGGTAGAAGATGCAGGTCCCTTATAGCCAGGGGCAGTGCCAGTCGAAGGTCACGGGGCGCTGATTTCACTCGAAAAGCTACGTCAGCCGTAACTGTGTATGCCACCCAACCGAAGACGGTATGATGTGGCAAAATGGGAACAATCCTGCGCAGACGCAGCCGTGAAGCCCCCAAGTGGCAGTCGACATTGTTGTGCCTCGAGGCAAAACCTGTGTGTAGGACGATCAAAGTAAGTAAATATGCCGGCTCCGCCGCCACTGCTGCCAAAGTGCCGGTCAGGTAGAAGATGCAGGTCCTTTATAGCCAGGGGCAGTGCCAGTTCAAGGTCACGGGGCGCTGATTTCACTAGAAAAGCTACGTCAGCCGTAAGTGCATATCCCACCAAACTGAAGACGGTATGATGTGGCAAAATGGGAACAATCCTGCGCAGACGCAGCCGAGAAGCCCCCAAGTGGCAGTCGACATTGTTGCGCCTCGAGGCAAAACCTGTGCGCAGGACGATCAAAGTAAGTAAATATGCCGGCTCCGCCGCCACTGCTGCCAAAGTGCCGGTCAGGTAGAAGATGCAGGTCCTTTATAGCCAGGGGCAGTGCCAGTCGAAGGTCACAGGGCGCCGATTTCACTCTGAAAGCTACGTCAGCCGTAAGTGCGTATGCCACCCAACCGAAGATAGACATTAGACATTTAGACATTTATTTCATCATAAATTTGTACATCAACATAAGCAAACAACTGTTGGGCCCATAGCCAAGGCTAGTGTGGGCCCATGTGGTATACATGCGTTTGTGCTGCGGCGATCAGGACAGTGATGAACAAATGCGTATTGATTATACATAATTGTACAGGATGAGAAAAAAGAGGAAAAAAAGAAAACATACATCAGTGCAACAATAGAATAGTATTACTGAAAAAATATCACCACAAAGACAAAGCAACATTCTTAACTAATTTTTAAGAGATATAATCTTTTTATGGAAAATAAAAAGTTACTGGCACTCTTCACTTCTATTGGTAAGGTGTTCCATATCTTTGTACCTTGATACTGAATTAGTCTTTGACCATATGTGTTTCGGGTAACTGGTAAATTGAAATTTATTTTAGTGGCGTGTCTAGTATTTCGTGTAGGAATCACAAATATACTAAACAACAATGAGTGATTGCGACATATTATGTTATTCACTAAAATAGCAACTTTCATTTCGGAGGATAGGGTAAAGGGAAGTACTTTCAACCTGAAAAATAAATGACTGCTGGATTCAAATGGACTAGAAAACGTCATTATCCGCACCACTCTCTTTTGTAAGCGCGAAATTGGATCCAAATATGTTTTAAATGTGGACGACCATGATTCGCAACAGTATGTCATATGACAATGAAAGAGAGAAAAGTAGATTATTTTCAGTACCGAAATATCGAAGCATGCCCTCGCCTTTAAGAGCCCATAACACGGTGACGCTAGCTTCGAACATACGTTATCAATGTGTGGTTTCCAGTTTAAACTACTGTCTAGTGTCACGCCGAGATATTTAATTGTGTTCACCTGCTCCAGAATGCTATTATCAAGATATATTTTCAGAGGTGCACTGTTAACATGACTATGCCTAGAATGAAAAATCATGTAGTGAGTTTTAGCTTTGTTGAGTGTAAGGTTTTTTTTTTTATAGGGTTATTATAGGGTTATGTATGATGTGGCAAAACGGGAACAATCCCATGCAGATGCAGCCGTGAAGCCCCCCAAGTGGCAGTCAACGTCGTTGTGCCTCGAGGCAGGCAAAACCTGTGTGTGGGACGATCAAAGTAAGTAAATATGTCGGCGTGCTGTACCACGGTTACAGCACGTGGTCCCGACCCACTTGCAGAAGCGTAACCAACCAGCCCTAGCCACATAATGGACTACATCCCTGATGTTATTACACTACACGTGTCTGACAATGCACTTGGAGAGCTACAGCAGCAGTGAGTGAGCCAAGCGATCACACAATGCCTATACTAGTCAGTTACAACCTAAAAACTACAAACAAATATTGTCTGCCTGCAAAAGTGTACTGCACATGCCTGCGTGCCTCCGTGCTACAAAAAGTGTAGTTCCTGACAAACGTGAGTATTTTCCAACTATGGGAATATGTGTTACACTGCTACATTACAAATGAATGTCACAAATGTCACAATGTTACAAAAGGTCAAAAAAAAATTCACCAAGCTAATGTAAGTCAGTTGTGAATGCACAGAGTTCAGTCAATAAAGCTATAGTATATGTGTTGCTTAAAGGAATCCTGAAATTATTTTCACAATTTTGTGCAAACGTACCGAGTCATTAGGGTAGGTCCTTCTGATCATTAAGTGAGACATCTAAGCGTTCCGCATAAAGCATGTAATTTATTATAGAGTTTTAAAAATGTGCATCGTTAACCAATCGCAACAGTGCCGCTCTTGGGAGTTTTCAGCCGCCCCATTACCTGCTTTGTAGAGACGTCAGTCAAGCGAGCTATTAGATTGGCTAACCAAGTTGCATCATTGGGAATGTTTGAGACATGCTGCCTTAAACTCATTTTTAATAGCACTCATACGCATAGTAATTTATGTGCCCTTAAAAATAAGCAAACAAATGTAATAATCCTAGGCGTTCCTTGCAGCTCATCTGCTATTGCTCTGGCAATGGGGCAGCACGAAGGGGTTTTCACATGAAGATAGTAGCAGCAATGTCTTCTTTGGGAGCAGGAACGTGAATGGTACCAGCGCTGCATTATGCCAGACTTGCCCTGCAGGTATGTACAAGGAGTTAAGTGCAGCGACTACATGGTGTAGAAGACGACAGCGCTGCCCGTCAAGGTCAACATCAACTGAACTTCACCTTTCAAGCTAATAGCATTTGCTGGACCTACCAGCCACGAAGTAACAAACCTGTGCTGCCATATCATTCCGCGCACTCAAAACTTGTAAAAAGAGCTATTGTCAGCACGTGTTTCCAAAATTTCTCTCCGAAAATCGTGCACACACATGATGATAAACAGTTTTAAACAGCAGTCAAAGAGGCTGACTAATCCTGGTTACCCAACGCATTTTCAAGTGTCTGTTGCCGAGAAGCTTCTCTGGCAACTAAAATCAGAAATACAATGTCATCCGAATCCGGTGCTTGGTGAACAGAAGCATTTTGTTGTATTGCCTTGCATGCATAAGATTTCCCACAATCTGAAAAGAATTGGACAATGGGCGAATGCAACCGTCGTATTCTAGGCCTTGAAGAAACTTGCCACAATGTGCAAGACAGGAAAAGCTGACAAAAGTGCAAGAATGCATGGTCAAGCATCAGAAACCTTACGTCACTTGCGATGAAGGTGTCGTGTACCGAATTCCCTTGTCATGCGGGAACCACTATATCGGACAAACCGGTGGGTGCTTGAACGAACACCTTATGGAACATGCTCGCAATATCAGGTATGGGCGAAGGGAAATACTTGCTGATCACATCCTCTCCTGTTAGTCAAAGACGTACAAGCCGTTCCTTGATAAATGTGTTGTCATAGGAAGGAGCAAAGACAGGGTAACTCGAGAAATCATTGAAGCTGAAAAGATAAACAGAGCAGGACGCACATGTGTGAGCAGATCTTCTATTTTCCTCTATGATAAAGAGCTAGCGTTTCCGAGACACTGATACCGGTTGTATAAGCGATAGGTTTTTCTTCGGGCTTATAAAAGTTATGTATGTAAAAATATAATTTGTTGGAAGTTAGCGCTCATACTGTTAGTGTGTGTTTGAATTTTTACTGTCCCGTACTCTGCACGCTATTCAGTGCTATTCAAATCATGTACCAACAAGCCCAAAAAGCTACGCTGCTGAACATCAACTACTTAGTCAACATAGTGGTCACCTGCAGCTTTGAAGAGAAAGGTGCTTTCAGCAGTAACCACAGGTTCTGCATTTGTCAGAGCCAAGTTTTCTAGATAATTTGCCAAGAATGATAGCTGAGAAACGCCCTAACAAGCCAATATAAAAAAAATTGCAAAGGAGATTGCTTGTGCTTTATCACGTGTCAAAACATCCATCAGAAAGCCGCAATTTTGAGTTAGACTTTGGTGTAGTGACCAAGTGGTTGAGCCACCATTTTGGTACAGCATTTTGCTATCTATATATTTCAAAAAATCTTGCTTGAATGCTTAAAAAAATTTTGAAACTTCTGAATCAGACAATGATTGGCTGCATGTGTAAATGTCTCTTAATATTTATAAGGAAATAAGAGTGAGACGACCTGTTTAGTCTGCCTTTTAATGAACTTCCTCTTCTTCTCTTCCTGCACCCCAAGTCTCGGTCGTCGTCTTTTTCTTATCTTCACGGAGATTCCGCTTCAGGCACTTCACAATATTGTAAATATTGTGAGCGTAACACATGCTTGACTTTCAACTTCATCTCCACATATCCTCATCCATTGTACATCTTCATCTGTATATATCATCAGCAGCAGCACAGCTTGATCCTTGTGGTAGTAGCACGAGCTCGGCTGGAATAAAGCAGTTCCTTAGAAGTGGTGGACAGTGCTTTTCAAGGAGTTAAGTGCCTGTCACACGTTCTCACTGGAGCTCCGCTCGGGTCGCCGCATAACACCTCCGGCCATACTCGCTTCATCGAATCCGAGCACTCCGAGGCCACTGCTCCACAGAAGCCTTCGCCTTCCGTCGTGACCATCAACAGTCACCAGCGCGACCCCCAAATCTTCACTGGTGTATGCGGGCATGACATAGAGGACTGGCTCAAAAACTACGACCTTGTCAGAGACTTCAACAAGTGAGACAGTTCACAGAAGTTACGGAACGTCCCGGTCTACCTGTCCGATGCCGCAAAAACCTGGTTTTGGAACCATGAGCCCGATCTTTCTGACTGGGTGACGTTCACGCAACAGCTTCGGCAGATTTTCGGTGCCCCAGCTGTTCGTGCTGGAGCCATGAAGAAGCAGCTTGGAGAGCGCATCAAATTCGCTGGGGAATTGTACAGCTCATACGCTGAGGATGTGCTTGCATTGTGCAAGCGTGTGAATGCCACTATGTCCCAGAGTAACCAAATATGCCACATTATCAAAGGCATAAGCACTGTTGCCTTCAATGCCCTTGCTACGCTAAATTCTGCTACCATCCAGGATGTGATAACTACTTGCTAGCGACTTGAGGAGCACCAGTCCCTTTGGCTATGCACCGATACCTCCAACGTTCATCTCCCTTCAACCATGGACTTGCGAATGCTTATCCGCGACATTGTCTGTAAAGAGCTTCATGGGCGATGCTCTTCCTGCACTCTACAAAGTACCATCCCTTCTCCACTGACTGCCTTGCGTGGCATCATTCGGCAGGAGATCACGTCTGCATCACGTCTACCGTGCTCCGACGGCCCCTGCACTCATCAGGTACCAACATATGCCGATGTTGCGGTGCTCTCTCCAGCCATCATCGCCCCTTCGCCTACACCAGGAGACCACCCTCCAGTGGCTTTGTTGTCCCTTCCAGTGCATGTACAGCGTTACTACGCTCCACGTCCTGCTAGGCCCACTTGCTACTACTGTGGCTATCGAGGAAACATCTCCCGATTTTGTCGAAGGCGTCAATAAGATGTGCAACGTGGCTACGCTCCCAAGGAACGTACAAGCGCCCATCCAACATTGGGCTATCAGCGCACATCTTACTGCTCCTTTTATCACCAGTCAGTGTCAGTATTTCAACAGTGCCACCTGAGTCAGGGTCGCTGCCAAGTAATGCCTCTTCTACACCATTGTTGGCAACCATGAGCCCTGACCTAACGCCTGCCCAAAGTCAAGATCTCCTCCCATTATTGAACAAACACCATTACTTGTTCGACATCAATTCACCCGTCCTCCGTATGACTACCGCCGCTAATCACCAAATACTGATTGGTGGCTCCCGCATTGTTCAGCGGCACCCATATTGCGTGTCTATTACAGAGTGCAAGATCATCGAGGAAAACATATCAGCCATGCTTAGACGAAATGTAGGTCCTTCCTCGAGTCCCTGGTCTTCCCCAGTCGTTCTAGTGCAGAAGAAAGACAGCTCAGTGAGTTTTTGCGTTGATTACCATGCGCTGAACAAAATCCCGCATGAAGATGTTTACCCCCTGCCATGGATTGACAATGCACTAGATTTGCTCCATGGTGCCGAATATTTTTCTAGCCTTGACCTTAGATCAGGCTACTGGCAAATACCGATGTCCTAATCTGACGAAGAAAAATGGCGTTTGCTACCTTTGATGGACTCTGAGTTCAGTGTGATGCCTTTTGGACTCCGCAACGTGCCCACCACCTTCAAACGCATGACCGATAACGTCTTGCGTGGTTTGAAATGGCAAACCTGTTTGTGCTATCTCGACGACATTGTAGTGTTTTCGACCACGTTCTCACAACATTTGCAACGTCTTGAAGTCCTTGCCTGTCTAGAAAACCCTGGCCTACAGCTCAATAAAAAAAAGTGCAGTTTCGCCAGCAAGACCATCAAAGTTCTGGGGCACATATTCAGCAAAGAAGGTATTTGACCGGACCTTGAGAAGCTTGCCGCCGTCGTCGAATTTTGCGGTCTACTGCGTCAAAAAGAACTGTGCAGTTTGTTTTGGACTTGCTTTTTAGTTCTGGCGCTTCATACGCAACTTCGCTGAGCTTGCGTCCCCGCTCCATCAACTCCTCGCCAGTAATGCGCCCTTCATTTGGTCCGACGAATGTGAACATGCTTTCCTGGCTTTGAAACATGCCCTTACGTCAGACCCAGTACTGTGCCAGTCCGATCCGAGTACGCCCACCATCCTTCACACTGACGCTAGCAGTCATGGTCTCGGTGCCATTCTCCTGCAACGTAATAACACCTTCCGCGAACGAGTAATTGCTTATGCTAGTCGTACACTAACCACTGCAGAGAAGACTTACACTACTGTATAACCAAGCAGAAGTGCCTGGCTGTTGTTTGGGCAGTGCGAAAATTTTGCTTAGATCTTCACGGCTGCTATTTCACAGTCGTTACCGACCATAATGCACTGTGCTGGCTTTCATCGCTAAAGAATTTATCAGGTCGCCTGGGTCGCTGGGTGCTTCACCTACAGGAGTACGATTTCGATGTCACCTACAGGGCTGGAAAGAAGCTTCAAGACGCCGCTGCTCTATCTCGCTACCCTCTGCTGAATCATGACGATTCACTATCGCCTCTCCGTACTAGCATACGTTCCGAGTCCTCTTCATCAGCTTTACCCATCACTACTGTCGGTTGGCTAAGACCCGACAGTCCATCTGTCCTTGTGTCCCACCAACATATCAACCCATACTGCCGAACTATTCTCCAACGCATGGAAGGTTCTTCGTCACCTCCAAACGCCCGACTTCGTCGAACACTTAATTCAAGCTGCACAATGGGGCTTTACATCGCTACATTTATCGCCTCACAATGGCTACAAATGAGTCCTGGTCATACCATGTTCTCCGCAACGTGAGGTGCTCGAAGCCTTTCACAATCATCTGATGGCCGGTCATCTAGGCTACCACAAGACTTAAGACAGAATACGAAGTCGCTGCTCCTGGCCTGGCCTGTCTTCAACCGTTGTGAACTACGTTGCATCCTGCGTTCATTGTCAGAGCCACAAATGCCTGACAACAGCTCCTTCTGGCTCTTTACAACCTCTACCTTGTCCCGCTTCGCCTTTCGAAGTAGTTGGAACATACGTTCTCCTCAGTGACCACGGCAGAGTCTTCCTCTCTTCTATCCTTACCAAAGTTCTGTGCACCTCTAACACAATTCACAAGACGACTTCCAGTTACCATCCGCAGACCAACGGCTTGATGGAGCGTTTTCATCGTACCCTCTCTGACATGATTGTGATGTACATCTGCCCAGACCACACGAACTGGGATGCAATCCTGCCGTTCATGACATTCGCCTATAACGTGGCTACGCAACGTAACATCGGTTTTTCACCTTTTTTCCTTGCTTATGGCCGTTCACCAAGTTTCGTTCTTGATGTATCTTCTTTCGACTCCTGTACTCCCAGAAGCTCCTTTCTCAGAGCAATTTGTGTCTTGCCTCGCGGACTGTTGTCACCTTGCCCGCCTTACCACCAGCATATCCTAGGACACTCGCAAGTTTCGTTACGACATGACCCACCGTGCTGTGACTTTTTCTCCTGGCGATGAAGTTCTTCTTTGGACTCCTGTGCGCATTCCCGGCTTATGCGAAAAATTTATCATGCATTTTATTGGACCTCACATAGTCATTGAGCAGACATCAGCTTTCAATTACCGTGTCTCGCCCCTTAGAGCGCTGCCCGATTCCCGTTGCCGTGGGACAGAGATAGTGCATGTCTCTCGCTTAAAACCACATACCGCATTTCATAATACTTCCGCACGGCCAGGCGGCCACTTCCACAGCGAGAGGGAATTAGTGTGAGCGCAACATATGCCTGACTTTCAATTTCACCATCTTCACATATCATCATCCAATGTACATTTTCTTCATCTGTATATATCATCACCAGCAGCACAGCTTGATCCTCGTGGTAGTAGACGAGCGCGGCTGGAATAAAGCGGTTTCTTACAATATCACTGCATTCTGAGCAAACGCAGGCAATGAAAAAAAAGAGAGCGGTGTAGTAGTAATGTCTCTGCCTTCCACGTAGAAAGTGTGGGTTCGATTCACAATGGATGTTCTTTCTTGAATGCTAATGGCATTCTTTGCCTACTTCAGCTGTTTTCAGCCCGTCCATCAGTCCGTCCGTCCGTCCATCTATTTATCTATACTCTTACGCCGACTCAGTGTCTCAAGTTTGTTACCTGCTTGGGCCGCTTGCTAGTTATGTGCTCTTGGTCGTGATGCCATCATGGTTGTTCCATTGCATCATTCCAGCTGCATGATTTTACTCTCGTCATGCCATCGTTGTCATGCCTTCTATGCTGACCCAATGGCCCAAGTTGTCTAATAGCTTGGGCCAGTAAGTATGGGCTCCTGGTTGTGACGCCGTTGTAGCCGTTCCAGCTTTGTCATCCAACACTCGTCTTGTCGTCGTAATAGTCGTCGCACAGTCATCATGATTCGTTGCCACACTGCCATAGTGATTTTATCATGGTCATAATCATCATCATTCCAGCTTTGTGATCTGACTCTTGTCATGCTCTCATCATCACGCCTTCTACTTTGACCCAGTGGTCCAATAGCTTGGGTCAGTAGGTATGTGTTCAGGGTCAAGATGCTGTCATGGTCATTGCACCATCACCATTCCAGCTTTGCCATCCGACTCTTGCCATGCCCTCGTCTTCACAACGTCGTAGTCATCATGCTGTCAATTTATCATTGACATCACTTCTGTAACGTCATCCCATCATCACGTCACCTTCGTTTCTCTATCAACGTCAATCTTTCTTCATCACTAATTTGTAATCATACTGTCATCATTAAACAATGATTATTGCGCCTTAGTCATGTCATGATCAGACCATCGTCATGATGCTGTCATGGTTGTGCCATCATCATCACTTTACTCTCGTCATATCACCGTCAAGCAATCTTCGCCATACAGGTTTCATGATACAGTCATCATACACTTGTCATCCCATTGTCCTCATGCTGTTGTCTTGCCATCGTCCCTGCAACATTGTCATACCGCTGTTGTCATGCCATCGTCGTCATGTTGTCATTTCACCATCGTCGTCACTTCAGTATTGTCACCTCATTGTCATCATGCCATCGTCCTCATACCATCTTCGCTGATAAATTGGTGCATTCCTTGTTTGCATTTCATTGTAATCATGCTGCCGTCATTCAATCGTGATTTTGCTGTTATTGTCATGCCATCGTCGTCCTTGTGTCACGGTCACACAGACACTATCATGCAACCCTTGTCATACCATCATCATCATGCCGTCTTGGTCATGTGATCGTTAATTTTGTTTCTTCACCCGGCAGCTGTCATACCGTCTATGTCACACCTTCATCGTCATCTCATTGTCGTCATGCTGTCGTCATTATATGCCTTCGTCGTTCCATAAATATCATCACTTTTTCCTCATTCCATCATCACTGCATCAGTCTCATTCAGTCATTGCGGTGATGCTACTGGCCCAACCCATTTCGGAGCAGCTTATGGAGGAGCCAAAAATGCATTTCGGAGCATTAAAATTTACTTTCAGTGCAGGTTTACGAAAGTGATTGCAAACTATATTATATTAGGCTTTTACATTGACAATGCACACAAAAGCAGTAAGTTGTCACTTGTTCATAAATTCAAACAGTAAAAATGACCCCCCCCCCCTTCTTTTTATCACAGTCCTTGCTGTGGACTGCAATGGGCGGTGGTGTCCTCAGATGTGCTTAAAAAAGCATGGAAGCACTTGGACATGCTACATGCAGAATTCAGAAGCATTTCAATAACATTCAGGGTGATCTTGCTCCTATAAATGTATTCTTTAGGATGGAGCACTCTTTTGAGAAAAGTCACTGCCAGTGGCATGAAATATTTACTTATTTTTCCCTGTGCTGTGATTCACTGACAACCATTTACACGAAATACTGCGATGGCCGACACTGCTGGAGCAGTTCACTTTTGCTCGTCATGCAGCTCGATGTGCGCCGCACCCCGTCGCAAAGTGCGCACATAGGCACATGACCTTTAACTGTGCACTGCAACGCTGTCAGATTAGGCTGCGATCAGTGAATTCAGTTTAGTGCTTTCTGACTACACGCGAACTTTCCCCATTCTGTCAAGTAAGCGCAAAAGCAACTTTGCGAAAGTGTTTGCTGCAATTGCCAGCCTGTCACTCGTGGCCTGAATCTCGGCTTCCGAACACCAGTTGAGCCCGCGATCTCACGCCCAATCAACAAAGTGGTTTACTGGTTCGAACAAAG
Source organism: Dermacentor andersoni (assembly GCF_023375885.2). Lineage (NCBI taxonomy): Eukaryota > Metazoa > Arthropoda > Arachnida > Ixodida > Ixodidae > Dermacentor > Dermacentor andersoni. Next base: position 235,093,415 of record NC_092815.1, read on the forward strand.
TGGAGGTCATTTCACCGCAATGACCTGCCTGCCACTGTGTCAGCTGGCAGCGGATTTTGTCAGGGCCGTATACAATACAGCAAGGTTTAGCCGGCGGCGCTTCGTCATTACCCAACGGTGAAAGTTGCTGTTTGGTGCCGAGTCGACCAAGTTCTCGGCAGCAGCTGTACGCCATTCTTACGCCGTGAAATCGCCACTCCAAGAAAAACGGCGGACAGGCGACAAATTGAAGAGCGGTAAAGTTGTTCATGGCTGCCATGCGCACGCCAATGTGTGCGTTATGTTCGAAAAGTTGAGCGAGACTCCACACGGCGTCCGAAACTTTAGTCACCATTTTACATTGGTCATACAGAAGCAAGTGGTCTGGCTCAGCGCCAACGCAATTGCTTGCTGCTGCCAGAAACTCGAGGTTGTCCCGTTGCCTGAGTAACCCTCATGCATCGGGTTGGAAGGTATTGAATATAGATAGCAACCCACGGGAGAAACATCAGTAGAATCCCTTGACTCGGCCCACCGCGAAGTGCAGCCGTTGGTCAAGGCGACGCTACTTTACATTGTGTGGTAAAACAGCACTCAAGGACAAAGTTCCTTCGTTCTTTTTTTTGAAAGCATGAGCAACCCTTTTGGTGCAGAGTGGCCGTAGATTTCACACATTTTGCTGAAATTTAGAAGGATGTAGCAGAAGTTGCCTCTCAGGGCAGTTTGGCGCAATTGGCGCAGCAATAGCATCACTGTCATTGTCATGCTTCCATGCTCATGGGAGTGGAGGCACAGGCGTGGAAGCCATTGGCAAGCGAGTGCCATAGCAAAGTGGGATGACATCAGAGTATGTGGCATACAGCCGAGACAACGGAAGTCTCAGCGAGTTTCAGCGAGGAAGTCTCACCATTACAAGTGTCAAATAAGCAGTACTTTAGGAATAAGGTCTGTCGCCACATTGTCCGACTGCTTTTTTCATTACCGTTGAATGACGTGATCAGACGAGTTCTGCCATAATATATTTTTGTTTTGCTTTCCTCCTCAATTTCTTTTTTTTTTTATTCTAGAGCATTGAAAGTTTCACAAATGGACAATTTCACCACATTCACAAGTTGGAAGCAGTGCTTTCTTTTTTCTGCTGACGGCTACAACGAAATCTTAATAGTGCAATATAGAAACAATCAAATTGAATATTTTCATGTTATTAAAAGGTTATCCAAGTGAATACCAGAAACAGCTACATTATAGTGTATACATTGCATATAGGCTCACAGCAATGCAGTGAACTCCCACGGCAGCATCCGTCTGTTTTCGCTTAACGTAGAATTAAAAAAAAACATAGCCACCGAACATTGTGCGTAGTGTCGCTGTGTCTCCATGCAGACTGCGCACAGTTTGTCCTTAAACTTGGCGTCATGTATGTAGCACAGGCGTAGGGCAAAAAACTGCCTAGGAAAGAGATGTGGGAACATGCTCATTTCAAATCAACCGCAAGTAGACAACACTTGCATCACCGCTTGAAGGAGGCGGGACATGGCGATGGCTGCATGGTGCAAAAGCTTAGGGGAAATGCCACGGCTTGCAGAGAGGGTCACATTTAACCACTTGAACTGGTGTTATTACAGCACACTGATACGGAATTCTTGAGAGGTACCCTTTGTGCCTAGGTGTACGACAAAAGCCATTTTAGGGACCCTCAAATGGCACCTTCCACAGATGGCAAACTTGGAGTTTCAGAAAAACGAAAGCAAATTCCAAAGGCAATGCTTTTCAAAACTATTCATCATAATCATCATCAGCCTGTTTCACGTCCACTGCAGGCCGAAGGCCTCTCCCTGCAATCTCCTATTACCCCTGTCCTCTGCCAACCGGTTCCAACTAGCACCCGCAAATTTCCTCATTTCGTCGCACCACCTTGTCTTCTGCCATCCTCTACTGCGCTTCCCTTCTCTTGGTACCCATTCTGTCACCCTAATGGTCCAACATGACCAGCCCAGCACCATTTTTTTTCTCTTAATGTCTATTAGAATATTGTCTATACCCATTTGCTCTCTGATCCAAACTGCTCTCTTTCTATCTCTTAAAGTTATGCCCAGCATTCTTTGTTCCATCACTCTTTGCACGGTCCTTAACTTGTTCTCAAGCTTCTTTGTCAGTATCCAAGTCTCTGCCCCAAATGTCAGCACCGGTAAAATGCACCGATTGTATACTTTCTTTTTCAATGATAACGGTAAGCTCTCAGTCAGGAGCTCACAATGTCTGCCGTATGCGACCCAACCCATTTTTATTCTTCTGTGAATTTCCTTCTCATGGTCATGGTTCCCTGTGATTAGTTGATCAAGGTAAACGTACTCTAGAGGCTGACTTGCGATCTTGAATTCTTGTTATCTTGCCCGGTTATTTATCATTATCTTTGTCTTCTGCATATTAATCTTCAACCCGTCTTACACTCTACCTGTTAAGGTCCTCAACCATTTGTTGTAACTCTTCCGCAGTGTTGCCGAATAGAACAATGTCAGCAAACCGAAGGTTGCCGAGGTATTCGCCGTCGATCCTTACTCCTAAACCTTCCCAGTTTAATAGCTTGAATACTTCTTCCAAACATGCAGTAAATAGCATTGCAGAAATTGTGCCTCCTTGTCTGACCCCTTTCTTTATAGGTATCTTCCTACTTTTCTTGTGTAGAATTAAGGTGGCTGTGGAATCTCTGTAGATATTTTCCAGGGTATTTACGTAAGCGGTTTGTACTCCTTGATTACGCAATGCCTGTATGACTTGCTGGTGTCTCTACTGAATCAAATGCTTTTTCGTAATCTATGAAAGCCATATAGAGAGGCTTACTGTACTCTGCGGATTTCTCGATAACCTGATTAATGACATGGATGTGATCCATTGTAGAGTATCCCTTCCTGAAGCCCGCCTGTTCCCTTGGCTGACTAAAGTCCAGTGTTGCCCACATTTTATTGGAGATTATTTTGGTAAGTATTTTATATAATACTGGGAGTAAGCTAATGGGCCTATAATTTTTCAGTTCTTTAACATCTCCCTTTTTATGAATTGGTATAAGGTTTGCATACGTCCAGTTTTCTGGGACCCTTGCAGTCGATAGACACTTCGTATAGAGAGCCGCCAGTTTTCCTAGCATTATGTCTCCTCCATCTTTGAATAAGTCGACTGTTATTCCACCCTCTCCTGCCACTTTTCCCTGTTTCATGCCTTGCAAGGCCCTTCTGACCTCATCTCTAGTTATGGGAGGAGTTTCTGTATACTGTTCATTATTGTTTCGAATAGAGTACTCCTGGGTCCTCTGGGTACTGTACAGGTCAGTATAGAATTCTTCCACTGCTTTTATTATACTTTCGAAATTGCTGATGATATTACCCTGCTTATCCTTTAGTGCATACATCTTGGTTTGTCCTACGCCAAGTTTCTTTCTCACTGATTTCAAGCTGCTTCATGCGCCCATTTTTTAAGGCTTCTTCAGCCTTTCTCTCGAGTTGGACACTTTCACTTTTTGTCGTTTCTTTATTAGGTCCTTTGTTACTTGGGAGAGCTTGCCTACTGGTCACCTTGGTGCCTGGCCTCCCACTTCAATTGCTGCCTCTGAAGCCAACCTAGTTACAGTTTCATTCATTAGCTGTATGTCATCATCTCTCTGTTCTAAGGCTGCATATTTGCTTGCAAGTACCAGCCTGAATTTGTCTGCTTTTACCCTTACTGCCCCTAGCTTGACCTGTTTCTTCTTGACCAATTTCGCTCTTTCTCTCTTCAAATTGAGGTGAATTGTAGCCCTCACTAACCTATGATCCCTGCACTTTACCCTACCTATCACTTGTACATCCTGCACTATGCTGGGATCGGCAGAAAGTATGAAATCAATTTAATTTCTCGTTTCACCATTAGGATTTTTTCAGGTCCACTTTCTGTTGTTATGCTTCCTGAAAAAGGTGTTCATTATTCGAAGCTTATTTCTCTCTGCGAATTCTAGCAGCATCTCTCCTCTAGCTTTCCTAGAATTGATGCCGTAGTTGCCAAGTACTTGTTCTCCAGCCTGCTTTTTCCCCACTTTTGCATGGAAGTGCGAAAATAGTATAAATTTCTTCCTTTCTTTGCAGTTTGTCGCTGTGATTATAGCATATTACAACAAATGATCACAGCTGATAATGTTTGAGATACGAGTTCTTAGATTTGGTACGGTTTGAAGATTGCATCGACTTTATCGATGTTACCAGTGGGAAAAAAATAGTATAATTCACGCATCCCGTACAGCATTTCTTTTTGCTTTATTGGAAAAGTATGCGTTGAGATTTTGAATTCAGACTTCTAATTGTCTCATCCAAAACCTCAGCTTCGTAGCTTCAGTACCTTCCCGCAAAAATGGGCAAAAGGACGACAAGAATTCTAAATATTGCTTAATTTCAGTCGCATAATTAGGAAAACTAATAAAGGTACATGAATGAAATTTTGCGCCCTAAATGGAAATTCCTTGAACTCTACTAATGTATCCAAAATTTAGCTTCCATGAGTGTGTAGTTGGCGGGCTGTTTACAACAGAAGTTGCAATATTTGGCAATCTTCAAAAGCAAATTATCCAAAAAGTAAAAATTCAACATTAATTTGCTGTGTCTAGGAAAGAGATAAATATGTCCTAAAGCTACAGAGAAGCTGCAATGCAGTAAATGCAGTGGTTTCTTCTAAATATGGTCACAATTGAGACAGAGTTCGCAAAAACTCTGTATCTCATGCTTGTTCTTGAACATCTATTTCTAAATCACATTAATCAATTTCTTTATATTACATATAGTTGGAATCTACAAGAATGAAGCTTTTTTATGGTATATGCAACAACTTTACATCCTAAGCAGAAGAGCCGCCACGGTTGCTCCAAAAGTACTAAAAACGGGGGGGCTCGTGCCGCCGGAGTAACCTTAAATTGGAGCCACCTTAAAGTCCCTAACAAGAAGGTACGACTGGTAGTTGTTTTAGAAGTGATCTCAAGTCAATAAAAGTAACATTTAGGTGTGGTTCAAGACATACAGAACATACTGTGATTGTTTAGAACAAAGCACAGTGACTTCGACAGCTTCATATTTGGTTTTAAGCTTCACTTTGCGAGTTGTCCACTATAATCGCGGCACCTCCAGAGAGCTTACCTGCTTGCTCTCAGTCGCACCAAAATACTTTGTACTTCTTTAAAATGTTCTTGAGCGACCACAAAAGAAAGAAGGTTTGGGCCGCACTCATAGCAGAAATTTCCCAACCAGTGCCCCAAATGCGCCTGTGGAGGTGGGGCCGCCTCCCCAACCTGGAGCACCACGCCGGAGGTGTGCTTGTACCTATTTTACCAGCAGGCACCCGGCGGCAGCACTTGCCTCCCACAGACACAGCGAATACTCTTCAATGAGGCTGTCTGTGGTTGGATAAAGGCGCGTTCACAGTGGCGGGAAAACGCGCAACGCAGAATGTTTTCCGCGCGCCGCTTCCCGCACAAACCGGTTTTTCTCCCGCAGACAGGCTGCTGTGCCGTCCCGCAGAGCGATGGGTCCGGTAGCTATTTTTCCCGCACCGCTGACGAGAACAGCCAATGGGGGCCGACCGTGAACAGTGATGTCGGTCCCAGTTCAGTGACCCCGTTGGCGGAGGCTGTGCGCGTGCTGCGGGACACTCGGCGGTTTCTTTGCCAGCATGAACATGCGACTTCAGGCGACGGTGCAGAAGCAGCGAACAAGCAAGTATAGGTACGTTTACCGTAGCCAACAGCTCATCGTTCGAACCAGCCATCCTCGTGACAAAAAGGGCGACGGGAGGAGAGGTAGCAGACGATCAAGACGACGACGCTGGAAAAGAGCGCGCTTTCCAGTCTTCTCTGGTGTCACATGACTATCCCCTTCTCTCTCTGCTCGTTAGGGTCCTCCCTCAATGCCTCCTCTCTCGACATTCCAAGACAACCGCAGTGAGAAAACACGCGCAGTGTGAGCGTCATTCCGAGGAGCTTCGAGGCAGCGTCGACGTTGACGCTGTGCCGCTGCGGGAAGTCTCCCGCTAGTGTGAGTGCGCCTTTAGAGGCACCCAAAGACCGTGCACGAAATCTCTATAGAACCTTCTCACAGTGATCCCGTGGGCGCCACCATGTTTTATCACGTGGTGAGGCATCCATTGATTGCCTCAGCTGCTCCATATTTACAACGGATGTGCACGACGCCCCGGTGCGGTTCAGCAAACGCCTCTTTTGGCAGATATTGTAAACGGTGTATGGGTGAACGACACAAAGCTTTGGCCATAGCTTCAGAGTACGATGTAAGCGCTCTCGGAGCTCATTATGCCTTGTCCAAATGCCGCAAGCAGCGCATATGGTGCTTGTTCTAAAAGCAGCACTAGAAATGTATTCCAAGCTGTCGAAACTTTCCATTTATGAATCAAATCAGGATCAGTGCATTTTGCTCTTCTTTCTTTATCTGGCAAACACTTCAAGGCAGTGGCTTGTCATTTTTCTGACTCGGTAAGGTTCCTTGGTGCGGTCACTATGGGATTGTTTAGTTCCTGCCCAATCACTCGCGGGTGTGCTCAGTTCCGATAGATTTGTTCTTGCTGCGCACAAGGCTTGGTACAAAGATGTGTACTTTGTAATATAGATGTATTGCAACATTTGTGTTGTCAAGCTAGAACCGCATGGCGCGTTTTTCGCTCGCGAAAAACGCGACGCGACAGCACCCGTCAGAAAAAACAGAGCGGTGCTTTCACGCCACGTTTTCCGAGTTGCCAGACAACCTAACTCCCCACGACATGAATTGTATTTTTTACTGCATATCTTATATGCCCTTAAACTTACAGAACATTACAATAAAACAGTCCTTGGATAATTAGACCGACATTTTTTCCGAAGTGTATTTATCAAGCTTCATTGCAAACAGCAAGATTGTAGAATTGTGTGCGAAAATGTGACTATGTACCTTCCGCATCACGGTCACATGTGTTTCCGTCGACACGTGCGCCAGTTCTGCAGAGAAAAAAAAAATGCGCAGAGAGCAGGGCCATCTGGTGGCAAAACCAAAAAACCAAAATGTCATGTGACCAAACACCACGTGACTTACCTGAACTCTTATTGGCGGACGCACTGCGCGATGTGTTTTTGTTTTTCTACTCCGAGCAGCAGCACACGACGGCGCAATTTCGTGATGGAACATGCTGGGCACGCGTCAAAATGATGCACACGTCCCACCATCCGCGTGTCAATCGCGCCTGAAATCGTGCCATGCGGTTCCGCCTTCACAGAATAGTCACCGTCACCCTTGCTTCGATGCCTTGATTCAAGTATACGCCCACGAGTAATTTCTTGATATGTTGGTGATAGAGCAGGCGTAAGTTTGTATGAGAGTTGGGGTGGTTGGGTACAGATAACGTGGAAGAAACTTAATATGCCAGGATGCGCCGCTACTGCCTTTGTCACTGTGTAACCAGCGTTTCTCGCTAATTCCGACGTTCTGGGGTGGAAGTCTTTTCTTTGGAGATTAGCAATACTAAGCTGGCAGATGAGTGATTTTTCTTTATCCTTGAGGAAAGCCATGCATCATGAAGACCTGGCAATACAGGCAGTCCCTATGTAGCAGCGATCTGTGGTCTTGGTCACACAAATTCATTCCATTCCTTGATACGCCAGTCACTATTTTTGCAGCGAATTACGGCACACGTCTTCCCTCTACTGTGCATTTTGCAGCATGAATGGAGTACAGTGCGTTAACGAACACCCAGTTGGATTTCAGACAGCCGATCGCACAGTAACAGGGCGGAAGCATTAACGGTTTTGTGTTCCTGCACTTTTGTCGAGGCAACAAGGCGGCACACCACCGGAAGTCCCATCTCATACCTCTTCAGCAAACCTTTTCGCGAAAAGGGTCTGCTGGGTCCCCTTTAAAGGTGTGAAACCCCACAAGGAGCCGAGCACCAGACCAGGAGACATCTCTGCCCATTGGAAAAAAAAACGGTGGTTTTCCAGCAGCACTGGGATTTCAACTCAGTGCCTCCCGCATGTGAGGGGGACGCTCTACCGCTAGGCCACCATTGTGGTGCCTAGGGTGGAATCGGAGGGCCCCTCTTACCACTGGCGAAAAGTGGCACAGAAAAGGCATCGCACAAAATCGCAGCCCTGTTATGTTGCCAGGGATTGAATATTCGGTGCAAGCATTGGTTGTAGTTTCATTTATCTGTGGTGACAGCCCCACAATGGTCGAGATGCGGACTAATCCGATCATAGGCAAGCATATATGTGCGCAGCAACATGTTCGCAAATTCGGCAAAGACCAGTTTTAGGACCTAACTAACGAATGTTTGGGCCCATATAAATGCAGGGGCATTTGCCGGGACCGTCGGCCGGGATCGAATTACAACGAAAAATCTAAACTGGAGAAGAATTAACAGAATTTTACTCTACTGTAATAAGACATTGTGCGCAACGGTTATTGCTTGAAAATCGTCTTGGCTGTGCTCACACTTGGGAAGCGAAAAGAGAGTGGAAACGTCAATGCGGGCAAAAATTCTTTTACACACAGGTATAAGATGTTCACATTTGTTTTGCCACAGCCACTGCCACTCTCGCCAAATCTACCTCCGCGTGGTGGCGCTTGTCACCACGCCATTTTAAGCAATATGTTCATTCATTGATCTATTGGTCATCAAAAGGAGTAATTGCATACCTCTGATTGCGTGCGACTTCACCTGCACTGATTTTACCTATGCATATAGAACAGACAAATAAATAGTTTTAGTCGACTTAGTCTGTTGTTTTCTGAAGATGCGCAAAGAGCAGCTGAAGAAGTGGATGCCCCAAAAGAGGCGGTGATAGACTCACTCGGCTCTGCAACAGCGTGAGACGTTGGGAGACAGCAATACTTCGCAGCTGCACCTTCTGCTAGTCACAATCTCCTCAGCAATCTTCATCCAAATGTCGCTGTTGTAGAGGCTGAGTTTTATCGTAGAGCACAGGGAAGCTTTTGATTGTGTTTAACTACATCGCTGCTCACACTTTGGCCGCCACATTCAACGTTCACATGCCAGTGCAGCTTCCGGCAATGCTGAACACTTTCGCCGATGCGAAAAAATTGTTTGGAGAGCGATCCGGCTCACCGCCTAGTTTTCCACCTGCATAGGTGGAAAAGCGAGCGGATTTCTTGGGTTTTTTTCTGCTTTCGCCCCCAATCGACACCAAGTGTGAATGCAGCCTTAGGTCAGGCCGAAAATAGGCATTTTCAATGGTAGATGACATGTCAATCTTCAACACATTCAACGTCTGTTGAGCTTCGCTGAGACACACTGACACTAGCAAGGTCACTAATGGGGTCACCATCAACGGCCCATGGCACGGGCGTGCTGACTGGTCAAGTTCTAATTATGCAGGAAAGGCCAATTTCAGGATTGAAATAACAAAACTTTGGGCGCACAGCAATCTATTGCCGATGGCCTGGGACTTTTGGTCAGGATCAAATCAACTGGAAAATCTAAATAACCGGAGTCGAGTTAAGGGAAGTCTATTGCAGAACCAATCTGTATCACAGTTTCACTTCAAAACAGGCCAAGCAGAGGGGATATTAAAAATGACTTTTGGACACTACTAAACATGGTTTTTGGGCACTAAATGGGTGCTCAGAAACCATGTTTAGTGATCCCCAAGAATTTCTATTGCATTGTGGGGAGTATCAATGTTGTCAAATTTAGTTCAAACCAAGTTTTCAGTACAGCCAACAAGTACAGCACGAGTGCTAACTACGAAATATAATGCTTGCACGAGTCTTCCATGCTTGATGGCATTGCCAATGCCGGCCATTCAGTGTGACAACTCAATCATGTTTCACACAGAAGCGGCACACACAGTTGAGGCCACGTTTGGGTGTACTACTTGTCTCTTTTGTCCAGGGTAAGTCATAATTAAGCATTCTCTGTGGCAATGCAAAAGTGTAGAATCTGTAATGGTATGGCGGCCACACCCGTAATTGCTAGAGCACTGACAATGATAGCAAACAGCTGAAAAATGTGACCTCGTGGCCAGGCCTCACCTGTGACCTGCTGTAAAGCTTATTTTGTGTCATTTATTTTGCTACCTAGATCATAATTATATGGCTGTAAAACATGATTTTGCAGTTTTCATTCAGTGCTCAAAATGCTACATGAACACAGATTGCACATTACATTCATATACATACAATCATTACAGCTTGAGGTCGGAGGTCTGATCTCGGCCATGGCAACTGCATTTCAATGGTGACCAAATGCAGAAATGCCTGTGTACTTAGATTTAGGTCACAATGAAGAATTCCAGGTAGTCAAAACTAATCAGAAGTCCTGTACTATGATGTGCCTCATAACGAAATTGCGGTTTTGGCACAAAAAATGATAGAATTCAATTTTCTAATTTATCATACTTTTAATTGTATCGAATGCACAATATCACCATTGTTTTACAGTGTTATTGATGCTGCCTGAATGTGTTGTAGAGTCCCCTTATTGCACTGAGCCTGTTCTTTTTCCTGTCAATGACACTGGGACAATGAGGCACACGTGGTGTTCCCAACATGAAAGTACCAGGTGTGCACTGTTACTGAGAAAAAACACACATGCCATAATTGATTGCAATTATTGTTGTGGCAACATTGTACCCTAAAGGGAGTAAAACTTTCAAGCATAGAAATGACTGAAAGCCAGGTGTGCAAAGATGTACACAAGAAGGAACTTAAGGGCATCACAAATTCCAACTATCAACTGAAAGGATGCACAGCAGAGCAGTGGAAAGAGAAGGAAAACACAACGACTATCTTCTCCTTTTTCTGTTACTGTGCACCCTTTCATTTGAAAGTTGGCATCGGTGATACCCTTAAGTTCCTGCCTGTGTACGTCTTTGTAACCCAGTTTAGAAACAGGAATCCCAGCGAACTTGCTTAAAGGGACCCTAAAACGATTTTGACAATTTTGTACAAACATATTGAGTCGTTAGAGTAGGTCCTTCTGATCATTAATTGACGCATCTAAGTGCTCTGCGTAAGGTGTGTAACTTATTAAAAGGTTTTAAAAATGTACATTGCTGCCGATCACAGCACACTGCTCGGAAGAATTTTCAGCCGCCCCTACCCATATGCCGTAAATCACCCAATTGACTTCAGTAGGGCAAGCTATTCGAATTGCTGCCCAGGGCGCGTCATCTATAATTTTTCCACCTTTATGGTGAAAAAATGATGGTCGTAACAGTTGGAATGTTAGTTCATTTGTTTCTATAAAAAGAAAGTAACAGAAGAGAATGCACAAGAACAATTTCTCACTACACTTAAGCATCTCCGGCACACAGCAACTTTCGTCTGCTTGTGTTACAACATGCTCCATTTTGGCAAGAGCTCTGCGGTCAGAGTCGGTCTCAGTCTTTTCGCGAGCACTATGATTCGACTTTGTTGCGTTATGGACTGCAAATGTAGCGACTGGCAATATGTTAAGCTGCGACATCGTGTCCCTCTGCAAGGCAGCAGACGAGCAGACTGGCTGCAGTGCATCGGACTGCCACTGTCTGATGGGCGCCAGGATTTGTGCGTTTGTAGCCGTCACTTTACACCGGAAGATTACTAACGCAATAGAATTTCGCGAGTCCAGTATTAGGGTAAACGCAAGTGCAAATGTGAATGGTCTGCACGGTGACCCAACCTCGTGGCACAGAGCTCAACCACACACAGTAGTAGTAATGAAATGTATTCTTCTTTGCTGCTGGCATAAATTTTTTGCAGGAGTGTAATCGTTAACACATTGTTTTTGTAAATGTTTAAAATGTTTTACACTTGGTTAGAGCAATATTAGCACTTTGTTTGGTGGCTCTGCGCCAACAGGTGGCTGGACCGTGCAGACCGATCAGGTCGCTCACGTACATCTACGCTGAAGTTCCTTCATCAGCTTGAGTTTATGCCTCCAGCCATCCGTCGAAACGGCCAGCTTGCCTGTGGTTACAGGAATACCAGACACGTGCAGCGCTGCGACAGAATGCTCACAACGCACGCTGCTTTGATATCTCTCGCTTGAGATCGGCTGCCAAGCAGCTGGCAGAGAGTTTGGAGAGGCTTCGCACGCTAGCCCGCTAGCTCCTAGAGAACCGGAAGTCTACGACACGATGTGCCGCCATGACGCAGAGCCAGTGAAGGCAGAGCTTAGCCCTGATCACTCAGTGAAGGAGTTGAGGAGAAAATGCATGACTATGGAGGAGGGTAACTTGTAATCATCCCTAGCTCTCTTAATATGAGACGTTTCACACAAATTGTGGTGCAAATTATTAACTATAGCTGTACCCTACACATTTACAAAATTTGTCCCAACCGTTTCAGGGGCTCTTTCACATTTCACTGTTCTATCGAAATATAATGGCTAACTTGCGACTGCTCGGAGGGGACCACTGCTTAGAGAATAGCAAATGCACCTTCGCAATCACACAGGAGCTGTTTTCATTTTTGTTTCCAGGAAGTGGGCCTTGTGTAATTGCCGCAGTGATTAAGTGCAAATGTTCCCGGAATAGAATGAGTATGGATGGCCATCCGGCGATGCAATGCCAGAAGTGTGGTTGTAGGCCAGTGTATCATGACTGCAATGTATTATGAGAGTGTGCTGATGGGCTTATTAAGGAGATCATCAAAGCCTTCGTCATTCTACGTAAACAGAACCAAGTACACATTGTTCGCAGTCGAGTAGAGCAGCCACCAGTAATTTTGTTGTTGATGCCATTCAACATATTAATTGCAATTAGATATTAGAATTAGATTGATAGATATTTTTTTTAATTGCTGCTCCAAATGGCACGCTGTCAATGAAGAATTCATATGAAATTTGAAGAAACTTAAAGCTGGCATGTTTCCAGCCAGGTACTTTTGCCCCATTATTTTTTCCAGCTGATAAAGAAAACCCACAAAAAATAAAAAATACCATGTGACTAACCATCTGCCTGCATCAAAAAGCAGCACCCTCAAACACACTGCACAAGAACCAGTGAGCGCACGATTTCCACAATGCATCAACTGCCAGTTATCAGCACTCGTTTATTATGAACACCAAGGCACTGCGTTGTCACGGGGAGGGCATGCCAGCTCTTGCACTAACTGCTATGGCTCTTGTTTGAAAAATTAAACAATTTTACAGCGAAGCTGTTTATGGCTAGGATCTGGAAAAAGATATGTCCGAGATGTTGACAAAAACAAATCATCATGTGGGCTGATCTTGATGATAGTGCAGAAAGGATCCAAGCTCAATGGCACATACCCCTGTGGGATCGCAGACCTGTAACATGCCCTTGAACTACCTTTGTCATACGTAGGACCCAAACAGGTCCCAGACACAAAGGTAAGAACAGATGCTTTTGAAAAAAATGTTTTATACAACTTTTTCAAAAAAGACTGCTCAAACGTTCTCCGCACCAACCGCGCAAAACGTGCTAGTGCCACTGCTCGCGCGTTCATTGTCGTCTTCTTCCGCAACTGCCTCCGTTGTGCAAAAAATTATCATCCGCGATGGCTAAAGCGTTGCCGTCTTCCACAGCTGGCTTCGTTGCCGCTCATCTTTCTAGCATAGAATATCACTTCTCTTCGGTCGCTGTAAGGCCGCGTTTACGGGGTATGAGCCATTCATTGTCTTATGTGACGGACACATTTAATAACAGAGGTGATCTGGGAATGTGAGGGCGTACCTATGTAGCCATGATGACCACAGATTAGGACAATAAATATGTTCGTACCTTTGTTCAAAATTCCAAGTCACCTCTGTATCGTGTGCTAAACCGCTTTGCTGGTCATCCACCTTCACAGAGTGGAATGGCTCACAACTTTTTTTATTATTAATTAAGTTTACATTATGGGGTTTAACATCTCTAAACTGCACAGTGTGCTATAAGGGACGCCGTAGTGAAGGGCTCGGGATTGATTCGACCAGCTGGGGTTCTTAAATGTGCACCTCAGGCACGGCACAATAGCATTTTTGTATTCCACCTTCATTAGGCTCTGGCTGCCACGGCCGAGATCGAACCCACGACTTCGTGCTTACCAGTGCCACGCGAGCGCCACTGAGCCATCACAGTGAATTTAGGCCAGTCTTCCCTGTGCAATAAATCAATTGCTAGACAGCACCATGTTTGTGCAAGCAATCTAGATAATGTGGTTGCATTGCCTTACCTGAGCAATGCGCCTGTGCAGCGACCCGAGCTGTGCCCTAAGGGAGGACACGCTCGGTCTCCTCTCGTCGGGCAACTGCCGATGCACGTCATCTTCAGGGAGCAGCACATGCGATGGCACGTGTGTGATGTTGGACTGCATGAACTCCTGCATAAGCAGTTCAGGGGAGGCTTGTGTGATGTCAATGTAAGAGCTCCAGGCATGGCCACAGCAAAGGGAGATGGCGGGACATTTCAGTTTAGTGCACTAGTGCAAGAGTTGCCACCAAGGGAGGGTACACAGCAGGAGCTTGTCACTAGATGACGCACCAATGCAGTTCGCTCAATGTTCGCACACCCTGTCGGAATTTTGATACCAACAGTACTGCTCATAGATTTTTAACAAACAGAATGCACATTGGCAAAGAAAGCTTCACATGCAAGTGATTTCATAGGAGATGAAACAAAAGTTTATAGCCTTCAGAATTGCAGAATCATCAAGCAAACAGCCAAAGACAAAAGTGCAGAGGCACTTGCTCGTAAAAAAAATGCACTGAAATGTGTGCATGCTGCTAATCTCAGATCACACTTGCACTTGCTTTATCTTTTGCTCACACAGAAAATGGTAAAGATCCAAATATATTTCTTCATTTGAAGGACTAATTTATTTCCAGCTTGTCATGAATGCTTGTTAAGTCAGTTTCTCCTTGCCACAGTTATCTTCAAAAGGAACACAATTGGTGTACGTCAAGAAAAATGAATTCAAATTTCACTAGCATCAGTTTGTCTTCAGCTACCACTTCCAAATGCATAATAGACATTGCCCAATGCTTTGACTTGTGATAGCATCAAGCAAGTAGTACCCCCATTACTGATACCAGAATGATGCATGTGGGTCTTACTTGAAAGCAGTAGCAGCACTTAACCCTTTCAAGGTCAATTATTTGTGTAAAGAATCAATGTTTTGCAATAAATATCGGACAAGAAGCAGCGAAACCATTCTTATATATGTGTGTCAGCAATGCTAATAACATGATTTGTTGACTTTCAGCCACAAGTAAATATAGCTCTCCCTTATACATATTTCACAAATGTCTGCATGTTGTGTCACACTGAGATTAGACCGCTGGTGTTTGGAGCCTGCTACCTAAGGCATATCACCTGCAATGGATGGCATAAAATGGTCTTCAAATCACCAGCGGTTATATTTTAAAAAAATTATGGGGTTTTACGTGCCAAAACCACTTTCTGATTATGAGGCACCCCGTAGTGGGGGACTCCAGAAATTTGGACTACCTGGGGTTCTTTAAGTGTGCACCTAAATCTAAGCACGCAGGTGTTTTCGCATTTCGCTCCTATCAAAATGCAGCCGCCGTGGCCGGGATATGATTCCGCGACCTCATGTTTAGCAGCCCAACGCCATAGCCACAAAGCAACCACAATGGGTACAGTCATATCTTGTACCATTATGATTGTGCAAAATATCTTAGTCTGAAGAACCACATGCTGCTTAGTTGATTTGTTGGCAGTTCACAAGAAGAAACTTCGATTTATTACCAAAAACGCAAGTGAGAATGTTTTCTTCGTTTTCCCAGTTTGTCGTTCAGACGTACGACATATTTTCGCATTATTGACAAGAAGAAAGAAATGCAGACAAGAAAGGGTTCCAAATTAAGTGAAGTGACGAGTGCCACTAACAAGATGAAGAGCTTTGGTTCCAAGAAACTACTACAAACTTTCAGCCCTATTGACTACAGATGTAAAATGGGGAACAGTGCTGTACAATTTAAGGAGTCGATAAAGAAATGTAAAGTGTCGCATAACTTGACTGGCTGAAAGCCACTATGAATGCTGCTGAATGTCACAATCTCCTCAAAAGATCAAAGCTGAAAAGAATACCATCAGCAATGCTACCTGTGCTTTCTTCATTTTATCGCTTCCTTTTCTTTCAAATGCTCGCTACCTTGCACAAGTTACTGCGTCGCCTCATTAGCACGGTACCCACCTCTAACTTGTCAGCATTCTTGTTAAATTCAGGGACCATTTCTTGAAAGATGGACTCCATATTTGCTTCTAGCTCATCAGGAGGAATGCGGCCGGATGCCTGGAGAGCAAGCGAAACAATCTTGTGGATTAACCTGGCGCTATGGCTCAGCACAATGCTGCCAGCTGCAGTGCTCAGAAATGAGCGGGCACACTACTTTTACACTGGCACAACAGCACACCTAACATTACACATGTCTGAAGATCCCACCTAATGGCAACAAGAAACATGTACCTACATTGACATGTCCTGCTGAGCAGAGGCCTGCTAATGAGACAGACAATTGCCTGAGTGAAAATTTTTTTTCTAAAAGCACGAAATTATTATTTGGACTTGTATGGAAGTTCACAGAGGCGAACATATTGTGCTCTCATTTTGCAACGTGCAGTTACATATTTCACTGCATTCTGAGAAAAAACTCAGCTCATATTGCTGTAGGTCTAGTCCCGGTGTGCCGTTGTACATAGAGTGCATGGGCTTGGGCCCATCACATTTACCAAGACCAGGAGGTAATTCACATGTGAGACACATTTCTGTCATGGGTGGGTGCCACTACTGTTACACTAGAATGGTACCAGCCGCCGAGGACATTTTATGTCGTTAATGATTAGTGAGCAACAGTAGCTGTACTGCATTTGAATATGAAAGAAAGTGCAGTTTAACCAATTTATTTTATTTTCCAACTGAACAACTTGCAAATGGACTCATTTGTTTCAAACATCAAGTGATTTGAGTTGCTTATTATGCTTTGCACTGTCATTTGCCAGCCTCCTGGCACGGAGGAAGAATATTTAAGAGTTGAAACTCCAGTCAGCATGGGCGACCTGATAACGTCACAAAAATATGCGCCGACAGAGGTGCATGCAGTGGCAGCACCTTGCGGCGTGTCATGTAAGCCGCAGTGAAAAAAAAAATGCAGATGCCTAAACACGCAGGTCAGGCGCGCTCCCTTCGGCGGCACCCGTGTCTTCCGCTCAAAGCAGATGACAAGCAGACGACACGGACGTTTGCTTCAGCAGGCACGCTGTAACATTGTATTTGTGCACCCTCAAGGCAAACAGCAACATTTTTTATCGGTATCTGTTAGAGGGCCGTAATACTAACCGCGCTGCTAGGCGCAAATTCCCTTCTGAATTTGCTAGACTAAGATGCGACCGCAGGTGTTTCGTTGAAAGCTGCAAAAGCACGTACAAGTCTTGCAGGAAAAAAGTGAGCATCTTTAGGGCTCCGAATGATCCTGAACGTCTGCAAGCACGGGCTGCGGCGATTCCTGGGGACGGCCGTCAGCTCACATTGAGAGATTACGTCTGCGAGAAGCACTTCACGAGTAACATGATGAGACAGGATAAATACTTCATGATTATGTTGCGCTTAGTGTTACACTGACGATTTGTCCTGGCCCAAAGTATGATCGCATGTCGTCACCTTGTCATGTCCTTTTATACCTCCCCCCCCCCCCCCCCCCCCCCATGCCATATCTCCTTGTATATAAGCACCTTCTTTAACAGTATTAAACAGTTGGTAGTTTGCGCTACGTACGTCCACGTCCTTCACTTAAATCGTCAGTGTAACACTAAGTGCAACATAATCATGAACGTCCACCAACTACCCCCCTCATTGTTTTACTAACGGGATAAATGCTATGGTGAGCTTAGAGGCAAGATAATCCTGAACCACCCGAAAAAAAATCTTGACTGCGTCCAGAGGCTGTTCCCTGCATCTTTCTTTCATCTCCAGCATATGCGACATCCCTGAAAAAGAAGCGGACTCACCGGGAAGCATCATAGAATATCAGTCATGCTCCATTAAAAGATCAAGAATGAGTGTATACAACAAGTCAAGAACATGAACGACGGTGAATGAAAGCAATCTTCACACAGTGTGCGAGGCCCATGAGCTTGAGGAAAATCAACTTAGTCACATACTCGAAGAAATTGAGGGCATGTTTGCCTTCAATGAATGCCAGCAGCCATCGCGTGGGCGTCAAACAATAGGGCCTCGTACAACTGGAAATTACAGATCGCCTTATTATAGTGGTCATCGAAAGGAATGCATGTTACTTTTTTACTCTGCTCAAATGGCTGAAGCATAGCGCCAATTGCTGTCCAGGTTACTAGCACTAAAGAAGCGTGCGTGAGTGCCCTCAATAGGATCTTGTGCCAGGCAAACAGCTGAACGTGGGCAACACATGCGACCGGTTGCCTTGCGACCGAAACAGCGGACCTTTTCTGGTCGCCGCAAAAAGCGGAGTTTCCACTCCTAAAGGTTTCTTGCTCCGTGCCTCCTGGTTAGCTCAGATAGCAGACAGACTGACCCAGAAAGGCAGCAGTGCCAGGTTCAAGCCCCAGAACAGGACAAATTTTCACTGAAATGAGATGTTTACTTTTCAAGAACACCAGAAAAGGTCACTTTGAAGCATTCTGTTGCAGCCAAGTGGATGGAAGCTTTTTTTTTGTGTGTGTGTATAAAGTGCTCTTGTACTACATTTTTCTCAACTTCACAAGATTCGAACTTCTGATGACTTTTGATAACTACAAGATAAACTTATGCTCGCTAAATGCCATGGTGAGCAGATATCAACTGCACTTAGATTATCGAAGACCATAAGAAGCAATCTCTCACCTTGTCCTGTAATGTGGTCTTGAGGTCATCCAGGCATTTCTGTGTGTAGTCAAACCAGATACTATAGACTAGAAAAAAAAAAGGAAAGAAAAAGAGCTACACCTTCTGCTGACACCAAACACATAAAACCACATGCCAACTAGGCCACTCATTAGGTCAGGTGCCACACCAGGTTGTTGGACAAAATGATCAAGTGGGCACTACCCAAAATTACAATGCATGCTGTAAATGCTCAAGATGAGACATATTAGTCAAATGCTGCATGTGATCTGGCAACAGATCTACTGGCGGTTCTCTGGCCTTATCGTAAGGTGTTGGTTTCACAGATTAGCACATATACTACACTTCAGCACCACAGAAATTGATGAAGGATTAGAAATAAGCACAGCACACACTGAACTTCCGACTGAAGTATGATCGGACAGGTCAGACATGCAAATGTGATGACGAAATAATTCACAGTCTTTCACCATAAACTAACAGCAATGGCAGGGCACTCTACAGGTCCTGCCCCTTAAGTGAAAAATTTATCTGTGATGGGCCCCTCATTGAGTGCCATCGTAGCAGGTATGGCCTTGCCCACTATTCGAAACATTTTCCAGACAGTTGAAATATAAATACAAATTATTAGTAAGTAACAAAGGACTTGCAAAGAACACTCCATGCAAATAGCACTCTTGGAACAAGGGGTGCAGGCTACATTGAAATTGAAAATGGGGAGTGTGCACACATATGTTTGTGCAATTTATCATGCAATGCAGCATGTCAAGATATTTGCTATAGCAATGACACAAGACTGTGGCCAAAAGCCCCACAACCCTTAGTTTGACAACTTAGAAAACTGCTCTCAGAAAACTGCACAATCACTCTGACCTCTCTTGATCTGGCCCCGTTTTTTTTTTTCTGCTTACTGTAGGTGCCAGCACAATATCAGCAGACCACACCGCTACATGGTATAGTACTCCATCTCCCCTTTCTCCCATGTTTTCAGGAAATAGAATAAAATGCCCGAATTATTGACAGGTATAAGCGATTCCACTCTTTTGAGGAATGCCTCACACAGGCAACGATGTGACTTTGTACTGTACATGGTGAAAATGTAGCACTAAAATAATGAGTACAACACAATAGATATTACGACACAAGTACTTACAAATGATAACTTAAACCTGCAATGAATGTTCTCCATACTATACATTTATTCTGTTTTCAGTGCTTTATTTGCCATATGTGTAACTCTGCTGCTTTGCGATTTTGTGTTCTATTTTCTAAACATTTTATGTTCACTCCTACTCTTCTATAAGATATTCATCACTCTGAGCATATTATAAATTTTCATGCATGTGTATGCATGAACTTAGCGTCACAAGATGGTCGCTGCGCAAGCTGATGCCTCGTGGCCGGTGTGCTTTTATTTCTTGAATTTCATTATTTTCTCTTTTTTTTTCCACACTGCAACAATGTGTCATTATTAATTACACTTTGGTGGCGCCTCTAGCACACAAAAGGAGCTGAGGGGAGCACAGCTGGAATCTGAAATGGTCCACAGGTTTTGGGCTTGCCAACGCCTCGATGTGCCAGGGGTGTAACCACTGCACACAATCGCAACTATGTTCTATTTTGAAAGAAGCAGTTTTAATATACATACGCACCAACACACCACTATGTGACACTAACCACTGTGCAACAGTGAATGGCGCTATTTAACAACAGGATCAAAAAATTCCTGTTTGAAAGCATGCTGGCTTTGCAAAAATGACAATTCACACTTATTTAGCATCACAGATGGTTGGCTAACACACGTCTTTTCATTTTGCAATATGAAATGCCTCTATGATTTTTCTAGTTAGTTGATCCCTATGGTTCAAAAGAATTGTGGTTTCAGTCAAAAGCAGCAAGCGACCACATTTTGAATGATGCTCTATTATATGTGAATGAATGTCCCTCTTAAGAGGAAGCTTTAGCTCGGGTGCTCCTATCTAAATACATGTAAAAGGAGAATTCGTTTTTCTTGGCAACCACAGCACCAAATTTGACGGGGCTTGTTGCATTTAAAAGAAAAACTTAAAATCTAGTGACTGTTGGTTTCGAATTTTCGATTTAGGTCGTCAATTTTTTATTAAAAATTGGCAAAAATCGCAAATTTTCAGAAAACGAAACTATGAAGTTTACAACTCTGTAACTCAGCAAGAATAGGTGATATCGCAATTCTGTGAATTGTACCTAATAGCACATCTAAAGCGGACAAATTTGACATCTTATACATGAATCTCAAAAAATTTATAAATATGCAATTACAACTTTTGCAGAGAACCCTCGTAAACAACGTAACAAATTCACGTAAGATGTAAAATGACATATAAAATTTGTCCGCTTTGAATGATCTAATGGATGCCGTTTACAGAACCGCGATATCTGTTCTTGATGCAGAGCTATTAGCTTGTAAACATTGTGCTTCTATTTTTTTCAAACTGCTGAATTTTTGTAAATCTGTTTAAGAAAATTCAAGCCCTAAATCGAAATTCCGCTTCCAACAGTCACTAGAATTTAACTTTCTCTCTCAAGAGCAGCAAATTTCATTAAAATCGGTCCAGGGGTTATCTCAGAAAAACGTTTTTGCGTTTTTACATGTATTTGAATAGGCCGCGTCGGAGTTGGGCCCGAGCTAAAGCTTCCTCTTAAGTGACCGTTTGTATTGCGACAACTGTGTGTTCATAAAGCGACATGATAGGATGGCTTTCAAATAAGAATGTTTTGTTCCTGTTATCTAGTTAAATAGTGCCATTCACTGTTGCACGGTGTTGCGCTCGTGCATACATACATATTACCGTTGCTTTCTCGAAATAAAACGTAGGTACAAGTGCAGCGGTTGTCTTGTCGGTTCATTCTGCTTCTTTATGTCATGTTCCTGTGCGATGCCTCACTTGTTAATATGAATGGTCACCAACTTGCTCAACTGTCGACATTTCATTTTTTTTTTTTTTGGCATCATGTGGTTGTGTCTAACAAAAATTCGAGCTTTCATTTTCCCCATCTTCCCATTGATGCACGGGTACAAGCAGGCAAGGTGAAAAGATACGACAGTCTCGGCGTTGGCTGCCGCCATCGTCAGAACGCTCATTTTGTCCTAAAAATACGAACTAGAAGAGACGGGCGCATGAAGGACGACTTTGCCGGTTTTACCAACAAAACAAGGAGGGCGGGAGCTTTCACACAGATTTGCAGCACGCGGAACGGGAACTAGGTATCAGATTCAACATTGATAAGCTCGGTAAGCAATCGTTGCAAAAGCAACGACTTTATCGCATCGTGAGCAATTGCTCCACGCCTTCACATCATAAGCTCCGGCCCAGTACGATCATACACCTTTCGCGACGCCACTATCAAAGAAAACTACATAGTAATTTTCGGCTGCAAGTTGTACGACGGCGCCCGCAAACAAACTGCATCGGCTGCAGCGTTTTGAGCAAATGTTACCACCTTACTACAGCTAAAGAATTGTGGGGTTTTACGTGCCAAAAACACCTTACCATCGTCGACAATACTCTTGGGCGAGAAGCCGAAATGCTGGACAGCGTAGCTGTTATCCGTCATGCTTCCGGTCGAAGGGAGCGCCAGCGTTCGTCCGAGCAGTACAATCGCTACTCTGAAATGCTGAGCGACCAGCTAGAGCTTAGAACTTAAGCTAGGGCCGTAAACCGAGCGAGCTGCTGCAAAATACGCGCGCTTCGCAGCTATGGGGCTCTTGCATTGCCCAGGGGGCGCTGCGAAAAAGGTGCTAAAAAGCGCCCTCTGTCCTAAAATTGGTCGTACCAAGCTCGGTCGTCTGCTTCGGAAAGCACGTTTACAATATGGATCCGCCACTTTCGGTTGTGTTGTACCACGGCCTGCAGCGAATATCGGGCGCCGAAGATTTTTTCAGGGGCGGCACACTGCGTAAAGGCAAGAAATTATGCAGTGGCGAATACGTGTATGCCGTTCAAGAATTAAGCGGCGAAGTTTTAGCTCGGTGTCAATCGCAAGTGAAGCGAGTCGCGTACGAAGTGAAACTTCAGGTAAGGTTTGCACGCTGCTAGATTCAGGCGCACAAACGCGAGGAAATGCTTGCTATAAATGAATCCACAGCAGCGATAAGCAGACATCATGTGTACGGAACTGCTCGAGCACACAACGGTACGCGCCGCGATGGCAGCGGTCTTTCATCATGCCGCGATGTACGAACTGCTCGAGCGCACGATCGTACGCGCCGCGACGGCAGCGGTCTTTCGACATGCCGCGAAACGGCGGGTCTCCTGCAATCTTTGTTGACTGCATGCCGCTAAACAAGTAGTTATGCCTGCGTTGTAGTAGCGGCCATCTGTCCCTTTTAGTAACTGGTAATAACTGATGCAATGCATATGAGCTCGCACGTACGTGCGAATCGCGCTGCAGCGCGAGCTCGTGCGCTGCTCGCTTGATGTAGTTTTTAATGACAACGCTCGAAAATCGATCTGCTGTAATCAATACTATCTTGCTGCGCTGCCTCAACATGCTGGCTTGAGGTCAAGTATGAGCACATTTAACTCTCTAACCTGTGCTGCTCGTAGTGGGGTAGTGAATTGTCACCGAATCAACCCGGCCATTTGTGGTCATTTGCACACACCTGGGCACTTCACCACTTCGCACCGGTCGAATTGTTAATTGTCGCTGTGGCCGGGTTTCGAATCGTGAATCACCAGCCATGCCTGCTGCGATGTCGGTCTGCCGTCGGGACTGTAGGTGCAAAAGACCGAATTTTAGAACGCAGATCTATAATCAAGCAAGCTTCAAGACAGGCGAAGCAGTCAGTATGGCGCGAAGTTTCGCTACCCAGCGCGACGAACTGCAGTTATACAGCGCGCCCGACGCTCCGCTTTGTGAAGCCTTGAAGGGAAACGATAGAATCGGATGTTGGGATTCAGGCCTTCTTGTTCATGGCAGCCCACGCAGTATCGACGGTGACGCTTTTTCGATGCTGAGCTAGGTGTCTCCGGATCGGCGTCGCCGATTCCTTCTGCTTCCAGCATTACGTCCCACGGCACACGGAGAGTCCGTTTTCGTTAAGCTATAGGCTGCGACCAGCTCGCAGCGTGGTCGACGTGGTCTGTGAGAAGTGACGAGCCTTTTCGCACTCGCAACAGGGCAGAAGAAAGTGCGAATCGACGCAAAACTCGGCCTAGAAACGTGCTTCGCCACAGCCAGGGCTCAATACGACCCAAGCTGGTACGACCCAGATGTCGTTTCCCGCGCCGCCACCAGGCGCCGCTACTATACCTCAAACTCCAGCGCAAGACGCCCATAGTGCTTATAGCGTCCTCGATCCACCGCACCGGTGCGCACCGGGGCGCCTTGGTGCGCACTTTCATCCTCGATCAACCGCACCGGTGCGCACCGACCATCCTCGATCACCGGAAGCGCACCCTGTTGGAGCGGTTTTCTGCTGCCCCGTCTCGCACCGAGAAAATCGGCGGTGCGCCAGCGTGCAATCCCAGCAAGCAATGCGGGACGCGCGCGCGCACTGCCGACTGCAGAACCGCGGACGCTCTGGCCCGATAGCTGCGGTTGCAACGGAGTTGACGGAGTTAGCTAGTGGAGATGTCGGCAATGAGAAAGGAAGCGCTGCTAGTTGCCGCAATCGATGAGCTTTTTTTCAAGTTCGTCTGACAGCGAAGACGACATGCTGATCGACTTCGTCCAAAAACAATGTGGTGAAGAGCGGCCGAAAGTGAACAGGTTCGTTGAACGGGTCGTCAGGATTAATGATAAAATCCATTGGTGTTTGCTTACAACCAGGTATGTCGGAGCACGCAGTTTGACAAGGTTCAAGCGCTTGCCGCGGATGCTCAGCACCTGCAAACAATAAAATGTTTGCGCGCGCGTGTTCGCACGTTTTGCGCGCCAGGGGCACTGCATGCGAGCACCCTGCACGGGGTGCAGTTTTGTCCTCGATGTTGACCCTCCGCAGTGCGCCACCACCGCGGTGCAAGGCGCACCATTCTGGTTTCGGGGCAACCCCGGGGCAAGGTGATCGAGGACGCTATTAGATTGTATATACTGGCTAGTGTACCGTGCACCCGCTCTTTTCAATGGACGAGCGGGGCGCCGCCTGCAATGAATGCCCACGATGGCCGGCAGAGGCCGCTGCCACATGGGTGGGGGCTTTAGGTGGGGGCCCGCGTGCGCTCAGGAGGTCAGAGTAGGTAGTAATAAAGAAGGTCCCCTAGGGGAACTAGGGGAACATCAGAAGAACATCGTCGTCGATAACAGAAAAAGGAGGAAAGCAAAAACAAGAGCTCGCCATGCAGTAAGCTACATAAACATGCAGGGCGGCAGAAGAAAGGAAAAGTGGGCAGAGATTGAGGAGCAGTTAAATAGAGAACAAATAGGGGTGTACGCGGTTACAGAAACGCACCTTAGAGACTCAGAAGAGCCGCCAGTTATTGAGAATTATGTATGGGAAGGGTGCAACAGAACTAAGTCGGTCTTCGCCTGTGTCCGTGGCTGCAGACACGTGATTGTAGCTGTTTGATGTCATTAAATGTGAGAGCTTGTGGCGAAGTGATTGAGTATGGCCGTAGTGGTTCTGCCCATGTAGTGTTTTGCGGACTTCACCTGTGCCTGTGACTGATCGTGTTGCCCAATAGCTTTGTGGAAAGCGACGTGGTTTGTGTGGATGTCATCGCAGCGTTTGCCAGCTCCTGGGTGGCCCCTGTGCCAGTTATTGATGGCGTTGCCCAGTAGCTTTGTGGAAGTTGATGTACCTTGTGTGGATTTCGTTGCCGCTTATGACTTGCCGTTGCCGCTTAAGCGCGTCCGAGCGCGAAAAACTTCACCGGTTTTTTTTGTAAACAACGTGGACGTCTCGAAATGTTAGCTAGAAATCAACCAGCAGCAAGCCAAGTCTGTATTTTGTGGTTTTTCGAGCTTATGCTCATGCGAGCAGCAGAAGAACGAAAGATCCGTTACATAATGTCAGTTCCATAAAATCAGCTTTGCCGCAATACAGTCATGATATGCGGTGAAGCATACGTAATGTATTGCGGTAAAGTATATGAAAAAGTAGGCAGGAACCACTGCGTTACTGGGGCGATTTTCTTGTATTATGGTCATGGCCGTGCACGAACAACGAAAAATCACGGTCGATGCGCATGGCACAAACCTTGCCTATGCTTCAATTGAAAAAAAAAAAGAAAACGAATTGGAGTGGGTGATGCCAAAAACAAAGCCTTGACTTTTGTATTATCAAAGCAGTTCCGAGAATAGTCAATCATATTCCAAGCTCCTGCATTATTTATGATTGCTTAAGGTATGTGCATATATTGTGCACCAGCCTTAGCACCAATTCTAATGTACTTTAATGATGTAAGTTTAATAACACGTGGCAAATATATAATTTGTGCTGTATGGTGTTGTGCTGTTTATAAGCTGCTGCTTTCATGTGGTAATGTGTACATTGGCTGGGAGAGTTGATGCATCCTCCTTATAGAACTCAGTGAAAGGTGAACCACCTGTCAAGCCATCATTGTTCTTGCGGTTGTACACCAAAATTCGCAAACATGGGGATAGTTATGATATAGAAAGAGTAGCTGAGGTTTAACATATCCACATGCATGCACAGGAGTGCGGGAGTCGACCATCTATCTCTCTAACTCAGGTTGAATATGCATACTTGAGTAACGTGTAACACTTGTTTGGTGTCAGGTTTCTTTTATTGTTAGCCTAGTTTGTGTTTTTTCTCCCATTTGTAGGTTTTAGTGTGTGTTGCTGTGTATGTATATGATTGCTTCCAGAGTGGCTTTCTTGTTGCTAATAAATTTAGAGAAGGCAGCGTTCTTCATTTTGTGCATCAGACAGCAAGTGAGCATGTTTCAAAGGATGTTGGATTTTGTTGCCATAAGCAGCAAAAAGGCATAAGCATATAGACTGCTTGCTGGAGGTACTCTTTATAGCATTAAGGATATTATCATGCTGATAACTCTGTGCACAATAATTAGAAAGATCACATCATGTCTGATATGTCTTCTTGCCACCATGAAATCTTGTCAGATGCATAACACGGGACATACACCACAGATCTTGGCCAGCCATTCTCATTTGTGGTCTCGACCTCCTACCATTGAGCAGACTGGTCCAAGAGACAAAACATGCAACTTTTATCTGATTAAATGTAGTGCATGTTGCACAAAATTAGATTTCAGGTGTTATTGTTGACACAGATACATATCTGTGAGCCTCATAAACTAATGTCAAAGAAAGAGAGTAATACCCATGAAATGCACTCTTGGTAGGATGGCAGGACCATTCTCTTGCAGAGTTAAATAACAACCATGCAGCAGTATCATGATATCAAGCTGAACAATAATTCACTCCAAGAATAGGTTTCTTCATGCAACATTGCACTGATAGTCTTGAAATACAATATCCATTGCTAACATTGCTAACGGAAGGCCTTCCAAATTATGCATGACAGGAGGGCATAATTTAGGAAGCAAGAATGAAAACGGAGCCGGTTAACTATGAAAGTTGTGAATGCAAATCTGGAGAAGTTAGAAAAATGAACCAAATGGAATAGTTTAAAAGTAAGTGGTTTAGAGACAAAAGGCCATTTTATTCCATGCCAGAAAAGCAAGCAGAGGTTGAAATGCTTTCCACATACATACCTTCAAGGTGCATGTACAGGGTCTGCCCTGAGAGCAATGTCAGTAAGGCGATTAAAAATCATTTATTGAATTTGTTGTTACAAAAAGTTTAAAAATCTTCAAAATACTCTTCTTTTGCGTCAATACATCGGCTCCAGTGAGACTTCCAGCTCTCAAATGCGTTGCGGTAGTACTCCTCCGGAATGGCCTTTAATGCTGTGGTGCTAGCTTCTTTGATCACGTCCACTGTCCCAAAATGATTGCCGTTCAGGGGTGTTTTGAGGCATGGAAACATAAAAAAGTCGGGGGGGGGGGGGGAGCCAAGCCTGGGCTGTACGGCGGCTGGGGGATCGTTGGCACCCCTGCTTTAACCAGGTGGTCGGTGACGATGAAGGCACTGTGGGCCAGCACATTATCGTGGTGCAACTTCCAGTTGTGTGAAATGTCCGGCCGGATATGTTGAACCCTGCGTTTCAGTCTTTCGAGGACGTCCACATAAAATTTGGAGTTCACAGTGGTTCCAGGTTCTTCAAACTCATGATGAACCAGTCCGTGGATGTAAAAAAAAAAAAAACGATGAGCATGATCTCGATCTTTGATTTGCTCATCCTGGCTTTCTTCTGGGGAGGGGACGAGTGTGTGTGCCACTCAGATGATTGCCTTTTGGTCTCCAGGCCATATTCAAATACCCAAGTCTCGTCTTCTGTAATGACGTTGTCCAAAAATTTTCGCTCACGTTTGCACATGTTGAGATTTACTTGGCACGCTTCCCCGAGGCGTGACTTTTTGTTATCAGTGAGCACTTTTGGAGCCATTTTTGTGCACGCCTTCCGCATGCCAATATCGTTTGTAACAATTTCATGAACTTGAGTTTTCGGAACGTTTAACATGTCGGCCATTAAACGAACACTTCATCGTTGGTCTGAGTTCAACAGTTCCCTCGCTCGTGTCACATTGTGAGTCGTAGTGGTCGTGGATGGCCATCCAGCGCAGTCCTTGTCGTCGCCCTCTTCCCGGCCTTCCAAAAGGCCTTGTGCCACCGAAACACTTGCCAATCTGACAGGGCATGTTCTTTATAAGCAGTCTTGAGCATAGTAACAGTTTCCGCAGCGGTATTGCCAAGTTTCACACAAAACTTGATCGCAAATCTTTGTTCTAATGAGCGCTGCATTTTCACTTGCACAATAATAAAAAACAGCTCTGACGGACAGGCCCGTCCAACACTCTCCGATGTTCGGAGCACACTGAGTGACGGACCGCCGCTTAGCTGGATTCCGTCACTACTAGTTTCAACCAGTTAGACCGCTCTGACATACAGTCACGTCACAAAAAAAAAAAAAATTAAATGCTATAGCAGAGCTAACTTTGATGGAATGAATGCACAATTATCTCTTTTTGCCGACCAGTTTCTTAATGACTTCTTGTCCCGTACAGTTGAAGAAAACTGGGTCGCGTTCAAAAATATGTTTACTGACGTCGTTAACAAATATATACCGTCCATAACAATTAGGAGTAGGAGCTCTACGCCATGGTTCAACAAGCAACTTCGGCGTCTAAACAACAAAAAAAAGCGATTGTACAGGCAATCCCAGAAATCCAGTCTTGCACCATCGTGGCTTAAATACAAACAGTGCGACAAAGAATACCAAGAGTTACTTAAATCCAGTCGTCGTCACTTTTTCAACCACGACCTGTCATCTATGCTGACTAACAATCCTCGTAAATTTTGGCAAGTAATAAATCCAAGCAATCACCCCGATGTTGTGCTTACCGATCCCACAGGCGCCACTGTTCCCGAGTCAAAGTGTGCACAAATATTAAACAATGCATTCTCGTCTGTTTTCACCCGCGAGGACGTCACTTCATGCCCAAACATAGGTACACTTTCCGATATCATCATGCCGCAGATAAATATTACCGAGTCCGGTATCATATCACTAGTTAATAATCGTAAGGTATCATCTGCATCTGACCACGTTGGGTTCAACAACAAGTTGCTTAAACGTACATCGCAAAGCATTTCGGGAATCTTGTGCGCTCTTTTTTCACAGTCATTATCATCCGGCCAAATTCCTAATGACTGGCGTACAGCCAAGGTCATACCAATTTTTAAATCTGGCGATCGCTCATCACCGCTTAACTACCGGCCTATTTCGTTAACTAGCACCGTTTGCAAACTACTCGAACATATCATACATTCTCAAATCATAAAACACTTAGAAGAACATAACATAATCTTCAAATACCAGCACGGCTTTCGCAAGGGATATTCATGCGATGGGCAACTTGCAGGGTTTACTGATGACTTGCTTTCATGTATTGACGCTGGCTACCAAGTCGACGCAATATTCTTAGATTTTTCCAAAGCTTTTGACCGCGTTCCTCACCACAGGCTACTACTGAAACTTAAACATTTTAACATTGACGCACAAGTCATTGCATGGATAAAAGATTTCTTGTCTTTTCGAACTCAATTCACAAATATTAATCATTGCAACTCCTCTTTTATTCCTGTCACGTCCGGCGTTCCACAAGGGAGCGTGCTTGGCCCTTTGCTTTTTCTAATTTACATTAATGACTTGCCTAACTGCATGTCGTCCAGAGTAAGACTGTTCGCCGATGATTGCGTAATTTACCGTACCATTTCTACTGACACTGATCATCAAGCTTTGCAGTCAGACCTCAACGCAATAAACAGATGGTGTTCAGACTGGCAAATGACCCTAAATCATACTAAAACTAAGTGCATGTCATTTACGCACTCCTCTTCCCGTATTCCAACTTCATACTTTATAGGTAACAATGTTGTCGAACTTACTACCACGACAAATACTTAGGAATCAACTTGCAATCGGATCTAACATGGCATCATCACATCAACGTTACTCTTGCATCTGCTAACCGTACTTTCGGAATCATGAAACACAGACTAAAGCAAGCGCCTTCACACCTAAAGAAACTCGCGTACACCACGTTAATCAGGCCTAAAATTGAATATGCATGTGCCATCTGGGACCCGAGCCAAGACTACATTATACGTAACATTGAATCCCTGCAAAGCCGTGCTGCTCGCTTCATTTTTTCAGATTTTTCTCCGTACTCCAGTGTTACATCTTTAAAACTTCGTGCCGAACTGCCTCCGCTATCACTACGACGGAAACACGCCCGCCTATCTCTCTTTCACAAACTTTATCATCATGATCGTTTGCGCGACGACTTCTTTCAGTCACCCCCTGTCATTTTTCCTCGCCGTGATCACCCCTGCAAAGTCAAACGCCCAGCTTGCCACTCGGCCCATTACGCACAATCATTCATCCCCAAAACCATAGCTGACTGGAATAACCTACCATCTGATATTGCCACTGAAGTTAACACCGATCAATTTCATCAAATGCTGTGGAATCATATCAGAACTTGACGTCTCTATGCGTCTTTGGTGTTAGCTATTTTTTTTCAGGGCTAATTTAATACCTTTGTATCGTATAGTATACCTTTGTACAGTATAGTATAGTATTTTTTGTATAGTATAGTATAGTATCTTGTTTGACATCGTATTGCAGTTTTTTCTCTTTTTGTGTTATCCTTGAACCCCCGGTGTTTCGATTTTCACACTTCATTCTTATCTTTATTCGAACTTTAATCCACTTCCAATATTGGTGTATGCGTATTTTGTGGTGTTCTTACTATGTTTGCTGCATTGTTTATTTTTACTATTTTTTTTTTTCGCATATTCTTATTAGTGTGTTTCGTGTGCCCCCCCTATGTAATACCCTCTCCAAGAGGGCCTTTAGGGTATTTGAATAAATAAATAAATAAATAAATAAACTTACTGACATTACTTTCAGGACAGACCCTTTTTAGATATAAATGTTGGGAACCTGGATGGAGGTGAGGGACATGTACAGTAAAAACAAGATGTATAAGGTCAAAAATTAATTCTTTTAGTCAGAAATTGGTCAGTGGTGTCTGGCTTCTCTTGTTCCCTGGCCCTGGATGGTGAATACAAAGTACATATATATATATATATATAATTGTGTACAATCAAGCATAGAATCATTGCCTTCTACCTGTGCTAACGTATGGGGCAGAAACTTGGAGGTTTCTTGGAGACAAAAAAGGACATTGTGTTGTCATGTTGGAAAGCACTTTTCCGGAGGAGGGTGTGTCAGCCACTGACATAAATTTTAATGAAATTTATACCAATATAGCTGGCATAAAATGTTGAGCTGTCACGAAGTTGAATCAGTTTAGTTTGACAACAGTCTCAAATGATGTTAAGGTGGAAAAAGGTCTTCTTTTATGCGCCTTCTCCAGTGCAAAACACACAAGCTTAGGGAATCCATTTCAGAACCATTGTGTTGGAATATAAATCATGGCTTCATGTTTCAGAATTTCTGCAGACACACCTTGACAGGCTGGGAATCAACGACCAATTCCTTGCTGCCAGCTCTCAGACTGTTGTACACTTCCTGCAGGAGCATAATCTGGGAAAATGGGCAGGCTTTAGTATAGATGCAGAAGTTCTATACAATTCTTTGCCGCAGGTGCGTCTCTTGCAGTTTGTTAAGGACTGCATACACAATCAAACAGGTTAGGGAATTTGCTGAAAGGTGCAAAATTCTTGTTGCAAACTTTCTGGAGCTTCTTGATTTCTATTTAAGGTCAATTTTGGTCTAGTGGGAAGGTAAAATATGTGTCCAGAATACTGGCATCTGCATAGGTTCTGGTGTTGCACCAGTGCTCAGTAATATTTTAAGTTATGTTGACCAGAAAATAATCAAAACCTGAGTGGGCTTGCTCTTAAAATTTTCAGATACGTGGATGATTATTTGTTTTTCATGAGCAAATGATAACTTTCGCAGAGCTGTCATCGAAGTACTGAAGCTATTTAGAGAACAATAGCAAGGTTTCAACTTCACTTTAGAAGTACCTGAAAAAATATGTGCTGCAACTTCTTATATCAGGCTTACTTTTATGTGGGATCACGTATGCTGGGGATATCAGTCGAGAACTTCTAAGCCCCTTCTTGATTATAGGTCTAGCCATTCAAAACTTAAGTACAGTATTGCCACTCACGCAATTAGAGATGCCCCAACCAAGAGCTATCCTCACCTTATCCTTGAAAGTGTAAAGAATCTGGTGACAAGGCTTAATGAGGCAGGTTATTCAGTTTCAGTGGCTTTTTTATATTGAAACACGTTAATTAAGGAACTTAAGGTGCAACCAGGGTGGAAGAAGCTTAAGGAGCAAGAGCGGAACAAAGTTGCCATTATCCCCTCTATTAATTGTCGCACAGGCAGAAAAAGGTGGCTTGTAAGTTCCAGGAGAGGATTGGGTTTTCATTTAAATATAAGCTGAAGGGAATATGTGAAGCAATAAACAAGCACATTCTTCACAACGGGTGTCTGAGCAGGGAGGACTGCAAAGTGAAATATAGCATACAGTTTGTCTCTTGGGCACGAAATGTTGTTTATTCGATTCCTTTTTCTTGAAGCCTACAAAATATATATCAGTCAGACTGATCCACACCTTTCTGTGCATTGTTGCAGCATTGGGCGTTATCCAGTTTTTGAAAGTACTATTCTGCTGTTCACACACTGTGAAAAGCTCTCACATGAATTAATGAAGGCTTATCACATTAGAAAGAAAGGCTCGCTATGTGTTAGCCAGCCATCCATCTCGCTGCAAGATAGCGAGGTTGCCGTGTTAGATCTTAAGTAAAGCCACTGAGTTGCATTGTGCCTTAGTAATTGTTTTTTTACATTGATTAATCAGCCGTGACATGTGTGTTGCCGTCAAAACATGTGCATTCGGTGATGTGAAGGTTGTTTTGGTATGTATCTGCATATGCTAGGGGGCCGGGTGTTGGTCACGTGATGTGTGTTATATATTGGTTGTTTTCTTTCAATAAACTTCATTTGATAGTGCTGTATCCTGTCCCGTTCTATTACTTTTGTCGGCATCTGTCATGCAGTGGCTGCCATGAAGCTTCAACAACTTGCCCAATTTTCTATCGTGTTTTCTATCATATGGAGCATTAGAGTTATGGAATGGGTGCCATGGTGTGTGTGTGTGTGTGTGTGTGTGTGTGTGTGTGTGTGTGTGTGTGTGTGTGTGTGTGTGTGTGTGTGTGTGTGTGTAAAGGTAGAATGGGGGTAAGGTGGGGTGGTAAAAGTAAAATGAAAATATTTTCACATCATGACTAGTCTTTTTAACACATTTACCTACAAAATTAAACACTCTGTTCTTATTAAGCACCTTGTACATAGGTATTCATATTACTAATAATCTTTCAATGCAAATGCATATCAATTTTTTGAGTAATGCTAATAACTGAACACATGGCTTTTTGTGCTGCAAGTTTTCTTGGACTCCTGCTTCCCTTAAACTTATACTGTATAATATGCTTGTAAGATCAAAACTGGAGTATGCTTCATCAATCCGGGATATACCTACAAAAAACACAACTCTCATATTTAGTTGAAGCCATACAAAACCAACCTGTACATTTTATTGTAGCTGCTTATTCCCATACCGCAAGCATATCAACAATTAAAGGTTGCCTTGATTGGCTAGGCAACAAGAAAGCTTACCTGTTTATTTCACAAATCCTCAATTGAAACATGTTTTTATTACCTCCTTGTAGCTCATTGATATATATGTGTGTGCGTGTGTGTGTTCTGAGGCTGCCTTTTACAGGAATAGTAAAGATTGGTTTGGCAAGTTGGCACCTGTACCTTGAGGTTGTAGTTCATTCTCAATGAGATACAAGGAGGTAATAACAGATGTTTCAATTGAGAATTTGTGAATTAAATGGGTAAGTTTTTTTGTTGACAAGCCTGGCCAATCAAGGCAAGCTTTAATTGTTGATATGCTTGCGGTATGGGAATAAGCAGCTACAATAAAATTTGCAGGTTGGTTTTGTATGGCTTCAACTAAATATGAGAGTTGTGTTTTTTGTAGGTATATCCCGGATTGATGAAGCATACTCCAGTTTTTTGATCTTGCAAGCATATTATACAGTATAAGTTTAAGGGAAGCAGGAGTCCAAGAAAAATTGCAGCACAAAAAGCCATGTGTTCAGTTATTAGCGTTAGTCAAAAAGTTGATATGCATTTACACTGAAAGATCACTAGCAAAAAATCTGATAGGGCAACCTAATAAAAATTATATCAGTTTTTTTCTATTGCATTATGAAACAATACAACTGATACACTGATAAAATTACTTTTAGTTCTATTCTGGACGTATCTGTGCTATTCTGCTTGTACAAGTGTACTAGTGTATTCTTTTTATTAGTGTAATAGTGTATTCATATTAGTTTGCCAGATCTATAGTCTATCAGTATCTATGTGTGTTGTATAGGTGTAATGTGCCTCAAGGACAAGCAAGCTTCCTCATTTGCCCAAAAAATGAGTCAGAAATAATGCATTTATATTATCACAAAAGACAATACATATAAATCAAATATGATGCCAAGGATTCAGAAAGGAAAGATTGTTGGAACAAATATACACCATACAACAGCTTAAAAAGAATAAAAATGTGATCACATTTAAAAGAGAAAAGATGTTTACATTGGTTCACAACAAATTTTAGCCTCTTTAAACAGGAGGTTATTGGCAATCAAGCCACCGAATTGGTTCACACGTACACCACGAAGATTATCAGACTTCACAATCTGGAAAGCTAGTGAATGGAAGTGGTGGGTTCTTCATTATTCATTACCATGCCTTCATAGCTTTTTGCCGGATAAGTATGTCAGACATTCCAGTTTGCTTGTGGAGGGTGTCTATATACTTCTACTAGACACCGTCACTTCAGATGACCATAATGAGATCATCTGATCTTCTCTCGGAGTTTGTTGTGAGAGCACAGTCTTTGTATGGATTGGGTGCAATGGCATACAATGTACACCAAATCCTGCATCTTCCTAAAAGTGCGGCTAAACTAGGACCTCATTGGTCGCATTCTTCATTTGTATTTGAAGGTGGAAATGAACTTCTTGGGAAATTGGTCAGTGGAGCTAATGATGTTCCTTTACAAATATTGGAATGTTATGTACTTGCTTGTAAGTTACAGGCAGCTAAAGCTAGTTTAAATCGTTCACCAGAAGCAGTGAGTTTTTTTGGTGCACAGGAGAGGGGAGCTGATCAGCAGACAGTTTCGTTAGGCACTGGAAAGCTGTGCCTGAACTTGGATGAAAGTGAAAAACAGGCTGTAGTCCACAACCGTGGCTGGGACTCAACAAGTGTCACTGAATATTACCGAATGGTCGTCAACCAACAAACATTCCACTCTCTACAGTACACTTGAACTATATAGACTAAAAACAGTGCATTTGTCAGCTTCTCAGGTGCGTTTTCTCTCACTTGTAGAATTCTTACTGGAGCGAATTCTTGTATAATTCTGAAATGCAAGAAACTATTTCCTGTTGAAATTCTCCATGCAAAGCACCTTTCAGTCTGCGTCAGGAGAGGGGAGCCACTAGTTTACGTAACACCCAGCGAAGTTATGCGCCTTTATGTGTTTATAGAAATAGACAACAATATTTTTGAATGGACAATACGAAACCTTTATGAAAGAGACTAATTCCCGTGCTCAAGACATGGCAACGATGAACAGTATGTCTTCAGCCATGGTACATGAATGTCTGGTTATAACAGGTTATAGCTTTATAAAACAACAGTTGGTAACAGTGCACCACGCTTTATGGCGTTCTGTAATAATCAGCTTTTTGATGTTTGAATATATTAAACAAGCCAGAGCCATCAAAATTCTAGAGTGTTTATTTTTTCTTGCGATAGCTTCTTGTTTTCCTAATGAACCAGCTAGCCCAATTTGCCACTCTTCATTATTGTACTCTTGTTAATTAAGTGCTTGGGGAATTGCATGGTCTGCATGTTGGCAGTAGTGACGCAGCTGCTGATGAACAGTTGCAGTAGCCAAAACATGACAATATTTTACAGGACATATGCACAGTTTCAGGCCGGTGTCCTTACATGTAGCGAAGGGCCCTACTTAACCACGTGACTGCCTTGAGTGGGTGATCACAGTGAACAAACAGTGCTTCACTAGCAGATGGTGAAGAGGTAAAGCTTCTCACTCTGTATGCAGAGGCATGGAAAGCAGCTGAATGTTAAGTGAGCAGTTATGCTACTTGATATAACAGCATCATTTTCACACCGTGCATCTGTCTTCCTCACTTTATTTTCTCCTTTGACTCAATGTAGCTGGTGCAAGTTTATCCGTTAACTGTGGCGGCATGACTAAGACACTATCTTTTTTCTGAATGAAACAAGCAAACTGTGAAATTTTATTTTAACAGTGTATTACGGTTTGAATCAAAGACTCCAAGCAATATATATGAAGCCTGTTCTGATAGTCTTCTTTGCTGTCGCGTGCTGAAGGCTACACAGGTTAAACTACTTTTGCACATTTCGACGTGCGGTGGTTGAACTAGCACCCAGTGAAGAATTGTGTCTTCTGATTTTGCAATATGTTCACTGATGTTTAGCTGTTTTTGTTCATGAATGTGTGGTTTTAAAGGGAAGCTGAAGCACTTTTCGAAAAAAATGAGTTCTCTGCGGCATTCTACAGTTTTGAGTCCCCTGAACACGAATATCTGGTTCAAAAAGGCCGCAAACAAACGCAAGCGGCTGTTTTTCCAAGAAAACGCGCACCACCGCCTCAGGGCATCGCGCGAACGCCGCTGTTGCCCGTGATTGGTCGGGGCCGCTGTGACGTCTTTCGCGGCAGTCTCCGGTCGGCGCCGCCGTTTCAGAGCGTAGCACGCTGTTCTGTTCTGGCTTCATAGCTGAGTTGTAAGCATTATGGAACGTTCTCGCTATCTCGGACAGCTTGTATTTTCGCCGTACATGTTCGAACCGACAGCCGATACGGAAAACGATGGAGGGAACGGCGGCAGCGGTGGCAACGACGATGTTGAGTGTGCCAACAGCGATAGCGATGTGTGCACCTTCTCGCGCGTTGGAAATCTTAGCTGGTACTTATGTTTTTTTTTTTCATGTAGCTGCAGGTTCCAATGCCGGGAGAAAAAATGCGCTGAAGTGTCACTGGGAACTTGCTGCTGGAAGAATGCCGAAGCACTAACTTCTCATTAGATTGTAAACACGGGTGCAATTCCGCGATGACAAGCACCTTGCCGCTGCTTGTCTAAAGTAGTCCCGTGGATTTTTGAGTGTTGATACACGATCGCGAACATAAGTGCCGCGTTTCAAAGCACGCACATGCAGTGCTGCGGGGTACAGTCATGGAAGTTGCTTATCATACAAATCCAGAGATGGCCAGAGGTATTATATGTGCAATATTCATACTATGGTTCGACAACTTTGCGATTCTGGCTCGATCGAGAATCGGTATGCGTGCTCCATGCTAGTGTTGACATAAAGATATTAGGCAGTTTTAGCACCGCCGTGTGGTAAACACGATAACTGCAACCGTACGTCGAATGTCACTAGGCAAGCCTATACTCCATTTCATACCTCAGGTGCAACGCTGTGGAAGCTACGCACGAAGTCCGGTCAACAAAATTTATTACTGCGCGCGTTTTCGTCTATGCTTCGCAGCGTGCCAGCGGCGTTTGCTCGCGCGAGCATGCACGTGAAGCTGCCGCGACAGGCTGCAATTAAAAACTACCGAAAAGAAAATTGATTTAAAAGAACGTGTTAGCAGCCGTATAATTACACGGATTGTTTCTATGGGTAAATTCTTTCTTTTTTTCATTCAGAACTGAGCTTATGTATGGAAAATTTTCTAAAAAATCGGGTCAAGCAACACCGAACTTTTTCTAAGTGCGAACGCTGCCACTGCAAGAAGTATCTCAAGTCTCCACAGCGTTGCACCTGATGTATGAAACGGAGTATAGCAACGCTAGCAACAACGCGTTTCCGCATTTGTCGTAAGGCTATCCGGCTACGCTAAAACTGTGTTACCAGACGTTAATGGCTGCGAATGTTCGCATTTCTCGAGTGCATCAATGTGGGTCTAATCAGGCTTTCATTAAACTAGGTGCACCTGCATGTGCTGCGTATTGATGGAAGATGAAGAGCACAGCACAGTTGATTTCACCGGCACGAACTTATCTCTCCTCACCGCACGGACCCACTGCGCTGCAAGCTTCTTGTCCTTCGGGAACCTGTAAAACACCACATCGTCCCGCCCGCCTGTGTTCGCGCAGCCGAATGCTGCACAGAACGAGGGCGTGTTGGACGCCCTTGGCTGTAGGCACTCACGCAGCACAGAAGGAAATAACAGTTTACGAAAATCGCAAAAGAAAACAAACGTGAGCGGCGGCGGCGGCAGATCTCTCATAGCGTCGTTCAGTAAAGCGCAAGACGGAAAGAGGCATGCCAGCACATGCCAGCACGCCGGTCCGGCAGCTCGGTCCCCGCCAGTGACGTCACTCTCGCCGGTTCTCTCCTCTGGCAACCACCTCACCCGGCGCTCAGGGATGCGATGGGGGCGTGTCCGCGAGGGTGATTTAGAAAGCGATTTCCGCCCCTTATATTAATAAAACAAAGAAAAAAATTACGGAGCCGTAAATTATTAGGTCTGTTCTTCCCAATCCCAGCAATTCATGGAAATTGAAAACCGTTTCAGCTTCCCTTTAAAAATGGTAAATCCATGTTCTTACTTGAATAAGTTCTCAGATCTGTACTCACTTTTCCTTAAATAATATTGCTGTATTGTCATGTTCTGATATATTGCTGTAGATCTTGTACCAATAGCGATGCTTGTCCTGTTTCCTTGCTTCCTGTAAGTGTGCCATGCCAGTTTGTTCTTTTTGCTCAAGCTCACTTGTGTTCTGTCACATATCACAACACTTTTGGGGTGAATGCAAAAGTGCATAGTCTAGAGAAAATAGCTTCATATGAAGTTGTAATATTATAAAAGCATGTGCCAATTAGACCTGGTGTTCTATACAGCATCTGTGAGCACAAATGGGCATGGTGAAGTTGGTACTTCAGTCTGTGTTGTTCCGCTTATGTGTTTGTTTAAATGTGGCTGAAGTTGCTTGCTTATTCTTTAGATAATGGAGTGTAAA
The DNA here is from genome assembly GCF_023375885.2 of Dermacentor andersoni. Lineage (NCBI taxonomy): Eukaryota > Metazoa > Arthropoda > Arachnida > Ixodida > Ixodidae > Dermacentor > Dermacentor andersoni. The sequence goes on from NC_092815.1 coordinate 235,132,936, forward strand.
ATAAACGCTAGTCATGTTTGTAGTCATGTTGCTTGTGTCTTGTCCTTGTTCCTTTGTGGATGGATGCATTAGCGTTGTCATAATTTTCAAATCAAGTATGCACCAACTAGCCCAGAAAGTAGCTTTAATGAAATCACGTTGGTAGTGTCTAATTTATGGCATTCACAAACTCAGCCTGACATGTTAGAGCTACAGTTAGTATCCACAGTCTTGAAAGTGCTTTGTTTTGCTTTTGTAAATAAACTTTATTACAACAGTAGAAAGATACCTATGAAGAAAGGAGCCAGACAAGTAGACACAATCTCTGCAATGCTATTCACTGCGTGCTTGGAAGAAGTATTCAAGCTATTAAACTGGGAAGGTTTAGGAGTAGGAATCGACGGCGAACACCTCAGCAACATTCGGTTGGCCGATGACATTGTTCTATTCAGCAACACTGCGGACGAGTTACAACAAATGATTGAGGACCTTAACAGGGCGAGTGTAAGAGTGGGAGATTAATATGCAGAAGACAAAGATAATGATAAATAACCCGGCAGAGGAACAAGAGTTCAAGATCACTAGTCAGCCTCTAGAGTCTGTGAAGGTGTACGTCTACCCAGGTCAACTAATCACAGGAAACCCTGAGCATGAGAAAGAAATTCACAGAAGAATAAAAATGGGCTGGATCGCATACGGCAGACATTGTGAGCTCCTGACTGGGAGCTTACCATTATCATTGAAAAGGAAAGTATACAATCAGTGCATTTTACGGGTGCTGACATATGGCGCAGAGATTTGGAGACTGACAAAGAAGCTTGAGAACAAGTTAAGGACCGTGCAAAGAGTGATGGAATGAAGAATGCTAAGTATAACTTTAGGAGACAGAAAGAGAGCAATTTGGACAAGAGAGCAAACGGGTATAGATGATATTCTAATAGACATTAAGAGAAAAAAATGGCGCTGGGCAGGTCATGTAATGCGCAGATTAGATAACAGTTGGACCATTAGGGTGACAGAATGGGTACCAAGAGAAGGGAAGTGCAGTAGAGGATGGCAGAAGTCTAGGTGGTGCGCCAAAATTAGGAAATTTGCGGGTGCTAGTTGGAATCGGTTGGCGCAGGACAGGGGTAATTATAGATCGAAGGTAGAGGCTTTCGTCCTGCAGTGGACATAAATATAATGATGATGATGATGATGACAGTAATCCTGTTTTGGATATGCATTAAATGTTGCACATCCGTCTCGCAAAATTTGTAAATGTAATTTTGTATTAAAAGAACTGGAGCACACCTGCTGCAAAGATGGACTGATACTTTTCTCATGCAACTTCCCCAATGTAGTTTCACAGGCTAAGTAACGCTGCTGTGCTTTGAAAACGTGATCTTTAATTTATGTTGAAACATGTTTAGGATAATATATCTGCATACAAGCTCTAAAAAGTTATGATAATTGCACAGTTTACACACTTCATTTTTATTTGATACTCTAATATCCCAACTGTGTTTGTTAATCTGTTCACGTGGCAGGCAATGCATTCAGGGTTGTATATTCAGTTCATTTTAAAAACGTCTCTTCAGGCGTGTGGGCATCGGCATGCGTGCTATTTCTAACATGCTTTATCAGTGCCTCAATCAGATTCCTGTATGTCATATGATGATCTCTATCTGGGTTTAAAAGACTGATACATCATGCTATTCGGTCTTGTAGGCAGCACAGTGAGATCTATCTGCTGCCTGCCAGTCTGGTAAAGAGTTCTATGGGTCAGGTAGGAATATATATCACTCTTAGAAGGACCCGTACCACCTATACATATTCCTAAGAGACTTGTAGAAATTTCTATCAGTTTTTTTTTGCTAGGGTACTGATGTTAGGTTTTTAACTAGTGATGGCACTCCAGAGAGACATTAGTGGAGACATTGCCCCACTGAGCACGTGCAGCAGCTAAGCCCAGTGGGGGGGGGGGGGGGATATGGACTGGGCGCCGGCTTGCAGTTGCAGGACTGGGCGCCGGCTTGCAGCAAGGATGACGTGGCATTGCGGCGGCGCCCTCTCCCCTCACGCAACACCTGGCACGCTAGAGCGACGGCAGATGTACCCTTTCACCCGCTCTGCTCCGTAGAGGCACGCTCGCAATGTGGTCACAACCAATGGGATTTGAGGTTCCATTTCGCTGAGACAACAGACGCTGGCTTTTTTACTCAGTGGGCCATTTGTTTAGTCTGTTTGAACAGAAACGGACCTGCCAGAGTTTGGTTGTTTCACGACAAAACACACAGTCATCAACAGGAAGTTTAGTTTTCTACGTTAAGTTCCTTGCGAGATCTAAAATGAGAAAGATCAAGGGCCTAAACACTCAGCATTGTGGCATGCCAGAAGTGACAAAAGACAGATTTGTGAATTGGAGTTGTTAACATACAAATTGTGTTTAGTCATGAAGAAAGCATTCAGTGAATTTGAGTAATTGCATGTGGATCAATATTAAGTTAGCTTATTCAGGAGAAGGAGGCAGTGGCACAAAGTAGCAGAATTTAAAATGCTAAAAGCATCCATTCAACGCAAGAACTAAGTTCAATGGAGGAGATCAAGTTAGTGAACATGACAATATAGTTGTGTTTTTCATGAGAGACAAGGTCTTATGGCAACCATGTTGACATTTGTTGTAGAAGTTTTGTGACACAATTTAGGATTATTATGGAGATTGAAATAAATGATGTTACAGGGAGGCTTGGCGATTGAGGCCAGCAATTGCTCCGCCCAAGTGTCTCTCATAATATTACTGCGGTAGATCACCGCGTGCATTCTGTTCTAGAAGCTGAAAAGGTAATGCTAATCTGTGTAATGCATCTGTCAAATGCCGACAACAGTATGATGCTGATGCGGTGACAACGATGGCATGATCGACGATGGGATGACAATTCTAGAGTCATCACAATTGAGGCATAACGACTTTGGGATGATGAGTGCATGCATGGCAATGACTGCGTATCTACTACACAGTGTGAAGGCGGCAGCATCCGCCGGCGTGATATTACAACTAATTTGAAATGACAATGCAATGATGACGACAGATTGAAGACTGTGAATGGTGAACAATGATGCATCCATTTGGCAACTAAAGAAAAACATATGAGCACAGCTAAGCACGTCTTATCTGAGTTGTGATTGCGAAAGCATTAATGCCCAATTGAACGCCGCTGAGCAGTCCTTCGAGTGTTACGCTGCAAGTGATGCACCCTAGAGCTACATTGGGCCCGAGCTAGCAAGCAGCAGCAGCCTGCGGTGCCAACACTGCATGCCACCGACGTGCTGCACGACCAGAGACCAGGAAACAGCAGTGGCCACCAAGGCCGGCAGGCACGCGCAGCAGCTAAGCCCAATGGAGGGGGGAGATACGGACCGGGCGGCGGCTTGCGAGAGCAAGGATGACGTGGCGTCGCGGCGACGCCCTCTCCCCACACGCAACACCTGGTGCACTATAGTGACAGCAGGTGTACCCTTTCACCCGCTCTGTTTCATAGAGGCGCGCTCATGACGTGGTCGCAGCCAATGGGATTTGAGGTGCTGTTTCGCTGAGACGACAGACGCCGGCTTTTTTGCTCAATGGGCCATTTGACGCTTTCGCATAAATAATCACTACAGAATAATGACGACGTGGTTATGTTGAGCTCGCGTTCACGCTTCATCTGCACGGACCGCCCTACCTGTGTACTTTTGGTACTGGGGCCAATTCTGTACCATGTAATACACTCAGCCATGGAGCACCCGCAACGATCATGCGATAGGCAAAAAACGCTGTGCTTTAAACATGCACCCATAGAGTGCCCCAATATTGCAACCAGCTGATCCGCGCATAGTGAAGCGTCCGCATGGCCGCGTTTGCCACGTGGCCGTGCTATGCGAGTGTGTGGCTGATATATTAATTGAGTAATCGAAAGACTGGTTCCGAATGCATTTACTAACCAATTTGAGTCCGCGGCACTTTTATGTGCTGCTTTGAATAACTGCGTGTGGTACCGTGGTTCCCGCAGTTGCCCAATGCATGTAGCGCATACTTTAGCAGCAGCGCTCGGCGTGTTTTGACTAAAGCAATTTCTTTTAAATTCTGCTCGCCACTCATGGCAGCTGTAGCTGGTTATAGTTATACAGTACTTTGGTTATAAAGTGCAGTAAGTCTAGTTAATAAATTTTATTGGGATGTGAGGTTTTATTTTGTTAAATCGAGAATTTCGTCAAATTGAAACCACTTGATTAGATCACGCAACATGCCATAAAATTGATGCAAGAGCCAAAAATGTCGTTTTTGCCTACGTTCACACTTATTGTAGCAGTTGAGCATGTACTCTGCCTTAACGGAAGAAACGATTAAACATTCTTAAAAGCTATATGTCAGTGATACTAAAATCACCAGAACTCAATTAGACCTACTATACCCACATTTTTCTTTTTAATTATGGCAAATCAGACAAGATATTAGTTGATTCTAGGTTTTCAGTGCTCATGAATGTGACAGTGAAAGTATTGAATGTCATGTAGTGTAATGCAACGAAAACAAGGACACAAGAAAAAGCAAAACACAGACATAATTAGGCGCTTGTGTCTGTGTTTCATTTCTTCTTGTGTTCGTGTTTTTGCTGCGCTACACTACATGCCGTTCCATGATGATCAACGAACAAGCCCACATTGCCACCCCCGTGTAGAGAACAGGAAATTTCGTTATACAAACCTTGATATAACAAAGTAGGTAAAATCGGCAATTCGCTTCGTTATATAGAAATTTCCTTGTATTGAAATTCGATCTGTTATGCAAATGAGTACAGTCGCCGATCGATTTTTTTGTTGCACGGAAAGGGGCCATGCAATTTTCCGAATTATTGGGCAATAAAAAAAAGCAAGTTTGAATGAGAAAACATTTTATTTTGACGAATTTAGGAGTCAGCGATGAATGATACGGTTTCATGCCACGTTGATATCTCACGACCGGCTTTAGTAATAAAGCCGGTCGTGCGATATCTTCACATCAGCGGTACGAACTAAGTGACGCCATGCTTTCGCGTGCACTCCGCCCCCCAAAGCGTCGCCCGGTCGCACTGCGACGACGCTATCATGAAAAGCGCCGGCAGCTGGGAGCGAATGCTTCGTCTGCTTCTCGTTCCAACGGATCATCAAAACTCGAGATTGCGCAACCTTCAATACTAAACGTGCCGGAAAACAGCTTACATGATGCCACCCCGTCTTGGCATGCCCGCTCTTTCCACACGCAGCAGATTACCTCTAGAGCAGGGTGCGCGGCTGCGTATGCGCTCAGCCGCGCTTACAGCCACTCGCAGTCATGGCTGAGACGCGCGCCAACTTACCCCCCCCCCCCCACTCCGCCCCCCTCGCGCGCGCTTGATCGCGTTACCGCGAGCTCGCTTTCCTTCCCCACTTTGCCATTGTCGCGTGGGGAAGCCGCACTTATGAAGCCACCATCTTTCTTGTCTCACCCTCGCACACTTTCACTCGCACCTAAAGCACAAGTGCGCGGGGCGCGATAGGATCTGATCGCACTTGGACTTAATTTATACGGAACATGATGCGGCTCCAAGCTGTTGTTCTTGTCGCGCTGCACGCAGTTTGAGAGGTGCGTTTGCAAGCAGCCGCTTGTAATTCAGTCATTTGACTATCTGCGTCCGCGGAAGTTACCATTGATTGTCTCAATTGGCACTCCTCTGCGGCAGAAGCGATATTTATTTATATTGAAATTGCACACAAACACACTTCTTTATATTGATGCTCTAAATGTATGGTGTTCTATGGAGAAGAGGTTATGAAAAGTTAAATACTTCGTTATATCGAGAATTTCGTTATACTGAGGTTTAACTGTATAGAGATTTGAATTTATATACCTTGTTGTGCAGCTCCTTGGGTCATGGTTTCTATGACTATGACTCATATGACTATGACTCATGTGACTCTGTATCTGTTGCACAGAAAATCTCTCTCGTCCCGTTTCCCTACCGTTCTCATTTTGGAGGAGGCCCCCCTCTTGATGCTATCCTTGTTCCACTCTTGGCCCACATCATTTCATAATCGAGGCATGTAAGGCCACAGTTCCTTATGCGATGCAGCTCTGACATCATGCGTACCATACAGAATTGTACATGAGCCTGAGCCCATGCATAACCATTCTTCTGATCAAATGTTAATTTTTTAGACTGACGTCCTTTCCTCTTGAATGACAGTTATCTCTGCTGTATTGTTGCTGCTCTCTCATGTATGTATACCAATAAATTATCTTAGTCAATTTCTTCTCGAACATTGAGTCCAATCTTTGCCAACTTAAGTGTGTGTTGAATGTTAATTTTTTAAGACCTGTCTTCACAATCTGCCTCCACCTCATCCATTTTAGCATCCTCAATTCAGTCACTTCTCCATCCTGACTTCTAGGTGACTTTATTAAAATTGTTTAGGTTCCATACAGTATTGCTGGTCATGTATTGTCTTATAAGTTTATTAGACAGTGAAAATCTTCAACTTGACTGGAACCTGTGTAACATAAATATTATAATGCATCTTTTCAGTTTTTCCAAGCTATGTCAATTCTGCTGATTCTGTGGGCAGTCCAAATTTTCCATGTTGGTGTTTTCAGCTATCATTGAACCAAGGTCTTCTCTATGGTTTACCCTCAAGGCTTCCCTTTCATCTACTCTGAGAAATTGGCATGCGGCTAACAGATGTGGGTAGCTTGCCTCACAACACATGCACATGCTCAGCTACTTTCGCCAACCTTTGTGCTAGATGTCAATCAGCATGAGTGAAGCAGTGAGAATGGGGAATTATGAAATTAAGGCAGAGGTTCGAGCATTAAGGGAAGTCATACTTATGAGGTGAGTACATGTGAAGAAAAGCATTCAGAAATGTTGGGAGTTTGCAGTTTCCTGTTTATTGGTCTATTAAACTCTCCCTAGCTATTTCAGTTATTTCATCATGTGTTGGAATTTTTAGTTGCAATATGTTTTTCTTAAGTTCTGCCACACTTACTACTAGAAGTTTGAGAACCTATATTTCTTATTCACTTGGTTCATTCATACCTACAAGCAGCAGTCTTTTCACTTTACATCAGTTATTGAATGCAATGCCCAGATATGTTCTCAGTCTACTTCAGTGGGAGCCACTAACACAGTGAATGATCATGAAGCATGTGTGTTCTTAGAAAGTGCCTTCATGTGATGCAGCTGTAAGTTAAGGTAGGGGATGCTTTGGAAAGCATGTCATGTGGCTTACATGAGAATTATTTTATGCCAGAAAGCACACAAATATTCGTGTTTATTTCTGGTGTTCTTCTTCCTTAATTACCTTCTTGATTCAGCGCATATATATGAAGCAAGAGATCCTGGCTTGTTCTTTCTTTACATTAGCAAATTACATTAATCATATAATAGCACACTTTACATAATTGAGCACACTAAAAGTCACTTGGCGAGCAAAACATGTACTTGTCTTTTTGAATATCCCAGCTTAATGTTTTAGTGTGTGCAGTTTGGACGTGATTCTTCAGAAGCACTACATCTGCTTCAAGTATATGAGGTATAATTTCTTTTGCTTAAAAATAATCCTAATCTTCCTTGATAGCTGCCCTTTTTTTACTAGACAATATAAGCATGGTACTGAATTCCAAGATAAATATGCCTGCTGTAACTGTATGCATCAGTGTTTGACTATTCGTTACCTACTATTCCTATTAGAAAAATGTATTTGCCAACCTCCAATTATTTGCATTGAAGTAGTGAAGAGTTTGACGGCAGCCTGTCTGGTTTTGTCAAGAGAGGCACGGTAAGTAGTTTAAAATTAGATGCCAACCATAAAAATGAAAAATAAGAACTGGTTCAACTGGAGCTTTGGTCACAATCTTTGTGAACAAGGCTTTCAAGTGGGTGCCGGAACATCTATCTTGTATGCCCGATCTTCATTTGCTTATTATTATTATTTGAATTCATCTAGCCCTAAAGAGGTGGCAATTTATTTCGAATACTACTCTTTGCATTTTGTTTCCATTGCTGAGTTTTTTTTTTAATTTAGCTTCATGCACCACACAAGTACAACTCAAACATTTTCATTCTTTCAAGGACGTCACAACTAGTGGAAGGTATTCTGCACTAACATAATTATTTTGAGATTTCCAGTAAATATGTAGTCCTCATAAAAAGTATCTAAATAATTTTGGCCTAAGCGGTTATACATTAACCATGTAGGCTTCATCAACTTCTGATATCAATTGGTCTTGGCAAACTTGTGAGCTGACAAGTTTGAGCATGCAGTCACTTCCCTCCATATTTGTTTCGATGAAGGCTTGCCCTTTGGTGCTACTCTGGATCCACCCCCGTTTCCTGTGATTACCACTACGGGCTTCAAGGCACACACCCTCAGGAAAACTTTTCATGCACCAAACCTGGTTCTTTCACAGTTTTACTAAGACAGACATTGAAAGCAAGGATGGCATAGCAGGCATGTTGGTTACAAAAGTACTTTATTAAATAGCTTTGTAAGTATTCATCTAGTGGACATGTCCATATCCTCTTCTGCTGAAGTGCAAATTAGCTGGGGGAGCATGTCTCCTTCTCATGCATATGCCAGCCCAGCCAATCAGAACTTCAGGAGCGGATGAAATGGACGTTTCCACTAGATGGACACAGAATACATCCCCTGTTCTCTGTCCTATCTTTCCACCCTTCTCCATGTATTTTACTCAGTAAACTACTGGTTCAGCATGTTGGTCACCTTAATCAATCTTCCAGTAGCTCAGCACTTAGAAGGTATACAATACAAATAAGGCACTGTAAACCCAAGCAGTTAGGCTGGCGATTGCTGCTGTTATGCACCATACAGGCTGAAGCAATGGCTTCACCGTAGCTTTCTAAGTTAACTTTACTGAACTTTGAATTTAGAGAAAGCAGAATATAAAAACAGACTAGCATTTTTCTTATGTGCTTCACCACTCTGCTTTTTTGTGTTACTAAAATAAGTATATTGAACCTAAACGAAGTAAAAAGACAAGGAAATTGTGTCACTAATTTCATTTCACTGTCTTTTTAAAAGTATAGCAAGATTTTTTAATTGCATTACGAGTTGTTACTTATGTTTCGATCTTAATGTTCATTTCTCATGCTCCAAATAGGGCTAAAACTGTTCCCTCATCCACAGCTATCAATGCCTTATGGCAACTTTGGAAGCTCTCTGAACTGAGTAAATGCTATGCATTGCATAATTTCTTAACACATTTTCATGGCTGCCTTTAACCTCTATAGTTCCTCATTAAAGCCAGCATCTCTCTTGTGGCCACCTTTAAAGACCTTGTAGTAATGTATGCCTAACAAGAAAGATGGGTGCTTTGTAGTGCTAGTATGCTCTAAGTAAATCATTTTATGCAAAAATTGCTGACATAATTGTCTGACAAAAACTGCATCATGTTTGCTATTTTGCCTGCTGTTTCAATTTCACTGCATCTATACATTTTACCAGTGCATGAGTAGGGTTCAAGGCTGTTCTTTAAAATGCTCATGAGCACTTATCATGATCAGTTCCCCATATAAGTGGTTTTGCTGAAGAGAATACAGGAATATGAGCAAAATTGACATGGAACCAACATATAGATAACGTCTGCATGACTGCCTATCAAAAGTTATATTTTCTTAGAAAAAAAAAACTGGAACGAGCATCGCGTAATGTAAAACTTATTGCATACACCGCCTTCATTAGGATGATACTAGAATATTCAGCGTTGTTTGGAGTCCCCATCAAGTGACGCTTAAGAGGAAGTTGGAAAGGATACAGAGTCTGGCGGCGCGTTTTATTTGTTCGACATACCGAAGGAAGGAATCGGTCACGCTTATGTTACAGCGTTGCAACTTCGATCTTCTTGAGGTACATAGGAAAAAATATAGGCTGAAGGTGCTCTATCAAATAATGCAGGATCAACTTAAGGTTGATAAGCTCAAATATCTACATGCTCCAGGCAAAAGATACCCGCGAACTAACCACGACTACGTCATAAAGCCGGACCATACCAACAGTGATACACATCGATACTCATTTTTCCTGGATGCGATAGAAATGTGGAGCCAATTGCCAAACGCTATTGTTAGCCTAAAGGATGTCACCGACTTTGAAAATGCTGCTGAGGCATATTTATGGGAGTTTTCGATTTAGTTTTGAAGTGCCAAGTGATATGTGCGACTTGATATTCATTGTACGTATTTTGATAAATGTCAGAAGTGTGCTGAACAGCATTCAAGTGAACATCTTATTAACTGTGAATTGACAAGTGTTAAGCAACTTTACGTGCATTGACATTGTCCATATTTGATTTATGTAATTGTATTGTCCTCTCTGTTATGACCCTCTATGAGGGTTGACAGTATTAATAAATAAATAAATAGACAACGAGGAATGTGGGTAAGAACACTTTATTTTCAGCACACATGTTTTTTTAATGAACTGCTGTTATACTGCTAAAATCTGCACATTTAATAAAAGTACACTGCTCTGCTTCATCACTCCATGCTAAGTGCAAGTATCCTGTACCAGGAAGTCAAACCAAGACGTGGGATGTTCAGCCTGTGAAAATAAAAACGAGTTTGAAACATTAACGTGCAAAAACTAAAGCACACTCAAGAAAATAAACACAGCACAGGAACATATCCAATGAATCAGAATTACCTTTGAGAGCAAACATATAGTTTCTATGGCACAGTGAAGAAACCTTATTCCTCCGGCTTTTTTTGTGCACGAGAAAATATGAAAGTGCATGCGTTCTCCCCATATTGTATATCTGTCACCTTTTCACACACAACAAAGATGTTGTCTCAATGTGCCCAACTGTCTTTGCATATCCATTTCTCTGCTCTCATACCATGATACCTACAGTTAAAGGCTGTAGCAATGCTTAGCTTGAATCAAACAACACAAGCTACACGCGCTGTGCTGTTGAACATGGCATTGTAAGTTAGATTCATGCACAGCACATTCATGTGCCATAAACATTTGATTGTGATTGTAGGCGAGATAAATAAAAAGAAGGTATGTAAATAAGAATATTCCCTAATAAGCTGTGCAGAAGTGCTCTCCCGTTTGGACAGAACCCGAGCACAGCTGCAGTGAACAAGAAGCCAACTTATACAGCATTTAAAATCTAGGTTATAAATGTGCTACAGATTTTTCTGAATTCATGGTCGAAAATGTAGGTGTTAAAGGTGACAAACATTTAAACAGGTCTCTATTCGGACTGGTAATGCTATGTGTCACCTAGTTTCATAAAATATGCCATATCACTGGTCTCCCAAGCAAGCTACGGCTGCTGTCCAGTTGCAAGTGCAAATCACTCAATTATGTCTAGGGCACGTTTGAGCAAAAGGCAGCCAAGATTACTGTGCCATTGAGATCTATTTCCTGACATCTGATTTCTTCTCAGAAAGCTACCTTTAAAAAAAAACCTTCACAACAACATAACCCAAACCTTTCTTGAGTAAAGCCATCACACTGGTCCTTCAACACTAATTACACAGTGGCTGTAATGTTATGTACGTCAGCACCTAACAAAGTACAGGAAAATTTAATAATGGCAGCGTGACAGGTACACAAAAAAGTAAAGGGATAAAACATCACACAGGCTGCCATCAGTGTTCATATCTCCATTTCAATGTGGATGTCTTTAGCAGTGAATACATGTTCTCATTAAACTGAGTCATATTATTACAAAAGCGAAGGGCAAGGGTCTTTACATTCTAAACTGACAAATGTGCTTTATTACGATTCACCGCAATACAGGAGGTGTTTTGCAGTGAACCATCACATAAGGTTTTGGCTAACTACAGCGGGCGTGTCCTGCAGGGGGGCCTCTTGTGTATTGCGGTAAAGCGTATTATTGTGACAAGAGCTAACCTGGCATGTATGGCTTTAGCCAACTAAAGTTCTCAAGACATCATGCATCCTGCCACGAAAATCTGCTTTGATGAGAGTAGAACATTAGGTTAGTCGCTGACAGAAACCATACATTCCAGATTCACGTAAATCTTTCCCAATATCGGCATGCTTCACCGCAACACACAAATATGTTGCGGTGATAACGGTGGTCGAACAGGCTGGTGCAAATGTTTCGACAGGGGAGCGTGCCTTCATCAGGGCAACTGCTTTCCTTGGCCGTTTTCATATACGTGAGTCCCCCCAACTCCCAACAGAGATTTACCTGGACCTTTGCCAAGAGACGTACCGACAAGCGTTTGGTAGTGGCTGGTAGAGATGCAGGAGCCTAAAAAGCGTTGCGAAATTCGGTTCCGTAAGGTTAAGCGGTTAGACATACAAAATATGTTGCGGTGAATCATAGCAAGGGTACCTGGCCTTTGATGCAAAGCAGCTTCAAGAGGCACGGTAATCCCGTGGCTAGTTATGCAGTTCCCCGCATGCGAGTGAGTTCCCTGCGTTCGGCGGTTTCCCAGTGACATACAAAATTACATTGATTGACTGTGTTGTAAATGGGCGACGGCACTATATGCTGATGCAAAAGCGTCGTTTCGCTTTCGAAAACTGCGCTCGACTAAAGAGAACACCTTGACTCGCATATGACCAAAGCAGTTGAACAGGAAACTACGAAATTACGTAGCTATTATGGAAGAAATCAACATCTCAGAAAAAAAAATGGCCGTGTAAACATTAACTGGCTTACGAGGTCGACAAACCAACGGTTCAAAGCATCACAGCCACGTCCGAAATAGCGCTGAAGGCCGGCCAGTACACTTAGGCGCCTCGGCGCGCGTAATGTAACAGGAGACGGCAGGTGCACGCGTACATCATTAAGGAACGCATAATATTTATATCGGTGAAAGCGGTCACTCTTCAGTTCTGACATGCTTCACCGCGTAACACTAGTCTACTGCGGCGAAGCTGACTTCAGGACGCCGATTTCTTCAACTCATCTAGCGAGGCAGGTCCGTTTATCACGCTTGGCAACGTTTGACATTTTCTGCCTTAATTTCGTTTGTTCTTTTTAATTTTCTTATCACAGTGACCCTGTATCACGCAGTAGCAGAGCTAGTGCCGCGTCTTAACTGCGTTAGGAAAGGCAAGCGTGTATGCAGCAAGCACGGCGGCATTGGCTCTTGTTTGGAAACTTCAAGAGACGCTCTTCCGCGCAGCGATGTCATTTGTATTATTAAAAGAATGCAGGTGATGATTAAATGAGCCGCAGCAAAGCTGTAAAAAAGCAGTAGTAATGCTGTTCTACGATCCTCTCGCTCGAGCGAGATGGTCTTAGAAAAAAAGCGCGATGTAACGCGATCTGACGGAACAGCTCGTCATGCCAGTGTTTTCTTACGTCCTCTTTCTTTCGCGCATTCTCCCCTGAACCAGACTACTGAATGGTTCTGTGCACGCACTGACGATCCTGACGGAGGCAATACCACTCACATGAGCAGCTCCATATAAGATGCCACGGCCCATTCCACATGCCGGCTGCAATTTGACGCGGCCAGGAGGCAAAATATGCGCACAAGGTACCTAATGGTAACGCATCAAACTGCTCACAGCCCCAATACTTTATTACACGCATATAGCGTGGAAAGATGAATTACTCACGCTCTAAGTGGGCACGGAATACGGACCGTTTCGCAGCGCAGCCGGCTCCGTAAGACGGCCGCCATGGAAATGAGCGGATGTGACATCATGGGTTATAGCGGACGTGACGTCATGGGTGAACGTAGACATTTCGGGCACCTTTCGTCTGCTGTGCCCCGGGCACAGCAGACACGGCCAAGAGTAAATTCACAATGTCAAGAGCATCTTTGGTTATCAGGTACAATGAGTGGGAAAGAAACTTGGCTGGGAGTTACGTATTTGTGGACCGGAAAAAATTGCACAGAGAAGAATAAAGAGTTAGTGGAATGCATAAGCGCTGATATTAATGGTTTCGGGAATGGTGCTGAGATTGTCCTATTAGGTGACATGAATGCCCACATACAGGATTTAGATGGCTATACCGACAATAACGGGAAGTCAATGCTAGACCTTTGCGAACAACATAACCTCGTGATCGTGAATACAGGGCCTAAGTGTGAAAGACAGATCACGTGGGAAGTGGGAAACCGGCAATCGACCATTGATTACTGTCTGATGACAGAAGGAATTCATGATAAGTTGAGAGAAATGGTCATCGATGAGGAAGGGTTTAGCAGCATAGGGAGTTACCATAAACGCATCATTTTGAAAATGGGATATGTAGTTGGGAAAGAGAGCAAGGAAAGCACAATGGCCAGTCCAAATTTGAACGCTGAACAAATAGCAAATATAGTCACTAGAGTTGAGGAAGAACTTGGCAAGTGGCCAAGTAAGGAGTGGGAATATGGTGAGCTTCTAAGTGTAATAACGACAGAAATACGGAAAGAGAAACAACATGTTCGTTGGAAAGGAAAAAAAGAAACCGAAAAGCTGGTGGAACAAGGAGATACGAGAAGCGATCGCCGAACGACAGAAAGCATCTCGAGAGCACAGGCAGGCAAAGAAGGCGCAGTTGCAACAGGATGAAGTAACTAGTAAATGGGAAATATACCGGGAGAAAAAGTCTATGGTTCAAATACTGGTGCAAGCAAAATTAAAAGGTGAAAGTGAACGAAATTGGTTGTCAGAAATACGTGAGAAAAAGAAGGCCGCGCCTAGAATATTTTGGAATCACATAAAATTATTAGGCAGGAAGTCAACAACGATACAACAACATATCCTAGACGAAAATGAAAACAGACTGGAAGGAGAAGCGGCAATAAATTACATCCAAAAAGTAACAGCCGAATCTTTCCAAGGCAAGGACGAGGTTGTATTTGAAGAAAAAAAGAGCATGAAAGAGACCCAAGTGGGAAAGGAGCTGGTGCTGACAAATTTAGACTGGAAGAAAGCGGAAGAGAAAATTCCCTAGCGCACAGCCACAGGGCTAGACGAGGTTCCCGTTAAGCTGATAAATGAACTGGGACCAAAAAGTAAGGAAGCTCTGGTGAAAGCAGCGGAAAAAAACTTTAAAAGATAGACGAATACCAGACTAGTTGGCGACACAGTAGAATGAATTTAATTTATAAAGGTAAGGGCGAGAAAGACAGAATTCACTCGTATAGACCGCTGACCATTACATCGGTAATATACAGGCTAGCAATGCAGGCAATCAAATTAAAGCTTCAAGCATGGGCAGAGAATATAATGGCATTTTGGGAGAGCTTCAGAATGGCTTTAGAATAGGTAGGCGTTTGGATGATAACTTGTTTGTTCTTACTCAGTGTATTGAAATATCAAAAGCAGAAAGCAGACCGTTGCATGTGGCCTTTTTGGACATTACAGGAGCCTACGACAACGTAGACCGCAAGATTTTGTGGGATATTCTGGATGGGGAAGGCTTAGGTAACGATTGTCTACAGCTTTTGAGAGAGATTTACATAGACACTACCGTTTGCGTTGAATGGGGAGAGATGAGGAGCGAGGGGAAAGTTCATATCAACAAGGGACTGAGGCAGGGGTGCCCTTTCCCCTCTGCTGTTTATGATGTACATGGTGAGGATGGAGAGGGCGCTAGAAGGAAGTAATATCGGGTTTAATCTCTCATACAAACAGGCAGGTACAGTAATAGAGCAGCAACTCCGAGGTTTATTTTATGCGGACGACATTGTGTTGCTCGATAACAAGCAAAGTGATTTGCAACGTCTGGCTAATATCTGTGGACAGGAAGGCAACAATTTAGGTTTGAAATTTAGTGTTAGAAAATCAGGTGTTATGGTATTCAATGAAAACAGTGAACAGACAGTGGAGATACAGGGCCAAGAAATACCTCGGGTAACAGAATATAAATACTTTGGTATATGGATAAACGAAGGCAATGGATATATGGAAACACAGGAAAAAAACCATAACAGTCAAGGGGAAGAGAAATGCAGCCATAATGAAGCACAGAGCGCTATGGGGATACAATAGGTACGAGGTCCTCCGAGGTATGTGGAAAGGGGTAATGGTTCCAGGACTTACTTTTGGAAATGCGGTGGTTTGCTTTAAATCAGGGGTACAATCAGGACTCGACGGGAACCAAAGGTCAGTGGGTCGCCTAGCATTGGGCGCTCACGGAAAGACCACAAATGAAGCTGTGCAGGGGGATATGGTCTGGACTAGTTTTGAAGTGAGGGAAGCTCGCAGTAAAATTGAGTATGAAGAACGACTAAGGAATATGGAAGAAAGTGAATGGGCTGGGGAGTGTTCAGGTATCATCATCATCATCATCATCAGCCTGATTACGCCCACTGCAGGGCAAAGGCCTCTCCCATACTTCTCCAACTACCCCGGTCATGTACTAATTGTGGCCATGTTGACCCTCCAAACTTCCTAATCTCATCTGCCCACCTAACTTTCTGTCGCCCCCTGCTACGCTTCCCTTCCCTCGGAATCCAGTCCGTAACCCTTAATGACCATCGGTTATCTTCCCTCCTCATTACATGTCCTGCCCATGCCCATTTCTTTTTCTTGATTTCAACTAAGATGTCATTAACGCGCGTTTGTTCCCTCACCCAATCTGCTCTTTTCTTATCCCTTAACGTTACACCTATCATTCTTCTTTCCATAGCTCGTTGCGTCGTCCTCAATTTAAGTAGAACCCTTTTCGTAAGCCTCCAGGTATCTGTTCAGGTATCTGTACAGGCAAAACATTGATTCACAGTGGAGGAAAAGAACTATATAGGAAGCTTACCAGCAAGTATGCGGCCTGTGGGGTGGGCAACACAGCAACGAAGAAAGTCAAGCGGAAAGTCAGAGAGGCTGAATTAATATCATGGGTGACGGCAATGGAAAAGAAACCTGCCATGAGTAACTACTTATGAGGAAAAAACGAAATCAGGAATGAAACCATTTATGATAACTCAAAGGGAAGCTCATTACTTTTCGAAGCGAGATCGGGATGCCTTAGAACACGCACCTATAAAGCGACATATAAGAAGGAAGAAGAAGCATGTGCTTGCTGCGGTAAAGCTAGGGAAACGACGTAGCATATTTTATTAGAATGTGAAGACGTCTACCCAGCGGTCGATTTAGGCACCACTGGCCTCCTTGGAACCCCTGGGTTCAGCGGGAGCAGTGGTAAAGCATACAGGTCCGCAATAGACATTAGTAAGCGGCGATTGGAGGATTGGTGGAAGAAAAGTAAGGAAACGACAAAAGACGGAGACGTACAAAAGCACAGTTCGCAGTAGGGGATCAGAAAATTCGGACGTGGTAGTTCATAGTGTTTTTTTTTTCATTAGTTAACGTAGGTAGGATATTAGGCAGCATAGTAGCAAGAGCTTGGTGGCGCAACCCACCGCTCTGTTCCAAAGGGGACGCTCATAAGATCCATCCATCCATCCAGTGCCACACGGATTGCTCGCGGCCATAGAGTTTCTCACTATAACACCTAGCGTGCGTCTATTTGTCGTACAAAAATCCCTCACGTGACCTGATCCTAGGACATGCGCTTCCCCGCAGGCCGGCTGAGGCCGGTGAACAATAGAAGGCAGCATCCACGTGACCCTGCGTTCCCGGATGTTGATTCCCTAAGTCGGTTTCCAACTGTCCCTATGGGGCCACAGAATACCTAGTGTGTCACGTGATTGGGGAGGCTTCTTCCCTGTATTGCCGCGGGAATATAGAACAACCCACTTGCGTGCAATGACACGGAAACCACGTGCTTCCAAACGCCGCGAGTTCGTCTATAAATATGACTGCTCGAAATTGTCTTGGTCTTGCCTACTCCGCATCGGAATGGCGCAGGTCTGTGATCGAGCTGCCATCGGCGATGACGATCATCGCTGCGAATTTTGCAGCAAACTATTCACCCCGTGGAAGAACATGCTGCAACACATCAGGAACGTTCCCAAAATGGCCGTGGATGCCAAGAAATTGATGAAATGCGATATATGTGGCACTTCCTTGCCTACAATGGAGAAGTATTCGGAGCACCATATCGCAGCGCACAACTTCGATGCTGAGTACGTGCACCTGGTGTTCCGGAACGATAAGGACGAGGAACAGTTTTATTAAGTTTATTCTCATTCATCGTGAGCAAATGACGTTGAAACGCAATATTATATCTCGGACTTTTTTTTATTTCTTGTTGCGCAGTGTGCCTCCAAAAAGTAGTTGGTTATGCCTTGCGCCTTTGTTTTCTCTCTCTCCATCTGTTTCGCGAAGAGCAGATTTTGCGCAGGTGCCTAATCTATTTCCTTGGGGCATATTGAAGTGTGTATCCTCGTCAAATATAATTCAATTCATTGTTTATCCATCTCTAGTTAGTCAGTCATGTGTGCCCGCTCTCCGCGATACACTACAACACATACGTTTGGCACGGTCTGCTTTTCTGCACAGCAAGTGGAGTGAAATTTGACGCTTGTACATCTTTTTTTTTTTAAGCGACAGGAGTAAGCTGTTTTGCTTTATGACGTTGCTTTGTGCCACGTGCGTGCGTGGCCTTGTCTTCGCCTCAATGCACGTCGCAATGCGGCAGAGACGCAGAACCGGGACCACAGTTGAATTTGCGGATGTCGCCGGGATGGTCTCCCAGCGTATGGTGGGAAAACTCTTTAGTAGTACATTTCATAGAATAAAGAGAAATTTGATGCTCGCGCAATCCCCCCCCCCCCCCCCCCCTTATTTTTTCTTAACCGAGAGGAGGGATTTGCTCTGCGTTCTGACGTTGTTTTGCGCTGCTTGCGTGCGTGGCGTAGTCTTCGCCTCAGTGCAGGCCGCAATGCGGCAGAGACGTAGGTCAAGGACCACACTTCAAATTGCGGCCGTCAGCGGCTTGGTCTCCCGGCGTCGATTGGGAAAATTCTTTAGTAGTACCACAGTCCTTCAATTGAAGGACTCTGGTTGTAGATTTCATAAAATAGAGCGAAATTTTACGCATACGCAATCCTTTCTTTAAGAAGAGTGTGTTAGGAGGCTACTTGGTAAGACATTTTTTTTTTGTGTGAACTTGAACTGCGCTTGGGACGAGACAACGAGGTAGAAGAGAGGACGAACGCAGACTTAAGAACTGGTTTATTGACATCGCACATAATGCTGCGTCTCGAACCAGGCGCATGCCCAAGCCAGTTCATAGCCGCGTGACCATGGAACACTCCCTCGCCAAGCCCCTATCTACAGTAAACAATGAAGCTCTTCTTGAAAAGAAAAAACTTTTCAAGAAGAAACTGAGAGATGGGATTCGGACATTGTACTGGGGCATAGCTTGTACCATGTGCTGTCAGTTCGTCTCTGTGTCATCGTAACAGTATTGCGATGAACGTACAGTCCGATTCAATATTGAGAAAGGAGTGAGGATAGATCATGCTTAAGTTTCAGATTTGTTTCTTAATAAAAAAACTAATATGGTAAATATTCTGAACTTCTGATGCATCGCATTTGAAATTAAATTTCAATAGAAATTTAAGCAATATCACGGGTGACCTCATGACACGGTCTAGTTGAAGGTGAGGGAGTAAAATAAATGCTACATTAGCCTGTGTCCAAGGCCTTCAAAGTGATTATTTTTGTTTGCACCTCTCTCGCCAAAGTACTTGTCACTGTTTAAGGCTATTTTTGTGCATTTATTACAAATCATGAATGGAAAGCAGAAGAAGAGGGTAGCCAAAACTACTGGTTCATTTTGCCCATGGGCCCCTAAAGGCTGGCCAGTGGAGAGACACGGATCCACTATTATTGTAATAAATCAGGCAAGGCAAGGAAAAAGAAAGGTCATAGTGACCGCCGGGAGAAAAGTCAGGGGAGCTGTAGGTCTGGTAAGATATGTCTTTCATTTATTACTGTCACAAAGGACAGCACTCAGAGTCCGACACCTGAAGGCACCACCATAAAAGTCAGGTATCAAAGAAACCATTATGGTCATAAACTAGAAATTCAGCACTTGAGAATGAGTGGAAAGGAAAAGGCCAGCATAGCAGAGCACCTAGAACGGGGTGTGCCCATGAAAACCATCCTAAAACGAATAAGAACATCTGTGGCATCCAAGCTGGGGCCAGTGCACTTGGCAGAGCGCTCAACCCTGCATAACATCAAACGGCAGTTTAACATTGCTGCTCCTGAACGTTGTCACACTAATTACGCTGTCAGTGTAGACACGTGGGTGCTTGTGATGAAAGAAAATGGTGAAACACTTGTCCACCTGTACAAGGCACAAGGTGCAGTGGACCCAAGTGGTACATTTTCTTCAGCAGACTTTGCTCTTGTTCTGATGACAGAGCCTCAGAAGGAGCTACTAGAAGAATTGGGCCCTGCAGGGACTGTACCTCTTGAATCCACACATGGAACTACAGGGTACCAGTTTGAGCTGACCACTCTTCTGGTGCTAGATAAAGTAGGATCAGGCGTACCTATAGCTTATTTCATCTGCAACCGGATGAACGAGCAAATTTTGACAGCATTCTTCAAATGTCTGGAGTCGGCCATGGCCAAAAAAGTGGCCGCTAAGACATTTATGTCTGATGATGCCTCGCACTTCTACAAAGCATGGTGCATGGTCATGGGTGCTCCAAAACAGAAACTTCTGTGTGTCTGGCCTGTGGATAAGAATGTGCGTAAGAAGATACTCGAGTGTGTAGAGAAACAGCTAAGGCCAGATGTCTACCATACTGTGTGGCTACTCTTAGCATTTCTTGACGGAAAGGAATTTGAAGATTATCTTCAACAATTCTTTTTTAGTGAGGAAGAAAAACTGAGGGACTTCCTGAAGTACTTCAAAGACCACCATGCAGTTAGGCCGCAAAAGTGGGCCTACTGCTGAAGACTAGAGCAGCTGTCAGCCCTAACATGCACCTTGAGAGCACGCACACGACGTTAAAGCATACTATGCTGGAGGGAAATCAAAATAAGTGTGTTAACAAACTAATTTGTGCCCTCATGGACCTGACATATAATTTTTTTACGAAGAGGGCTATCCAGATGTCGAAAGGGGCAAAGGGTAAGAAGCTGAGCACAATTCATAAGAACCACAGGTCTGGCAGTGAAATGGCAGCTTGTGCCAAATTAAACGAAGATGGCACATGGACTGTGCCATCTCAGTCTATTAAAGGGTTCTCGTATAAATTGTCAAAAGTGGGAGATGGTGCCTGCAGTCCTTTGAGCTGCAAGGAATGCGCAGTGTGTGTGCATAGTTACATGTGCACTTGCTATGACCATCTTATACACTTTACAGTGTGCAAGCACATTCACTGTGTGGTCATCGCTAATCCAACTAGAAGCGACAAGGACCACGAGAGGTCGCCCGAAGAAGCCTGTGAGGCAAGCCAGGCATTGCGCATTGTGCAGAGTATAACAAAGCTGGAAGCAGCCAAAGCAGTGTCAAGCTCAGCACTCTTAAGAGCAAAAATGGACTCAGTCAGACAGGCAATATCATATGGTGAAGTCGCTGAGGGTCTGGCTGAGAAGGCAAATTGTTTGAGCCAGTTTTTATGCTTGCTGAAAGTGACTGAAAAAGAAAGATGCCAGACCATTGAAATGAACCAGGCGACAAAAAAGTTGTGCACCAGTTAAGATTTCACTCTACAAGAAACCCTAGATTGTCGCAGCCATCATCTAGCTTTCAACGCCCACTGAAGCTGAAAAGGAAGTCCTTAAATGACAGCTTAGGAACAGCAACATATAAACTGAAGGAATAACCATTTCAGCAGGGCACGATTACTGGTAACAAGCCTCCAGTGCAGTTAGGAAGAGAGAATTGGTGCAGTAGTGCTGTGCTGTCATGCCTGATTGAAGCAGGTTGTGGTGTGCAGCCATATGTCACAGCTGGATGGCATGTGTGTTAGAGCACGAGAGATGCCTCCATGCTTGTTGTATGAGCTGCTGGTGAGTGTTCTGTGAAAATAGGTACAGACTAGGAGATCATCTCTGGTATGTGGCTATGTGGCAGCTGCTGGATGGTATGTGTGTTAGAGCACGAGAGGTGCTTCCATGCTTGTCATATGAGCCGCTGGTAAGTATGTCTGTACATAGATGTAAGGAAGTGCATTGGATGGCGTGTAGTGTTTCCGCGTGCGAAAGCCTCCAATGTGTTTTGCTACTTATAAATTTGTGTAAACACTCAGTAGCGCAGTAGTTATGGTGTTGCACTGCTGAGCTCGAGCTCGCGGGTTCAATCCCACCAAAGGCGGCTGCATTTCGGGGGTGGTGAAATTAAAAAAAAAAAGAGCGTGTAGCTTAATTTAAGTGCACATCACCGAACCCAAGGTGGTCAAAAATAGTATGAAGTCTCGCACTGTGGCATGCCTTATAATTTGAACTAGATTTTGTGTTCAATGTGAAGTTTCTTATTGCCCATTTGAATAAACTTTTACTTTTCAGATTACCAAAATAGAGGGCATCCGCAGTGGTGTTGTGTGGAGTCTGTGGATAAATTGCTCTGGTCATGAGCACTCAGTTAAAACTTGTGCATATTTGGCTGCAGCGGACAGTGTCATAATGATTGTAAAGACTATGCAGAAAGCTTTAGGCCACTCTACATATCAGATCACTTCTATATAGTCTCCCTTATTGTGCATCTCTCACTTGAGTAGGCATAATAACAATAGGCAATGCATCCTTACACATTAAATATTTTTCTTTTTTATCTTGGAAGAGTAACCTTGGAAGAATAACCTACAACAGTGCTCCTGCCTTCTCTTTCACTGTATCCCCATTTCTTTTTTACACTTCAACTTTCTTCTCTCTACGCACCATCTTATTCTCCTCTTCATCCTACATTGAGGGTGTAGGAGAGTGAGCTAAGCGTGCATAAAGGTTGCTCTGGAGAACTTGATTGCGGCACTAACGAAGAGAAATTTTTGTCGAAACGTTCACTACAGCTACATTCCTCCTCCAAACACTATTTATCACTTCAAGCCTTCATATTCCTGTGAGCTTCTGTCTTGTTTAACAGTTGTAATAGTCATAGTATATATTACTATCAATAGCTAGCATACATTTAGCACTGCAAAGTGCTGTTTAGAAGCTGTGCGAGCTTCTACTTCCCTTATGATAAATACTCCAGATATTCAGTTTATATTTTATGAAAATCTTTCCAACATTGCCAGTGATGACCACTGCCTTGACGACCACCATATGAGTTAATGTCAGCATAAGACTGAGGCTTTCCCACGAAAAGAACAGTTATGCTTTGCTCATATCATGTGACTGACAGTTTCTGCTGTAATTGTTGCAACTGTCGACTGCACTGTGAAGAGTTCGTTTCTGTGACTATGTGCTGGCCTGATTCCTCTTGTTCATGCGTTTCAGATCTTTTGCTAGGAGATGATGAGGTGTAACATAAAAACTGTAGTAGCGTGCGGCAACCGAGAAGCCGTACTCCAAAAAACGACAGTGGCCGCTTCAGAACAAGAAATCAGCGTTTATTCTTTTAAACAAGCTTTTTATAGGCAGCGGTTGCTTATCCGCTGCTGATATCAGTGCCCGTGATGACGAAGTGGCACGGCATGCACTTGACGTTACGTCATCACAAAAACATGGTGTAGATTTCACAATATTTTTAAGAAACCACTCAAAGCTTGGAGATGAAGCATTACATGCAACTTGAACCAAGTGTCTGGACAAAGCGAGTGAAAGTTGCTTTGTCATGAGCGACGGTGTCGGTGTTACTATGTAAGCACCTTTAAATAAAAGTTTGTTTCGAAACAGTGGCTCGACTCTTTGTTCCCCTCCGTAAAAAACAAAGCCATTGGGATTTTCAATTCGTTTTTTAAACAAATTTGACCAATATGAACAAACAAAGAAAAGCTTGATGAGCCAAGATATAGCCTTGCCATACAATAGAAACACCTGAAACTCCTTTTGAGAAGCTTACTCATGCACAAACACACTATATAGCAATTATTTTCAATCATGTACTCGCAATTTGCCACGGCACCCCGTCAAGTTTCAAGACAGATTTTTTTTCAGTCTCCAAGAAGCTATATGCTTAATTCTATCCATTGCTCAGTGCACCACATTTGATATTCTATAAAAAATAAAATCGAATTCTCCATTGATTGCGCCGACGCTCACATTATAATTGTATGCTATTGTCACGTGGTGGTGACGTTCAAGAACACAGTAGCAATACTGTGAAGAACAAAACTAACTTTTATTGGGCGAACCTGTGCCCACAAAAACAGGCTACACTTATAGCACAACGATAGAGGCGAACACTGTCGGCGATCGTCGAAAATCTGATCAGCGGGTCAAGCGCGTCGGCTTTTATAGAGCAGTCGTCGAATGTTCCAGACTAATCGTTTGGACCCGCGTGCCTTCCACAAAGTTCTACACCATTCGCGTTACGCGATGACATCAGATAACACAAGGTTCGGCGACAACAGACAGCCGGGTAGAAGCATCGATAACTTTCCAGAAACGTCGGATACATGCAGGCGCGTCCGTCGCTGTGCGATTACAGTTGTTAAGCGGCGAAACGTGGTCGCCCGATAAAGATAAGTACACGTGTCAATACCCCCCTCTTAAAAAGCATCGACCCGATGCTGCAAACAAACGAAGTTAATAAACTAAAGCACTCGTAGCAAAGAAAAGAACAAAAATGACGAAGTTCGTCAGCGTCCGTAAAAGGGTTTAAGGCGCACCACGTGGACCACTTCAGATCGTGCGCGGCGCCGCTGTGAATGCGAAATGCCGTCTGGCACGACCTCATAGTCCAGAGCGCCAATACGTCGGATGACCTTGTAGGGTCCGAAATAGCGTCGGAGTAGTTTCTCACTGAGTCCTCGTCGGCGTATCGGGGTCCAGACCCAAACACGGTCACCGGGCTGGTACTCGACGAAGCGTCGTCGGAGGTTGTAGTGTCGGCTGTCGGTCCTCTGCTGGCTCTTGATTCGCAGGCGGGCGAGCTGTCGGGCTTCTTCGGCGCGCTGGAGATAGCTAGCGACGTCAACATTTTCTTCGTCAGTTATGTGCGGCAGCATGGCGTCAAGCGTCGTCGTCGGGTTCCTGCAGTAGACCAGCTTGAACGGCGTGATCTGTGTTGTTTCTTGCACCGCCGTGTTGTACGCAAAGGTTACGTACGGCTGGACCGCGTCCCACGTCTTGTGTTCGACGTCGACGTACATTGCTAGCATGTCGGCGAGGGTCTTGTTCAGGCGCTCCGTGAGACCATTCGTCTGCGGATGGTAGGCAGTTGTCCTCCTGTGGCTTGTCTGGCTGTACTGCAGAATGGCTTGGGTGAGCTCTGCTGTAAAAGCCGTTCCTCTGTCGGTGATGAGGACTTCTGGGGCACCATGTCGCAGCAGGATGTTTTCGACGAAAAATTTCGCTACTTCGGCTGCGCTGCCTTTTGGCAGAGCTTTAGTTTCAGCAAAGCGGGTGAGATAGTCCGTCGCCACGACGATCCACTTATTCCCGGATGTTGACATCGGAAACGGCCCCAACAAATCCATCCCAATCTGCTGGAATGGTCGGCGAGGAGGTTCGATCGGCTGTAGTAATCCTGCTGGCCTTGTTGGTGGTGTCTTGCGTCGTTGACAATCTCGGCATGTCTTGACGTAACGGGCGACGTCGGCGGTCAGACACGGCCAGTAATACCTTTCCTGTATTCTCGACAGCGTCCGGGAGAATCCGAGGTGCCCAGCGGTTGGATCGTCGTGTAGGGCGTGCAGTATCTCTGGACGCAGCGCTGACGGTACAACAACAAGGTAGCTGGCGCGGACTGGTGAGAAGTTCTTCTTCACGAGTAGGTTGTTTTGAAGCGTGAACGAAGATAATCCACGCTTAAATGCCCTAGGGACAACGTCGGTGTGCCCTTCCAAATACTCGACTAGGGCTTTTAGCTCCGGGTCCCCTCGTTGTTGTTCGGCGAAGTCTTCCACGCTTATTATGCCAAGGAAGGCGTCGTCATCGTCGTCATCTTGCGGCGGTGGGTCAATGGGGGCGCGTGATAGGCAGTCGGCATCTGAATGTTTTCTTCCGGACTTGTATGTTACAGTGATGTCGTATTCTTGTAGTCTGAGGCTCCACCGCGCCAGCCGTCCTGAAGGGTCCTTTAAGTTAGCTAGCCAACACAACGCGTGATGGTCGCTGACCACTTTGAATGGCCTGCCATAGAGGTAAGGGCGAAATTTCGCTGTAGCCCAAATGATGGCGAGGCATTCCTTTCCGGTTGTAGAATAATTGCCTTCCGCTTTTGACAACGACCGGCTAGCGTAAGCTATCACGTGTTCATGTCCATCTTTTCTCTGGACTAGGACGGCACCGAGGCCTAGGCTACTGGCGTCAGTGTGTATTTCGGTATCGGCGTGCTCGTCGAAGTGCGCAAGTACGGGCGGCGACTGCATGCGTCGTTCGAGTTCTTGAAATGCGTCGGCCTGCGGAGTTTCCCACTTGAACTCGACGTCACATTTAGTTAGCTTTGTCAGCGGCTCAGCGATGCGTGAATAGTCGTTGACAAAGCGCCTATAGTAGGCACACATGCCAAGGAATCTGCGCACTGCCTTCTTGTCGGTTGGCTGCGGGAACTTTGCGATGGCAGCTGTCTTCTGTGGGTCGGGGCGTACTCCTGATTTGCTGATCACGTGGCCTAGGAACAAAAGCTCATCGTAAGCGAAACGGCACTTTTCCGGCTTCAGAGTGAGCCCTGATGACCTGATGGCTTCTAACACTGTCGCAAGCCGCCTAAGGTGATCGTCGAAATTTCCGGCGAAGACAACGACGTCATCCAGGTAAACAAGGCACGTCTGCCACTTCAGTCCGGATAACACCGTGTCCATGACGCGCTGAAACGTTGCAGGCGCCGAGCACAGTCCGAATGGCATGACCTTGAACTCGTAGAGGCCGTCTGGCGTGATGAAGGCAGTCTTTTCGCGATCTCTCTCGTCGACTTCTATTTGCCAGTAGCCAGACTTGAGGTCCATCGACGAGAAGTATTTAGCGTTGCAGAGCCGATCCAATGCGTCGTCTATCCGTGGAAGGGGGTACACATCCTTCTTCGTGATCTTGTTCAGTCGACGATAATCGACGCAGAAGCGTAGGGTTCCGTCCTTTTTCTTTACCAGGACTACAGGAGAGGCCCACGGGCTTTTCGACGGCTGGATGATGTCGTCGCGCAGCATTTCGTCGACTTGTTGCCTAATAGATTCACGTTCTCGCGTCGATACTCGGTAAGGGCTCTGGCGGAGTGGTCGAGCGCTCTCTTCGGTTATTATGCGATGCTTTGCAATTGGTGTTTGTCGAATACTCGATGACGTCGAAAAGCAGTCTTTGTATCGTCGGAGAAGACTTCTGATCTGTTGCTGCTTACTCATAGGAAGACTTGGATTCACGTCGAAGTCTGGTTCGGGGACAATGCTCATCGGGGTAGATGCGGCTGAATCCGAGAGGACAAAGGTATTGCTGGTTTCCACAATTTCCTCGATGTATGCGATTGTCGTGCCCTTGTTGACGTGCTTGAACTCTTGGCTGAAGTTGGTTAGCATAACTTCCAGTTGCCCTCCGTGGAGTCGAGCGATCCCTCTTGCGACGCAAATTTCACGGTCGAGCAGTAGATATTGGTCGCCCTCGATGACGCCTTCTACGTCAGCGGGTGTTTCAGTGCCGACGGAAATAATAATGCTGGAGCGCGGCGGGATGCTCACTTGATCTTCGAGCACTCTCAAGGCGTGGTGACTACGAGGGCTCTCCGGCGGCATCACTTTATCTTCCGACAGCGTTATTGACTTCGACTTCAGGTCGATGATTGCGCCGTGTTGGTCCAGGAAGTCCATACCGAGAATGACGTCTCGTGAACACTGTTGGAGGATAACGAAGGTGGCAGGATAAGTCCTGTCATGAATGGTTATTCTTGCCGTGCAGATTCCAGTCGGCGTGATGAGGTGTCCTCCAGCGGTCCGAATTTGACGGCCTTCCCATGCGGTCTTAACTTTCTTCAACTAGGCGGCGATGTGTCCACTCATTACGGAGTAATCAGCCCCTGTGTCCACTAAGGCGGTAACCGCGTAGCCGTCCAGAAGCACCTCGAGGTCGGTCGTTCTTTGTCTGGCGTTGCAGTTAGGTCTTGGCGTCGGATCACGGCTGCGTCGCGTTGACCTGTGGCTGGTATGTGGCGTCGTCAGGTCGTCTTTCGTCGTCGCATCCTTTCTTTCCAGACTTCGTCGGGACGGCGGCGTGTCGTTATGTTGTCGAGGTAGTTTCTTCGGCGTCTTCGTCGGCGGCGGAGGGTCTTCGTCAGTTCGACGGACAGCAACCGCACCTCCATCGGTTGCTGCTTTTAGTTTTCCGGATATGGGCTCGCTGACCGGCCCCGGGCTGGGCCAGTGAATGGTCGGCGCTGCGGCGACAGGTAGCGGCCTGGTGACGGCGAACGGGACGGTCGTCGAGGGCTCCACTTAGTAGCGGCGAGGTAGTCGGCGATGTCACGAGGGCGTTCACCTTCCCTCGGGCGCTGTGCGTTGACGGCGAAGCCTCGCAGTCCCATCTCCCGGTATGGGCATCGGCGATACACATGGCCGGCTTCTCCGCAGTGATAGCAGAGCGGGCGGTGGTCGGGGGCTCGCCAAATGTCCGTCTTCCTCGCGTAGGTACGCTGGGCGACGGGTGGGCGTGCTGGCGGCGGCGGCGGCGGACGACGGAATTGCGTCGTTGCAGGGCCCTGGCGTGGTCGCGGAGGGGGACCTTGACGGCGTGCGACGGCGGTGTATGTCATCGCTTCTGGCTGGGGCTGCGGTAATTGTGGTTGCAGCTCGGGAACTCCAAGCGATCGGTGCACCTCTTCTTTGACGATGTCGGCGATCGAAGCCACTTGGGGCTGCGACGAAGGCAGGGCCTTGCGCAGTTCTTCGCGCACAATGGCCCTGATGGTCTCCTGAAGGTCGCCGGAATCCAGTCCTTGGATGGCGTACTGCGGCGTGAGCCCCTGGCGGTTATATTTCCGGGTGCGCATCTCCAGAGTTTTCTCGATAGTCGATGCCTCTGCCGAAAACTCAGCTACGGTCATCGGCGGGTTACGAATAAGTCCTGCGAAAAGTTCTTGCTTGACGCCCCGCATCAGGAAGCGGACTTTTTTCTCTTCTGACATTTCCGGGTCGGCGTGCCCGAAAAGACGGGCCATCTCTTCCGTGAAGATCGCGATCGTCTCGTTTGGCAGCTGCACTCTGGTTTCTAGTAGTGCTTGAGCTCGCTCTTTTCGCACGACGCTTGTAAACGTTTGCAAGAAGCCGCTTCGGAACAGGTCCCACGTCGTTAAGGTGGCTTCTCGATTCTCGAACCAGGTCCTGGCGGCGTCTTCCAGTGCGAAATAGACATGCCGCAGCTTGTCGTCGCTGTCCCAACTGTTAAATGTAGCGACCCTCTCATACGTCTCGAGCCAGGTTTCCGGGTCCTGAAATGTTGATCCGCGGAACGTCGGAGGTTCCCTGGGCTGCTGCAGCACGATGGGGGACGCTGGGGCTGCCATTGGGGTTGCCTTGTCCACAATCTTCTTGGTCTTCTCAGGTAGAAGTCCGTGCTCCGGGGGCAGCTGTTGAAGACGGCGGCTTGCTCGATGCTCCGGGACTACGTTGGTGTTCTCTTTGCGGTCCGGGCTTGGATCACGGCTTGTCGGGGGCGTCCGGCACATGAACGAAAAGCACCTCCACCAGATGTCACGTGGTGGTGATGTTCAAGAACACAGTAGCAATACTGTGAAGAACAAAACTAACTTTTATTGGGCGAACCTGTGCCCACAAAAACAGGCTACACTTATAGCACAACGATAGCGGCGAACACTGTCGGCGATCGTCGAAAATCTGATCAGCGGGTCAAGCGCGTCGGCTTTTATAGAGCAGTCGTCGAATGTTCCAGACTAATCGTTTGGACCCGCGTGCCTTCCACAAAGTTCTACACCATTCGCGTTACGCGATGACATCAGATAACACAAGGTTCGGCGACAACAGACAGCCGGGTAGAAGCATCGATAACTTTCCAGAAACGTCGGATACATGCAGGCGCGTCCGTCGCTGTGCGATTACAGTTGTTAAGCGGCGAAACGTGGTCGCCCGATAAAGATAAGTACACGTGTCACTATTATTATTGACTAGTCTTTTGTATATTTCTTTTGGGTGGGGGCTGCATTGGTAGCGTTCTACGAATTTGCGCCGAGTGTTTGTGTGGGTAAGCTTAAGCACAGAATTTTTTTGCGCATTAAGAAAACAATGCACTGCAGATATTTTAATTAATGCAGCGAGCTGTATGAATGATTGGTCAAGGGGGTGGAGACGTCGTTATGGAGAATCCCAACGATTTTTATTTTTCGTGTGTGTATTTGGCGTTTATACACAGTTTTCTCCATTTATTTATTTTAGCTACATTGCGCCAATTGCGCTTCCACGCGCTTGCCGACTCGATGGCAAGGGGACAAGCCTGATCAACATCAATATCAGCAGCAATGGCGGACTTGCGCTTGCAAAGTTTTCAATAGTTTTCAGTAGTGATTTTCTTGCTATTTTAACGCGTGGAGGTTCATTGTACGTCAGTTTTTTCAAGTTTGGCATGTGTTTTAACACATGTGACAGTGTAGTCTTTTCTTCAGCGGATATTTGTACAAGACACCGTTCACAGACTATCAGGTAAGATGTGTACGTACGCTGCACGTAAGCGTAGGGCTTCGCTAAGCTGCAGAGCAATACACAGTTAAGCATGGAAGGTACACAAAATTCACGAGTTCTAAGTATGCCAAGAAAAAACATTAATTGACGAAGTTCTCACAGGCATTGTAGAAGTCATGGGGCGTGGTAGTGCTGAACGTAGCGTCACAAGTTAGCGGCTGGGCGCAATTAGATTTCTTAAATCGTGTTTTTTACTACTAACAACGCGTCACTACTTCATATTATTGGCGGCGTCTCCAGGACACAAAATTGGTACGGGGACACCTGAGCTAGAACCCGGACTGGTCCATGGTTTGGGGCTTGCCGAGGCCTGCGCGTGCTAGTAGTATATCTATGATATTTGTAGGCTGTGTGTAAGTCGTACTTTACGAATTTTCCAACGCATTTTACGATCAGCTGTCCGCTTTCGCGGACAAAGGTGGAAGCAGGGTGTTCCGTGGGTTGGGGCAACATACCCTAACCTACGGACCGCCCTGCTTCCAGTTTTGATTCCCCCGATGCCCCTTGTGTATCCTGGAGACCTTGCGCCGCCTCCTTGACTATAATCTAAGGTGCTCTTCTGAGGCCTTTGTTTGCCGGTTACATGTGCCCTCGTGGAGCAGTACTTGTAGAAAAATCCGATCTATCGTCGCAACGGAAAAAGCGCCCCGCGACTTCTACAACACCAGTCAGCTTGCCCATTGGTTTACCTATGTGTGGCCACAAACATCTGAAACTTAATGCCGGTTCAACAGGTTTGTTGGCAAGGGTGTCAGGTCATTGCTTGGTGTTGAATCGACCTTTTATCAATTTTTAAGAATTTAATTTGAATGCACCTTACCAGTGCTGCGCTGTGCTGCTTGCTACCAGTCTCTTGGACAGGGAAGACATATGAGAATCCCTGTGCATACACTTTAAACGCAGTGGTGTGACCGCTTCCGTTAAGAAACTACCACGTTAGCGATATTGTGAGCGCAATACGTGACTTTCCTTCATCTTCCTCATACGTACATAGTGTGTGTCGCTTCTTGCCATAGCCCTAGCTCGCCGACAATAAAGCGGTTCCCTAGAAGTGGTGGAGGTGCTGGGGTTCTGCGTTCAAAGGACGTAAAAGGTAACAGTGTTTGTGCCTTTAATAACATGTTGCAGTCGATCATTTTGATACGTGTGGTGGTGTTCATGCGTTTGCACAGTGCAAAGATATCCACAATGTAAGAGGTACGTAATTCTCGAATTGTATACTCTCTCCGGGCTTTTCCGCGGCCTCAGCACAAGTAGTGGGAGCACTAAAAAACTGACAAAGCTGGTGCATGAATGTTGCCCAGTCTGCAAGATCTGGCTCGTGGATCAAAGCCAATTTTTTTTTACATTGTAGAGGCAGACGAGCACGCTGTGCAGTTCCTAAGAACTGTCCCACATGCAGAACTGTCCCACCATTGCTGACTCTGTTGTACATTTATCAAACTGCTTGATTCTCACCAAGCTCAAGCTATGGTGACAAAGACGCGGCACGTGATTTACAGTCACATATTGCACTTGCAATACATCTGTTATACCAGTTTGCCGAAATAAGCACGCACACTAGCGACAAGTTTATTATGCGTACACAGGGAGTTGCCGTTCCTCTCCTATGGGCTGTTGGCAAGCAACACAGCGCTGCACTCGTCAGGTACACCCCAGGT
Organism: Dermacentor andersoni; assembly: GCF_023375885.2. Lineage (NCBI taxonomy): Eukaryota > Metazoa > Arthropoda > Arachnida > Ixodida > Ixodidae > Dermacentor > Dermacentor andersoni. The sequence continues at coordinate 235,165,208 of NC_092815.1, forward strand.
TTCAGTATGTTTACATTCGGTCGCATGAACATGGAGGGAGTGTGTCCGCTGTAATCAATACCACACAGATTTGGCTAAGGTAGGCTTGAGTAGCTTTCCCATGCCTCCACTAAATAGCCCGAACACTTCCATGTATGATAGAATGATGAACATTTTAACCTCCAGACATGCAGCAGTCTTGACACCACTCCAAGGCAGAAGCAGCCTCCTCACCATGTTACCGCTCAAATAAATCTGATTATTAAGGCATTTTATGGGCCCGCCAAACCACCTGAATGATGTCACTTGTTGTTGCACCTGGCTGTTCATTTCATTTGCTCACCTTGGCATCCTCTGTTCGCACATATTCGTTTCCAATAATTCAGAAAAATTGCAGGGAGGGTTCGCAATTTTTCCAAAGCCTCAGGAGGGACAGGACCAGATTGTGGGTCTGGAGCAGCAGCGCACCAGACAGGCATAAGTGTGACTGACATGAACCACACATATACCTCTATGCTGTATCCACGGAGTACCAGGTATAATGCTTACATGCATGTTTACACTCGTGTATGTGAGCATGTCATGTACTTATAGCTATCCACCTGTCTGTAATATTGTCAATACTGTTTTCTTTGTTTTACTTTATGGCCTTGTAAAACTGAGAAAAGATAATGAAAAAAAGAAAGAAACGCTGCCTTCCTATTCACCAGTGAAAGTATTGTTGGATAGAAAGAGGCGCAGAAAAAGATGTATATGCATGTCGGACAGCCTGCACAAAGTTTTATCTTTGTCTCTTTAAACATGGCGTACCTGCTCGGGGAGTGGAATTGCTGTTCTGTAGCATTACCCCTGGCAGTGGAAGCACTGTCCCAGAGCTCTAAAGAGAGTCATCGGAAGCACAGTGCTAAACCTTTAGCATTGAAATGTGAAGGGCGTCACTGGACAAGACGAGAGATGACAAGGTGAGACTGACTTGGGCAATGTTGTGGTGATGGGTGCCACCTGGTCGAGCACACAGTATGGTCCCCTGTCCTCAGCGCACTTTTTGATATTCATATCAAAACGTGCGCTGAAAGATGCATAAGCCAACCATCGGTTGCAATCCCTGAAAATGAATTTGCTTTTCAAATACTGGATGAAACTTCTTATTCTGTTTATAATCTGTTTCTGTTTTACGGACCACTCTTGTTGCACATGCTCAGCGCTGATAGCTGGGGTATATATGTTCTGTATCTTTCCGAAAATAAAACAGTTGTGAGTAAGCACTCGTGTGTCCCCCTTCACTGTGTCCTTGTCAATTGTGCGCGCTGAATATTTTACTATGAATTCGTACCAACTCGCCCAACTATCAGTTCTGCTGCAGTTCATGATATGCTAGTGAATGCTGTTCATTCTGATCATGTGGCCTGCATTTCAGTGCTTGGATATCTAAGGCCATGTTGCAAAATGCACAAGAGATTTATAATAGACTTCGTATACACACAATATGCAAGAACAGTTCTAATATCACTGAAAAGACAAAGGGCGTTCACGGCGTCGTTCAAGCTCAGTGTCCTTGAGCGTGTACAAGAACTAGTCTTAACTGATGTTATGACTGGCCCGTAGGTCAACAATTTGTGTCGCTCCACCAAAGCAACAGCGAAAGGCTGGACGTTTTAAGTACGCCGAGCCACCCACAACTGTTGGAAAACGCCTAGGATGCCCCAATAGCGAAAAGACCTTACCATTTGTGCAGGCATTTTCGCCTTCTTGCCCATACTTTGCACGACACCCTGATGTGTGCGTGATCTCCACAGTGCTGTCTCCCTTCAGTGAGTGGGACGATTAAGCTTCGTGTGTGCATTCGCTCTTTCTCTTCCTCCTCGGCAGGGAAGACGCCGGCGGTGTCTCTGTGTGCGTGTGTGCACATCAGTGCCTTTCCTTCTGCTGAGCCAGTGGTGGTTAGAAAATCCGTTGAACACTTCCATGTATCGAGTGGTGGCCGCCAACATTTTCTCTCTCCTTCTCTTGAGCGAGGGTTACAAACACTATAAAGGACATCCTCGCCAATGGACTTCAGCCTTCAGTTTTTGAGCAAACTAGAATGTCTGTCGCTCTCCATCAGAAAACTTGCAGAGCTGACCACTCCGTAACAATGTGAAGTAAACGTTAATTGTTACTTGTTACGTTGTTGCCGTATCTCCTTCCTGGCCCCCTCGGTACTCATGAGCTCCTGCAAGATTCAGTCAGTGGCACGATCCTTAGCACCTGGGTGCACAATTTGTAACAATTGGTGCCAGCGGTGCGACCCCACAACCAATGGTCAAGCTCCAGACCACCAAGCCCACGCTACTTCCACAGTCCTGGGTTCCCATCTTTAATACGGAGCAGCAGCAAAAAAGAATTGACATCTGTGAATAAGGTATGTGGATGTGGGCTGCTTCCCTTGAACATAGGAGGGAAATGCCTTCGGGAAGTTCAGTCGCACTTTGTTATTTTAAAAGGTGTCTCACCAACATTGGACCTTGCAAACCGACAAGTGCAGTGCATAGATCACACACTAGCAATCCTGTCTCCAAATTATCAAAATGGTGCACAGCGGGAAAACAGCTGAAACTTTAAACAATAGCCATCAGTCCCTGCTTCAGCCAGAGTCAAGGTTGCATGCACAAATGTCTTTATGTAAAATGTGCTGCCTGCAACATCACCAACCATGGCACATGAATTTCGTAAGTCAACGAATGTTAAATGCCATCCCTGGATGTGCGCCCCACAGCAAAAAAGGAAGAGAAGGAAAAAAAAGAAAGAAAAGACAAGGCTCGTCATGCAAGTGTGACGTGAACCTTTGGCTCTGGTATGGGGGAAGACGAAGAAGGAAGATCACTTGGAGGGAGGCAAAGCGGTTGAGTGCCGTTGCTGTTAGCGCTCACCTCCTGGCAGCATGAAAATGCAACATTTCAATTTCTTCCATTTCCTTTAATAATTAACTAATTAGAAATATTTGTATGATAAAATGCTCCCTTGGCGGCGTCTTACAACTTCCAATGTACATATAATTATTATTTGCCATGGTGTTTGGTGAGAGGGGCTTTTTCACCCCAAATTAGATCCTGCAGACTATAGTACAGTATGGAACATGTGGTACATGGAACTGTAAAATTTAATTTTCTACAGCAATTCCTGCCTGTGGAATTGGAGTTGGCTTTGTCGTAGCATAGATCTCAGGACTGTGAAAGAAGCTTTTATTCCCTAAAGATACTGTGCTGTAGTATATTTGAGCATTTACACAAAAGCATGGAGACCCTCAGTGTGTAGCAGTCCAAGTAGTGGCATATAGGTGGTGTGTGCTGCCTGTAGGGATGCCACTGTAAGCCATCTACGAATTGGCGGATTTCAGAATTGTGGATGGGAGAAGGCTCACGGCTGTTCGGTTTGTGCATATGGAAGAAAATTATTCCTGCAGTGGCAGTGACTACACAGAAAATGCACCCTACGAGAGTGGACAGAGTTCCAATGCAACTGTGGTTTGAAATGGTCCAGCCCCCGTGTATTCGAGCACCGCTTTCCCCAGACAAGTGTGGCAGTGCCTGGCTTTGAATGCAGTGTGCTACTTCATAAATATTGCAGTTGCCCAGCGCTTCGCTGCATGGATTATGTGGTTGCCATAATGACTTCTCTGTAACCGTGGGACGATTATTTGCACTCGAAATAGCGACAGCAGCCATGCATTTCCTGCCGACATAGAATTAGGTTCTGCAACGCCATCTGATGCATGCACATGCTGTGATGTAGTTGGTGTGGCCATGCACTGTTTTCTTCCTTCAAGTATGCTGGTGAACTGCCGCTAGTTACAGATGTCTGCAAGCACTGCACACTGTGTGAGTGCTGCACATGAATTGAAATTACGATCACCGCAGTGATGATTAAGAACACATTGAAAAATAATCTGACAACACTTATCAAGACTGTCTACAAGTTTTCTGTGAGAGATTTGCTCAGGGTTGACAAAAGCCATCTTAGGGACCGTTTAATGGGGTGTTACCACCGACATTATGAGAGGAAAGAAACGGAAGCCATTAGAATTTTTCTGGTGACGCGAGGCGCTGAAATAGATGGCTTTGAATTTCAATAGAAAATCATATTATCATTCTATTTGTCTGGGTACATGACTTCTTCACCAACCTTTCTGTCATCTCTGTAGCACATTAATCTGGGATAGTAACTACACTCTGACGCAGAAGATGAAAGTGGATGTCAGACATGCTGACCACACCGACTTGGAGAGTGCCACTTTCTTGAATAGGGCAAAAGTTCGTGTTTTGAGCGAAATAATAGCTCGTAGGCAATTTCCATCTGTGATAAAGAGAAATAAGTGCTGCCGGTGGTCAGACATCATTGAGGTCGAGCTTCTCAAGCAAGTGGATGCCATCGAGAACACCCAAAAGTGAGTGATATTGCAGTTGCCCAGCACTTCGCTGCATGGATTATGTGGTTGCCATAATGACTTCTCTGTACCCGTGAGACGAATATTTGCACTCAAAATAGCGACAGCAGCCATGCATTTCCTGCCAACATAGAATTAGGCTCTGCAATGCCATCTGATGCATGCACATGCTGTGATGTGGTTGGTGTGGCCATGCACTGTTTTCTCCCTTCAAATATGCTGGTGAACTGCCGCTAGTTACAGATGTCTGCAGCTTCAGGTGGCAAAGTCCAGCCGGGATTTCTGTGCACAAGGTCACCAAGTGGCATTCCTAAGTAACGGATATTTTTTCTCCTACACTGCTACCCTAGAGTGGCCGGAACATGCACCGTTCGATCCAAGCATGCAGCTGTTATCGAAGCTTAGTTTAGTCAATTATAGATGCTAAAAATGGCTTTAATGAATGCACATTAGGAAACAATTGTGAAAGAATGTAAAATAAATTTGAACTGTATTGACTCTTTGGTGGCATACTGTTGCTATTCCCGAAGTTATGTCCTCAAATAACTTATGCTCCAAATATTTGAAGTTTTAGTAAAAACTATTGGAGTAGATATATCAATTATTCAATTTCAAAGCGAATTCGAATAATTAAACCTAAGTGCAAAGCAAATATTTTTCTAATATGAATACTATTAGTATTGCAAAAATGCATTTTTTTTCGCCATCCAGAGGTGCAAAATAGTTTACTGCATAGTAAATAATCTACAGGGATATTATTGTTCGTGGTTAACAAAATTCTCTAATACAACACTTCTGTTTTACAATGTCCTAACTAGTTTAATGTTTCATGAAGCAAAGACAACAGCTCGACATGTTCGAAGAACAGTGACACCCTACTGTATGTCACCATCGATTCAGACATCGAAAAGAACTGCTTGGAGTGTCTGGTATAAGCAGGTCGCTCTTCACAAGCGGAGCCAACAGTGGGCACCATCCTTACACCATCGCTCAAATGGATTTTTTGTTTTTTGGCCCAAAATGTCATCATGCAAATATCTTTGAACCTGCGATTGTGGCAGCGAAAATTTCTGCCACGAGTGAAAATTCCTGCTAGTTGATGAGCTCATCAGAGTCTAGCCACAGTGCTGATGTGGAAGTAGCCTCTTCAGAAGCTTTTGTTGTTGAATGCATACATGGGTTCCTTGGTGTTGAAATGATCCTTGCTTTCTCTAAATCCAAGGGCGAGATCTAACAAGCATCTCGCTTTCTGAATGTTTGCTTGCACTCTCATTATTTGCTTTCACCGTGCTTTCGTCAGCGGTCGTCTGCTTTGTGAAGCGAGCATTCAGAAAGCTAGAAGCTTGCGCAATCTCATCCCAGGTTTTTAATTCAGTTTGACATTGAAAAATCCTGGTAGTATTAAAGTACTTTAGAATGAGGTTCCAGAAGCATTGCCAAGTTTGCCACTTGGCGAAATTTGTAGTTTGGAAACAATTTAGGCTCTTAGCGAGATTAGCAGCGGACACAGAGGTTTTCACATGGCGATTGGTGTTGTCCAAAGGCATGAAGAGGTAACAGTGTGGGTACTTAAGCTGATAGTGTCGGGTAACCATAAGTGACAATGTGACAGTGTCCCCTTTAACTTCATATATGCTTCACTGCATAACAGGACTGTGCTGCGGTGAAGGTAACTTAAACCAACAACAGCCGAGAAGGTGCCAATAGCACTGCGCTGCCTGGTTCTTGCTGCTGGCCTTATTTTTCTTCTTTTCACAGTGTCCTTACTGTAAGTGCACTCCAGAGTTACAATGCAAGAATATGCATGTGTGCGCAAGCTTTCATTCAAGAGTAACACACGATCATAAGTTACATCATGATGGTTTCGTACCATGTCACGGCATCATAAGCGAGACATAATAAAGGGGGCCTGAAAGGCTGCGGGAGAGACCAATCTTTTGTGTGAGGTTGTGCTATCCTTGCAGCACACAGTGCAATATTATATGGCTCTCATGTATATGGTGGCATTGTCGATTATGAATGTTTCCTTACTGCGCTAAAAAATGTGTAGTGCATCTTTCAAATAATAATGGCATTATAGCTTCAGAGTTGTTCAAGTTTGAGGGACTTGTTTACTACAAGTACATTAATAGAAAATCTTTGCAATGTCTAGGTCATAAATGCATTTGAAGAACTGTAAGGCTTCCTACACATAGCAATTGGTAGCTTACTGTGCGATGTTGAAGGTGGTTTTCATTCATTGGCCTTACGCAGAGAGCAGTAACACAATGCCTGACATGTGACCAGTGTGGGTAGCAATGAAACTTTCTGTATCCTCACTCTTTGCTTGTAACATTATCCATCAAGGTGTATGGGTTTATCTGTTAGTAGCACACAAGTGTTAGAGCTGCATTTATGCAAGCTTTCCCCCTTTTCATATTGCTGTAACTGTCTCAATGGGTCCTTCCTGCATAGAGATATTTCCAGTGCTCGTAACAGATTCCAGTCTTAGTGCATAAATTTGCTTTATGAATTCTTTGTAGACAGAAAGTGCTTGAATATTGGTTGCATGAAATGCTCCAATGCACACTATATACGCACAGGGTGTCTTTTATTACCCTGTAGATTTTCTTGTTTTAAAGTTATGAGCGCGGCAAATGTGGCATTCTTGTAGAGGAATTTCTCTATTTTGGAACTCCACAAATTTGAAGGCAGTCACATTTTAATGCACCCTAGTTTCTTACAAATCTTGAAAGTTGCACCTAATTCAACATATTCGTCATTGAATTTCACTGGTAAATCGAGGCAATATTGGAACCGAGTGTGCTGGGGGCGCAGAAAAGAAGGTCCCGCTATCTTATCAGATGGAAACACCCCCCCTGACAACAGGCACGAGAAAGTCTGAAACAACATCTTGGCCAGTCATTGTAGCTACTGATACGACACACTTTGCCTGGCAAGCATGTGCGTCAGTGTGCCGTGTCAGGCTATCACTTAAGCTTTGTCCCACACTCCTCGACGGGGCACTGCCGCCTGATGTGGAGCAGGATGCACCAAGTTTTGATTGTACTCAATTGAGCGCGATAACGAATATTTCAAAATAAGTGCAATTTTCGAGATTTCGAAAAATAAAGGGTGTGCATTCACATGCGGCTGCCTCCAAATATGCCATTTAGACGGCTGCCACCAATGTACTAATAAAAAAGTGACTGAATTTCTCAAAATTAATTTTCTGAAGCTCGCATTATTAGCAGCAAAGTGTGTCCACCTCACCTTGAAACTCCTTTGCAAAAACGCCGGGCTCTCTGTGCCCAAAACTTTTTACGAGATATCTGCATGGTTAAAAAAACTAAATACGCATAGTTGTTAATCTATATAAATCGTACACTATCCCTTTTCAATATTCTTGTCCTTCTATGCATCACGGAAAAATTGGAAATGGAAGCTTCAGGTGACCTATCTCATGTGCAAGTCGCATGGCTATGCTATTAATGTTTTAATTTTTTTGCTATTACCTTTTACTGTGATGTCGTCACTGCAGCAGCTTTTCATTTAAGGTCACAAAGCTGCGCCCAGGTAGAGGCAGAATCCAAAAACGCTTGTGTACTTAGGTATAGCTGCACATTACAGAATCCGAGGTCCCCAAGATTCCTCAGTAGCCTTCTTGTACCCCACGAGTTCCATATTTTTTATGGGGATTGAAGAGTAACGTTTGTGCTGTATACGTTGTATCCCTCTATTTCAGACTAAATAACGTGCATGCAAAAATATATCTTCATTACTTTAGACCACAGCGCCCATATCTGTCGTGCGTTGATTTTTTGATGTCTCTGCATTTGCTATAGTAAGGATCTTTAAACATCAGCCACAAAAGAAAAAATAAATGGTCAACGAAGCAAGAAATGGTTTGTAGCAGTTCCCTTCTTTTTTTAATCGGTGACAAGTTTTGCACTGATTGTGTGTTAGCAACACTGTTTCACGAGTTGTGAACTTCAAAAGAATTGTTACCTTTCTGCTTTGGAACTTTGTGTTTTTTTCTGCCAGCTGCTTGACGAAAACAATCAAAATGTACTTCAGATATTCCGCAAATGCATTTGGTACAATAAAATTTGTTTCAAGGATGGACAAATGCAGTGTGATGGTTGCATTGAAAACTGAAACATGCCGATTTTAGTTTCACGTTTCATTAATTTTCTCAGAGTCCCAAAGAAAGCATGCGAGGTTTGAAAATGTATCATGCAACAAAGTGCTGGCCTACCGTGACATTAGTGCACTCGGTCTAGAGAACTGATTAATGCTGCACATACATTGAACATGGTGCATGTGAGGCGATGGCCATGACCATCCTTCATGCATTGGCATTCCCTGCCTAAACCACCTCACCAACACAGCCTGTTAACAGCAAGAAAGCTGACAGCGCTTCCAAGAATTTCTATGCACTATTTATTAGTATCGCCCTACTGAAATTGCTCCATTGCTTTGCTGACAATTGTCTTGACAAAAGTGGAAGCCGAATCGGTTGTGTTCGATCAGTTTTATTTACATACAACCTATTATAACGTGAACCTTTCTTCGCCTCTTCAACTGTTCCACTGCTGCTGCCATCTTGCACGCTACATCGAGGAGGAGGGGCAATGTACCTGGCAGGTGCATGGGAGGATTTTCCAAGGAACTCTGGAGGCTTAGCAACAATTCCCTCTGGAAAGCTGTAATCAGACTGGGGACAAACTATAAAAAGTCTTACATACAAAAAGGGTGAGGAGTATCGTAACCTTGTACACGTTGATCACACCACATGTTTCATCAACCATCAACTCATCAACCAAGCTACAGTTCTTGCAATGTTTCACTTTGTGATGCATAGTATGAATTGATAAGACTAGCTCCTACTGTAGTAATTGTGCAGATCGCAAGAGAACAGTGCCTGGCCTTTGTGTTTGTATGCGTCAATTTCTCTCGGTCTGGCCCAAGCTGCACCAAAATTTCATCCGTGAGTGTCGTGCTAAAAAGGCCTGGCAACATTTCGCATTAAGCCGTTTGACCCATTTATTGCACTGATGCATACAGTGCAACCAAATGAAGGAAATGACATCGCCTAGGTGATTAGTAAATTACCCTTCTCAAATACCACAAGAGCAACTTTAACTGTGGCAAGAGCCTTAGCGAAAACATAAGAGACAAAAAAAGTGAAGGAAAAGCGACACCTTCAAGTTCCCGCACCAACTCACCGTGACAAGCACGGGTTTTGACAGTGTCTGCTTGAGCTTAGCTATTTGAAGATACATGGAGTTGAATGCTTTTACGTGCATTGAGATGCCGCACTATGCTAGCTTTCCTTTTATGGCTATAGAAAGTTGTTACTGCCACAAGTCTATGCCTATTGTTCCGATTGGAATCTATATTGAAGCTGCTTTGAGCAACGAGCGGTGTTCTATTTCAGCGCTAATGATACATTGAGAGTAGTGTGCCTAGACAAAAACATTGCAGAAGCTGCAGCGCTTACCTTTGTGCTCGCTGAATGATCACGGGAGAAGGTAACGTTGCCGTCAGAAAGCATCCTTTGTATGGAAAAGAAAACGCTACAACTAGACATGGTGACAGTTTTGGACAAACTAAAATATTATAATGAAAATTCAAGGTATGGTATGGCATGTTTATGCTATTTCTGAAAAATAAACATGGCAAGTGTGTCCATGCCAACAATTGGCACAGGATGTGCAGATGCAAAGCTGCAATACAGCACCACGGCGTCAAAACGACAGTACGCAAGTGGTGGTCCAGCATCAAAACTTCAACCAATGTCCCCATACTGCAACACTGGGAGACCATGCTGCGTGACATAAGCCTGTGTACACAGGCCAGCAGGCGCTGGTCCGTTGGGCACAGGAGGTGGCAGCAACTATTTCTCCTAAGGATTCAATAAAAGGATTTCTCTACCTCACCCGTCATGCGATGCGCCGTGTGAGGGAATGACAGTGCCACTACTCTTGCAGAATATGGATGGTGCCCAACACCACCTCGAGCGTCGGAGCGCACGTCGCCCTGTGTACTACAAACACAAGCGGTGCACGCAAGGTAACATTTAATACATCACTGCCAGATGCCATCAATGAACACAAACAGCAAAGAAAGCTTAGCTTAAATAATTTTCACAGTGTGCCGGATCTGCATATTGTTTACATCATGTCTGCATGCCACATTGTTCATTTGTTTAAAGCATGTATGAGAGCACTCGAGTTACTGCTCAAAAGTGCAGTTGCATGGTACTTTTTTCTATTTCGTGGACTTTCTTCTGTCTTGAAAAAATAACCACAGCGGCTATCTTCTTAAATATGAAGCAGTTAGATATTTCTCAATATGCCGTAAGTATTAATGTTGCTCAAAAGGGTAGTCTGCTGAATTGATTGCATTTGAGTACTACAGGCTTAGTTTCTTTCGTTCTCTCTCTTTTACAGCCTCGGCACAAGTTAGCTGAAACACCCTGTATATTGTACAAACACCCTCACTATGAGTAAAAGTTATACAACAATTCTTATCCCTTTTGCATTGCATGATCTGAGCAGTGCTCTGCATATGTTATTGCAGAAACTATAGGTATGGAATTGGAAGGAAAAATCCTAGCATTATGCCAGATGTGCATTCTTACCTTCCCGACATACCCTGCTAATCAAAGCGATTCCTAGCTAAACAGGAAAATTGAGAGGGCAATGGTTAGGAGGCAGAGGCAGAGCATCTAGCGTTTTTGGGGCGCACGTCTCGCCATCTCGTGGCACCGGTCGTCCATCCTCATCGCGGGCGCACCAGCGTCGTGACCGCGCCACCGTCGTCTGGTGTTCCGATGGGCTGTGGCAAAGCGGAAAGCTCCAGCGGGCGGAAAAAAGACGGTCCGCCAGTGATCGGATTCGCCGCCTCATTTTCCGCCTGGCGAGGAGGTTTGCCTGCTTTAGCCGCCCCGTCTTCGGTGTGAACGTGCCTTTAGAATCGAAATCAACAGCATACACTTGCACATTTTTTTGCTTGGTAGCTGCATTCAATTTGCTTGCTCCTCGTCTTTTAGATGTCTAGGCTCCTTACATTTTAAAGATCCGCACATTTTAACGTGGCTGAACAAATAGTGCACAAATCAGAAACGCGAGTTTCTGTAGCCTAGCCTTCTCACACTTGCTCGTGTCACCTGATCCATACCTCAAGAACTTTCAGCACTTGCACGGATACCATCGAAAATTGACCTTGTCTATTTTTCTTATGAGGTGCCCACTGATTATGAGGGGGCTGACATCGAAGGATCTGAAGTGGCTGTGAAGCATTTGGGTGACAAACGGAATACAGTAGGCTGAGGTACAATTGACTTGATATCTGTCAGCACCAATGAACGCAGTAGTTAGTGTTCTCACTAAATAGAGAGTCCAGCCTAACAGCAGATGGACACACATGGTGTGAATCCCCGTGTTGGCAAATTTAACTGGCTGAAATGAAGCATTTGAAAGACATTCGCTTAGTTCAATTCCTTCAATCTGTGAGCGCAATGAAGATCAAAGGTCAGGTTATCCGGCTGCACCACCTTCTGTTCATGCAGCATAGCTTTGCTTTTCTTTTACCCAGAAAGTTAGCATGCACATGCCTTGTGTCCAAGCCACATCTATTTACAACAGAAACAGCGTTTTCCACTCGTGAGCAAAAGTTTGGATGCAAGATATGGTAGAATTTTTTTTATCCAGCTTACGCATGCACGCTGAAATCCAAGTGGTACAGCCAATATGTGCCTGTTCAACCAATGCAATGCATTGAGACACTTCTGACATCGCATGGCTGTACCAGGAAAGGTTTAAATTTTTTCACTAATTCCATGGACTTATGAACCTTTATGAATGTGCCTTTCGCTTTCGCAGGCTTTTAAGTAGCTCAAACGTAAGGTGGCCTGTGTGTTATTGCTATCCAGTCTGAGTGTAACAGGAGGCAGTCAAATTAGTAAAACATATGAAGTCAGTGTGCACACAAAGACTATATGTACCCTTGTATGACTTCGTGCCACAGGTAGCTAACAGCTTCCAATTCACAGTTCTTGTAATGTGCTTGTGGCATCCATCTACAGTGATCTATCTCATTTAACGGGGATGTGTGTGTTGGCTGAAAACAAGAAAATATGTTAGAAAATATATTAACACCGATCGATACAATATATCCTTTCCGGTAGAGTTTTGCATAGAAAAGTTCGCAGATGCCATGCATATGTGAAAATCAGTTATAAGTGAAGCCTTTGTAATGTTCAGTAAAATGTAATCACTCGTTCACTTCTATAGCTCTACACTCAATGCATGCCCTGGTCTCGTTTAGTTCATTTTGTCCACACTTGGCTGCTCTTGAGGCTGGCTTTCGGACTTATCTGTGGCCGACTTCTTAAATTTTCTGTTGTATACCTAATTTCTTTACTCTTGTTCTACTTGTCTACCCAGGGGTACATGTTGAGCTGCACTTAACCGGTATTCCAGGTTGCTATGCGGACACATGCCAAGTAGCACAAATCCAGTGCCAGACACACAGTGACCAATATTGGCAGGACTGCAGCAGCCACCACCCACTGATCAAGGAAGAGGCAAAGAGGGTTTCGTTTTAAACACTATGTACATGGTTTTACCTTTGAATAGTGTGTGCATCTTAACCCTTTAATGGACGCAAGCAGAGAACAGATCGCTTTGTGTCCAAGACATTACAAGTGCTTTTTTTATGAAGTATTTTTCACATAACGTAAAATCTCAAAGCTGACGATTCTGCAATGCAAAAAGTGGGAATATTACGTCCCACTATACAGCCTCAAGGCCTGTTTCTACCTAGTCGTGGTCACCTGTAATGTGATTACAAGCAGCCAGAGTAACCAGTACATTATACATGATGTTCGTGCACGTTTCCATTATACTTATCCAGCATGCTTTGTATGAGAATCCTCATTCAGGGCTTTCCAATATCCCAAGGGTTCTTAGAAAAAAGATGCTTCTTGAAAATCCTTGAGGGCTTATATGTAGCAGTTCTCATATGTAGCAATGTGATTTGTTCGCGATGCTCATAATTTGATCCCCTGTTTTGGTAGCTGTGGGCACGAGAAATTTAGGCACCTAACCGCACCAAAATTCCGCTATTACGAAAAGACGGAATTTCGATCAAAAGAGTCCGTTTGCCGCTATGGTGATTTGAAGGAAGGCAATAGAATAAACTAAACATTGTAGAAAGGGATGTAAACAATCTGCGCAATCGCTCTATCACGTTGTTTGACAAATAAATGGAAGAAAAAATATGCTTAAAGTGGTTCAGAAACATATATCCACACAGGAATGTTCAATTGTTGAAATTACAACTTCACCGCTACAGAGTAGCGAAGTTGCCCTGAAAAGCGGGACAAATATTTCCGACCGTCCAACAAAGGGTGAAGTGCGCATAGTATGTACCCCAAAACTTGCTTTGTTCACCGCAGTAATGCGATTCTGTAATGGAGACGTAACTACGACAAACGGTCTGCATTTCTACCGCAGCGAGCCGCGACAAAAAGTAAAACATTTTCAACAGAGTCAAAAATAAGCCAAGCATGTTCCGGACGGTATGCATCGGCATGCCGCTGGAAAAAGGGAGTCCATACCTCGGGGTTCAAAATCTGCACACACGGCATGCACTTCAGCGTAGCCGTCAATTTGCAGTTAAGTAAGCGACGCTTTTTCATTTTCTGCCCCACATCAGCATCTTCTAGGCAGCGAGGGAGCACCTTGAAGACAAGCATGACGGGGGCCACGTCTCGTTGAAGTTGAACAATCAAGGCCTAAAATTTAAAAGAAATCACAACTATCAGCGCTTAATGTTTAGAATTTTGCGATTTCAGAAGACTTACCTTGATGTTGTCGCATATTTCTTGTGGATCCACGTTCTTTCAAGGTCGTTTCCGCCAACATAAAGAACGGTGAAATCGACACGCTCGAAGCGCATCGTGGAAACCGCTCTCGCCAGCCGCACTGCATTGTAGCCAGCAAAACTGAATGTGCAGGTTTTAATAGACTCAATTAGGCGCAGGCGCGACCTATTTAAGAATTTCACCTGACTGTCGCTGACAATGGCCCCGCGCAAGGACGGCATGACTGAACACGATCCAGCGAGGGGTAACAAGACCACGTGAACTTCAACCTACGTGAGCCGGCAGAAACCACAGGGATTTAGCAGCAGCACCTAGCAGCGTCTTTCCCTAGGCGTACAAGTACCAATCTAGGGGCAGGGAAAACGCCACTGGCCGACGTCATATCCGGTTTTCCTCCAAACCGGGTACAGCCGGCCTGCGGGGAGACGCTTCTGCCAGCCACGCGTGCGCCTAAATGTCGTACAAAAATCTCTCACCTGACCTGATCCTAGGTGCCTAGGGACAGGATCGTTTAGGGATTTTTGAGAAGGCATGATGCTAGCACCGAGCGACGCCACGGCGTCGCTCGGCGAGAAGTGGTTAGAAATAGAAAAGCAGTCAAAGGACGAAGACGTAGGTGTATACGCGCTATGCGAAACACGTCTCAGGGATCTAGAACACCCACCGTTTATTGAAGTCAACGTCTAGGAAGGGAGCAACAGAACAACAACGAAGAGGAAGGGAGGAGGAGTAGGTATGCTGATACATCAAGGAACAAATTGGCAAAGAATAAAATTAACTTGCAAAGAACATGTCTAGGTATCAGGTACAATTGCCGGTAAAATACATGGCTAGGAGTAGTTTATTTAAGGAGAGAGGACAAATTCAGGCAAGAGACCAAGGATGTAGTGAAGTGTCTCAATGACGATATAAAGAAGTTTGGAGAAGGCGCCGATATTTGTCTGCTAGGTGACATAAATGGCCACATAGAGGATCTGAATGGATACACATTTGTAACGGAAAGTTGATGCTAGACTTCTATGAGCGACACAACCTAGTTATAGTAAATGAGAAACTAAGTGTGAGGGACAAATCACGTGGGAATCCCGTAACAGACAAACGACCATTGACTACTGATTAATGTCGCAGGGGATGTATAGCAAGCTAGCAATAATGGAAATAGACGAAGAGGGGTAGTACAGCCTCGGAAGTGATCACAAGCGTATTAGTCTACAGTTGGGAGCCCTGCTCAAAAGAGAAATGCAGGGAAGTCAAAAACAGCACGCAAAATAACAGGACAAACAAATAGCGCGAATAACGGCCGGCATAGAGGAAGCAATAGAGAAACATCCTATGGAAAGGTGGGAATAGAATCAGAACTACTCATTAGCAAAAAAATAAAAGAAGTAAAAGGAGTAAACCGCTGGAGAGGAAAGAGGAAGCCACGAAGTTGGTGGAATAAGGAAATTAGAGAGGCAATCGAACAACGACGGTTGGGATTACGGGAACACAGAGAAGCAAAGAGGGCGCAGCTATCTGAAGAGGAAATATGCCAAAATTGGGAATCTTATCGACAAAAGAAACAACAAGTGCAGGTGCTCGTCCAGGCTAAAATAAAGCAGTCCTCTGATCGCTGGCTGGCTGAAGTTCGCAATGCAACTAAAGGGGGGTCAAGAAAATTCTGGAACCATATAAGCTGGCTGGGTAAAGCGAATCACAGAAAGGAGGAACAGATTCACGATGCCGAGGGAAATTGTTTAGAGGGAGATTACGCTGTGAAGTACATTGGCTCAGTTATAGCTGAGTCATTTAGGAAAGACGATAGGTTAATCGCACCAAATGAGGGAGCAACGCAGGATAGCACAATAGAAAACTGCTTAGAACTGACCAATGGTAACTGAAAAAATGCGGAAGCAAATGTTCCAAAATGCACGTCTGCAGGGATAGACGAAATTCCAATCAAGGTAATTAATGAACTTTGCCCAAGAAGCAAGGAAACGCTGATAAAAGCATTGGAGGCAGTCATAACATATAAGCAAATTCCGCACAGCTGGAAACAGAGTAAAATGAATTTGATTTATAAAGGGAAAGGTGATGAGAAGAACATAAAGTCCTTCCGACCAATTACGATAACATCAGTTATATATAGGCTGGTGATGCAGGCGGTGAAATTAAAAACGCAGTCATGGGTAGAAAGTAACAGAATACTCGGAGAACTTCAGAAAGGGTTCAAAAGTGGTAGGCGCTTAGATGATAGCCTGTTCGTGCTTACCAAGTACATAGAAATAGCTAAGGCGGAAAATAGACCTCTGTATTCAGCCTTCCTGGACATTAGCGGTGCATACGACAACGTCAACAGGGAACTCCTGTGGAACATATTAAAAGATAAGGGTATCGGTCATGAGGTAATTGATTGTCTACAGAAAATATATCGAGAAAATAATGTTGAGATAGCATGGGAAGGAATTAAGAGTACAACTGTCGAGGTACACAAAGGATTAAGGCAAAGTTGACAAGTAAGGAAAGAAGGTTACAACAAAGCAATCTAGGGTATAATCTGTCGTACACGTTAGGCGGAAATGTGGTTGAGCAACGACTACCGGGTTTAATGTATGCGGACGATATTGTACTGTTAGCAGAGAGCCAGGAAGATTTGCAAACTCTGGTTAATTACTGTGGAGATGAAGGAGACAGTTTAAGTTCCAGGTTTAGTGCAGGTAAGTCCGGTGGGATGTTTTTCAACGATACAACTGATCAGGAGCTTACAATGCAAGGCCATGAAATACCCCGAGGGGCCGAATACAAATACCTTGGGGTATGGATAAACAAAGGGCAGATGTACACGGAAAAGCACGAACAATCTCTCATAGCAAAAGGGCTAAGAGATGCCGGGATAATGAGACATAGGCCATTGTGGAGGTACAACAGGTATGAGGTACTCCGATGTATGTGGAAGGGAGTAATGTTGCCAGGGCTTACTTTCGGGAATGCGGTCATGTGTTTAAGGGCAGAGGTTCAGTCGAGACTGGAAGTAAATGTGAGCGCTATTGGAAGATTAGCACTAGGTGCCCACGGGAAAACCACAAATGAAGCAGTACAGGGGGATATGGGCTGGGCATCGTTCGAAGCACGGGAAGCTCAGTGTAAAATCCTATACGAAAAACGCCTGAGGAAATTGGATGATAACAGGTTTGCAGCTAAGGTACTTAAATACCTACACAGAAAGAATGTTGACTCACAATGGCGGAAAAGAACTAGGAAGCTAACCAGTAAGTATGTCAAACACGAGGACGAAGAAAGACAGAGCATTAAACGACAGGTTAGAAACGCGGAAGGTAAAAATGGGATAAATTCAATGGAAAAGAAGCATAGTATGGGACTATATCTATACTGATATCTATACTGATATCTATACTGGAAACAGCAGATCAGAAAGGAAGCGTTTTATGATAACTCAAGAGGGAGTGCCCTACTCTTTGACGCTAGGTCAGGATGTCTTAGAACACGGAGCTATAAAAGGAAATTTAACGAAGAAGACGCATGTACTGTGTGTGCTAAATCTGTAGAAACAATAGAACACCTCATACTAAAATGTGATGGTATCCATCCCGATGTCGATGCGGGCACAGTTACGCTTCCTGACGCCTTAGGGTTCAGAGATAACAATAGTCATGTAAATAAATATGGGGTGGAAATTAGCAAAAGGCGATTGGAGGATTGGATTAGAAGGAGATAGGTGACATAAGGTTAAAAGGGTAGGAAGACGTATTTAAAGAAAACGGCGAATTTTAATAACACACAACACAGTTGAACAAAAATAAAGAACTCAGCATGGTGGCAACTGCCATCACCCCGTTTCAAAGGGGACGATCCGTCCGTCGGTCCGTCCGTCCATCCGTCCATCCATCCATCCATCCATCCGTCCGTCCGTCCATCCATCCATCCATCCATCCATCCATCCATCCATCCATCCATCCATCCATCCATCCATCCATCCATTCATCCATCCATCCATCCATCCATCCGTCCGTCCGTCCGTCCGTCCATCCGTCCGTCCGTCCGTCCGTCCGTCCGTCCATCCATCCATCCATCCATCCATCCATCCATCCATCCATCCGTCCGTCCGTCCGTCCGTCCGTCCGTCCGTCCGTCCGTCCGTCCATCCATCCATCCATCCATCCATCCATCCATCCGTCCGTCCGTCCGTCCGTCCGTCCGTCCGTCCGTCCGTCCGTCCGTCCGTCCGTCCGTCCGTCCGTCCGTCCATCCATCCATCCATCCATCCATCCATCCATCCATCCATCCATCCATCCATCCATCCATCCATCCATCCATCCATCCATCGTGTTCGTTCCCGGATTGATCGTTCTCTGTACGGCGCGTTGTTCAACATTGCTCAAGTAATTGTGTTTGCGTTGCTTGTGTGTTGGTTGTAGGTTCTGTGTTACTTGGCGGAAAGCCATGAGTAGTTGTAGTGCGGCTTTCGCCTTCGTGAGCTCTGGCAGAATCTGCGTTGTGTGACCCGTGCTTCTGTGAGAACCCGGCGGTGGTGACAACTGAAATGTCAAAGAGGCCTAGCGCATCGACAGCGCAGTTCAGCGAACCGCGATGTGGTGTCACCGTGTCCGCCTTTGCTTAACGTACGTTGAGGGATGGGCTGCTAGCTACAAGTCATGTAAATGCGACTACGTCGACCGCCCACTGTTCAATGCTGAATGTGTGGTTGGTGTGCTGTGCTTGTAACGAGTGGTGCAGCCGTGCAGCGGTGGTGGTGGTAGAGCAGAGTGGTTTAGGGGCTTCATTTGTGCGTTCACAGACATGTGCTGCCGTTTTGGTCGCATTAGCGGCTGCCGCGGGATTGTGGTGTGCTCCTCGTCTTGTATGAAGTTTACTATGCTAACACACAACACGTTAACGTTTTTCCGTGCCATATGTCATTTGCAATACGACCGAGTTGAAAACGAGGCATATGTCTGTGTTTTTTGCGTTTGTGTGTTGTAAATTATTTTCTATTGTGGAAGTTCTGGCAGTCTTATTACGCAAGGAGTACGAACGTAAAATTTCTGTCTGTCTGAAATTTTGAATTACACATAATACTCTTTATGTCTGGTAAGTGGGCTAGTGTGAATCAGCTACCTTTTGTTGCGACGCTCTTCCGTGTGGTAGACTGATGCATGGTGCTAGTTTATTTCTGTAGTATAGTAAAAACCATTTGTTTATTCACTCAATACAAATGTACTGCTTCTTCGCCGCAGTACATTTTAGTTACGCCGTGAGGCATACTAAAAGTGGGAGGGGGCCGCTATCACCCAGTAAAGTATGTCCACTTAGGCGACCTGAGAAGCGGCGGATGCTCGAGTGTATAATTAAATAACTCTTATGACCAGTGACAGTGGCCCCTTTCAACTTTTAGTATGGTTCACCGCAGAACAATGGTGTAGTGCGGAAAAGGTAATTCTAAAGGGACACTAAAGCGAAAAATGATTTCTTCTGCATCAGTAAATTATCGTTCTACAACACCAAAAACACCACTCTTACAACGATAAGACGTCTGGTAAGCCAGAAAAAGCGCAAGAACGAAATACGAGTGGCGACGCCTACTTAAGTTCTCGCACCTGGGGACTGTGACGTCTTGGATTTTGATGGCATCTTCTAGGGCCTACTAATTATATATAGCGGTACAGATTGACTACATTATGTTCTAAAGGAAACAAATATTAAACATGGCAAGCCAACGCGGCCCAAATACGAAGACATACTTTGGAATCCCTGACGTTACGCTGACGTACAGGCTTAGGGTTTCGGCGCGGAATTCAAATAGTGATACTTGGACTTTCATTTTCTCATCTAATAATCAAAATTGTTTTTTTGAAATGACTGCCTGCAGGGTTCTCAAAAAATGCGTCATTATTCTAAACTGATTTATTGTTCCGCTTTAGTGTCCCTTTAAAAAACCCAATTATGCAACGTTTCTTTTGTAGCTCGCTACATCGCAATGCATGGGTGGCCAGAAGCATCGTGCAGTAAAGCATACTAAGAGTGGAAAGGGCACATAGGTTTACACTGTGCTCATCATATTCAATTGTGATATAATTTTCAAGTGCATCTGTGCTCGTAGTAAGCTTCATTGACAATTCTTTGTACATGACAAATTCACATTGCAGGGAAGCCTACTAAAGCACATTCACCATGCCATTATACAACGCATTATTCACCTTCCATGCAGGAGCACAATGTGAATTCAGGCCCATGCTTTTGGCTGGACTGCACATGCTCTTTGAGAATTGATTCGTTGTTCATAAGAGCGCTGGTACTTTATTCTAAACTGGAGGGCTGAAGTTGATATCGAAGCACAATTTTTATTAAGGGGACAGGAAGTTGCCAAGATGGTCGCAGCACAGCTGCTCTTTTTTCTTCCAGGCACCTTTTCTACTAAGTGCTTCCATTGCAGTGTTTCGAGCCTCCTTTAGCCAGCACATACTATATATAAAAATCGGACACTGATTGGGAACATCACCTATGCTCTCTGCAGCCCACCCCCTAAAAGAAGGGGGTCGGCTGCAGCAATACTAAGCGTTAAATGGGGCTTTATCAGTTCCATTGAGTTTTCTGTTTTTGTGCTTTTCATTATAGATCCTCCACAGTAACCACACGAGTGCCGAACTTGAGCTTATTGGTTTTAAGTCTCTTGGTTGTTACTACAGAACAGTGTGATAAACGAACAAGGGCTTAGAGGCATTCAGTCACCTTGCTTGTCTCATGGTGTCGCTTCATGAGCACCGTGAGCCTCGAGTCCAATTAGGAAGGGAGGTTTGTTGCATTCGCTTCTGAACTGTATTGCCACCAAACCAACAGTGCTCTCAACGGCAACTTTTGGACAGTAGAATGCTTGCACCCAGCAAAGTCTAAGAAGAAAGCATTCAGGATGTGCAAGGTGAGCCTTTTGAAGCTGGCAGCATTGCTAAAGGGGCTTTGCCTGTCTGCCATCTTTATGGATACACAAATGTGATTTCTTCCTTGAGAGGGATTGTTTCAGAGATCGTTACATGGCAACAGTGCTGGGTGTTTAGTAGCAGATAAGCTTGCCTTTGCCCACTGTCAATAACCTGTTCTGTCTCCAGTGCCCCTGTGAAGTGCCTACTTTTTAGACGCAATGTGCTCTTCATGCATATATGCATTTTAGCTTGTAAAGAAGTCTTACCCCTTGCCTCAAGCTGGTCCTTGCTGATGTCACCCAAGAAGGCATTGGGGAGTATGGCAATGTACACTTACAAAACACTGTTGGTACCAGTGAGACCAGATTATTGGAGCTGCTGTTTTTTTGTCCACTCCATCCCCGTTAGTTACAATGAGCAGTTCTTTGTGCGAACAGAAGGCATATGTAATTGGTCGTGCATAGCTTGCGCACTAAGACTTGTTGGCGTGCTATGACAGACCTGGCTGAGAACCTTAGCACAGTGCCTATATGTAAAAACCTTCTGATGTGTTGATGACTTCCTTCTCTTTATCACACTTTACCTGATGAACCCAGCAACTGGGTCAACCAGATGTTCAACAGGCTTCCCACTAGTTTTCCCAGCGTCTCTTTTATCAGGGTGCTGCTCATAAATATATGTTTTCTTGACCTTGCGCTGCACTTCAACCATGGCCACACTTCCTGAACCTATGGCATGCGATGAAAAAAGTGCTATACATCATGTTGCTCCAAACTCGACACATGTGCTACAAGGCCTAGAGGAACACCCTCATTTATTACGCCCTCATCATACTGTATGAAGATTCGCATGATAAGTTCGTGAATTAAAATTTGCTGGTTTTTCAGTGTTATTCCTGTCCCGCTTGCTGAAAGCTATCCTGAGTGTTTCAAAAGCAAAAGACTCATGCCGGACAAGAAGTGCATAGAGAAAGGGTCACTATAACCACATATGTCACACAAAATAAAGAAGGCCACTGCGTGTACAGGCGGTTTCCTTTAATTTCAACAAGCTTGGTTCTGTATTTGGAAGTGAGTAAACTCAACTTGCCCGGTGACAAACTATGTCCCAGATGCTGTGTCCCCTGCAAAGCTGAGGATGTGTACGAGATCCTGACACCCCGCAGTGGCTTCTACACTGGGCAAACAGGCTACTATAAAAACTACTGCCTTTACTAATATGCCAATAACATGAAAACGGGCAGAAAGTTGGATATTCATTGGCCCCAACAGCAGGTGCAAGCCACACTTCCACCAAATGTGTGTTGTTCACAGGAACTGGAGCTATACAAATGCAGTTAAAAACAATGATGTTTGAAAGTAGTAGAATTGAACTATATTCTGCACAAGCAGTGCTACCTGCACCGCTGGTACCTTATAGCCACAATTCATGGCTGTATCACCATGCAAAGGCCCTATTCTTGAATTATTCACTTCTATTTACTATATTTATGGCGGCCATATATATTGCAAGTACATATCATCCACATTGTGCGCAATATAGGTAAATGATGTCAACTATGATATCCATTTCTAATGTGAAATGCAACAAATCAAATATAGGCAACAAATTGTAATTTAAAAAGACAATCAGTGCATAGGATAAGTGACAGGCTTCATTTTATTGAAAAAAGAAATGTCACATGTGTCATGCCACTAGCAGTGGGTAGCAATATTTCAAGCTTGGGTGACAGAGACAAAACTTAGCAAAATGCTACAATCACATTCAAATGTAAAACAGCCTTGGACACAAAAAACCGGCATCATATTGTACAGAATGAAAGGGCAAGATTCCATCCAAGAACTCTATGGCACCACATGCTTGACATGTAAGAAATGTTAGCATGCGCTACACATAAAATAACAAAAAACATGAAAAACACCTTAAAATGCAATGTGCACAGTCTGAAACCAAGAAAAAACAACTCAAGAAAGGTTTCGTTAAGTCTTTCAATGATTTAAATTGTCAAACTGTCTCGTCACTTCTTAATAAACCTGCACAGGTGAAAAGGAAGGAAGGAAAGAAAGCCGAATAGTCAGGTGTATGTATAGTCTACGCACAAAAGGCCACTGCTTTCTTACTTCTCTTTTTTTGTCTACTACTATTCATGAATATTTAACTGCCTTAATAGCACTGCTAACATCCTATTGCAATGCAAGATTGGGCGAGTTGTGGCATAAGGAAAATTGCAGTTTCACTCATAGCGCAAAACAATAATGCAGTAGCTGGTGAAATATGTGCAGGAAGGTTGCTTCATGCGGTGTTTCTTGAAGCGAACACTTGCCAATGCAAGTCAGTAATCTCCTTTAGAGAAGTAAAATAAGTACAAGTCGTATTTATTTGTTGGAGTTGTGCCTTCCAGTGCTGAAGTGGAAAGACTCGACTTTTCTTCCTCCTCTTTCATATCCGGACTTCGCCACTGGTCTCCACCAAAACAGCCCTTTAGCTTCTTACTGCTGAATTTGTTACAGTTTTCTCAAATCTATATTTGGACTAGCCATTCCTAGGTCTTACGCTGTGCTTGAGGAAAACAAGACACGAACAGCCCCATTCAGTAAATCTGAGAAGCCAAGATTAATGAAGCAGATGGACCCAATCACTATCATTATATGCAAGAAAAATTTACATAGGACTGCCTTCACAAGTGGGAAGGTGATGTGTCAGAACTTGAAGGCGTGGACGACAGCTCTATATACAGTACGCAGACATTGAGCAGGTGTTAGCCAATCTTGACACCTGTTGGCTTGATTGCGCTCTCCAGGATCAGTATTTACCATGACTGTACCTGTAAATATAGAATTGTGGACTGCCAATCTTTTGATTGTATGTTTGAATCCTCGCAGCACAATGAGAACTTCATTTGCAATATTCTATCATGACATTTAGAAATTCCAGTAGCAAGACCAGTAGACATCAGAACAACCAGGGGAGTTAGCCCATAACAGCTATTGCTGTAAAGAAGACTGGCATAAGCACAAGAATTGAAATGGACACACTATATGCTTTTGTTCTGGTAGTGGTTCACTACTTTGGTACTACAGTTAATGATCTCGAATGAGTTCAAGGAGCAAGAATTTAGCGCAGAAAAGTATTACGCTTAACAGCGATATCTAGTTGTATCATTTTGCCTATGCGGCTTTATATAACCATGTCCACACTTGCCTAAAGCACATGAGTGGCATCCTGAAAAAAAATGAGCTTCTGATATTGCTTTGGAGAAAATTAATCTGTTTCAGTCTAACAGTACATATACATACTGCAGATACTTGCATTCGGTATACGTTATCACCAACTGTTAAGTCACCTTCTTACCTCATCAGCGAATCACTCCTGCAACCAAGTGTGCTGGTCTGGGTTTTACCTACATTTGCACCTGTGCAGTTTGTAAAAGTCTTTGGCTGTTTACTGTAACTTCATATTTCAAACATTTGGTTGCATAAAAGACTTTGACAATACTGGTAACCCTAATGCCTGGGCAGGCTTCACAAAAGGCCACCTGTACCTCCTCGTTGCAGACTGTGCTCAACATTATTCTTGGTTCGACTGTGGCTAAGAACCCACATATCATTCCTCTGAAGCGTCTGGTATTGGCGATGCTTTGATGCAGAAAGAGGCTATTGTCACACGTGTCAACCTTAGGCCAGAAACCAATCTCGCACAGCTGGAAAGTCTTGTCTTTCCCATACGGTGGTTTAGCCACGCGAGGCACATTCCTTCAGTCAATTTGCACGCTGTCAATGTGAGTGAGACTGATCAAAGGTTGGCTATGGTGTCACGTTTCTTGCCTGGTTTTGGTAGTGGCATCATGACCAAGTGTTTCCACTCTGTGGGGAATTCCAATACTCCAGATTTATTTGATTACAAGCAATAGTGCTTGCTTCCTCGTTTCGGCAAGATTCCTCAACATCTGCAAAATGACTCCATCTTTGCATTGTGTGTTTTAAGTGTTGACATGTTCGAGAGCAACAACAGGTTTTGCCATGGTAAAGAGGCTTTTCATTCGTTCCGTGGCAAGTGGCCATTTAGGTGCGTACAAGTCTGGTGACGGCCAGTCATTGTGAGGTGGTCGGGGAAAGCATCTGCAGCTTGTTCCTCAGATTACTCAGATGTGCACTGAAGATCTGAAGATCGAGCAGCGTGTTTTCAATAGTATTACAGTATTTGGTTCATCCTGTTATAGCCGAAAATGTGTCGCATCTTACTGAGACCTATATGTTCAAATGACGCGCGGTGGTCCATCCACTAGCATCTGGCAAGTTTCTTAGCATGGCATCTTGCCTGCTCAGTCTTGCACAGAACAATGATCAGGGTTTGTTGCATGCAGCCACAATTAAGTATGCAGTATGCAGCTTGGCTTGCTCATCTCAAAGTTGCAGCAGGTGCTTGTCAGGGCTGGATGTTTCTCCAGTAAGCTCTAGTTCGCATGTCGCTCTTTGCAGTGTGTAAATGATGCGTGTTGCTAGGGATTCTTCAACACTTTCACAATCTTCAGACTCAAGTGTATCACGGAAATGGTCCCGGCCTGAAACCCTGATTTTGTGAATGTGGCACATTCTCACCCCTACATCAAGCGTTATACTGGATTATGGTCGCTGCCTCTTGGCGCAGAGTCGCACTGACACTCTGGATGAAGGCCCGAGATGCCCATGCTAGGTAAGAGTACTACCCTTGTGGTTTTAATGGAGGGTGTGGCAATTGGGAAAGTTGGTGTCATTTGTTAATTTGAGGCCTGTGGTGTCTACTTCGTCAAGGTGCCATCCACTTGGCCATACGTCTTTGCATCCCCAATGTGGGTGATGCGCATTGAGCTCACCTCGACTGACTATTCTGTGCTCAGGAAAGTGAATTTGAAGATGTCAAAGCCAAATGAAGTCGCCTCGGCTGCGGTGCCTGGTTTTGGGACAGAGGTAGAGCAATGCCAAAACGGCTTCCTTTCACTACCTTAGCATGCAGCACACACTTATAAGCCATATGTTTATTCAAGCTGTTCTTTCCTTCCTCTAATTTAATAATAGCCAATTTTAGAAGCTGCAAATCAAGCTGACTTGAGAAGACTGCTGACTTTTAGCTACTTCTAGTATCTTATTGCGTGGTTAATTTTCTAGTTGCGCATGACATGCTTCGCGCTTAAAAAACGAACTGCTTAAGTAATTCTTTGAGTAATATTAGGACAGGAAACTCTAACTGAGTGATCACTGCTTTTGTCGCAAAATGTGGCATTGAGCTAGGCAGATGCTGTCACGACAGCGTAGTGTTTAGGTTGTATGAGTATAGAAAAAATAAAATTGGATTTGTGAAGTTCAAAGTCCTATTTTTACAGCCTTTCTTTATATTGCCGGCATTAGAAACCTTTAGATTAGTGGACGCAAGCAGCATGCGTAAACAAGAACCCTGTTTGGGTATTTCTGGGACCAAGGTGGTTTGAATAACCAAGAAGCACACCAGTCGCTTGCATCCTCTTATCCAATACTATTATTTTCATTGTAAAGCACCCAATATCGCAGTAAGTCTGGCCAACCTGCATCAGTATTCTAAAAATTTTTAAGCATTTAAGGTGCGTCGGTTTAAGCCCTTCATCACACCATTGGCCACTAGATTTTTGCTTTCCAGTATTACTTGCTAATCAACTCTTGAGGTGCTTACATTGTTTTTTCTGTGCTGTAAGATTAGTTCGAAAGTCCTAATAAAATTGTTAAAGTGAAGGTCTGGGCTGTTGTATTGGCCATGTCATTCTAAACTTGTTAGGTCCGACACTGTCAAAGGATTTGCCAACTTTAATAAGCTTCACCTCACTGCAAATATGTATTGCGGTGGTACCTCTCAGCATGTGAAAACAAAAATACCGGCATATAGAAAGTTCAAAAGCACTTCAGATTATAGTGAAACGGGCGGGGCAGTACCTTCAGGGTAACGGGGGCATCAAAGCTGGAACTAGTGCTGCCATACATCCCGTCACCGAAATACACTGTTAGCTTCATCGCATTACACAAATGTGCTGCAGTGAAGTTTTTGCAGACGCAAATATACACATTCATTCGTCCCAACTTTACACAGAACCCTGCGTCCCATTGCTACAACTAAGAGCGCGAAAAACGGGCACAGATGCAGCTGAGCATAACAGGGCATAGTTTTAAGCTCCACCTCACCGTGTTTATCGCGCGCTTAGTATGAATACCATTTGTGACGAAGATCGGCAGGCTGAAAAGCCCCGTTGCCATCGCGTGGCTCGTACCCAGTTCGTTCGCTGGCTGCGCCCTACCTGCTGTTGCCGCGTTGATCGCTGCTGCTCTACGACCCGAATAAACCCCCTTTACAATTGGTGGAGGTGCTGGGTACAACCGGAATACTGGAACTTTGCAACCGGACAGTGCAGCCTCTCTTCATTATCCCGGAAGAAGGACCACCGCAACCACAACCCGCTGCCCCGGTGACTACCGTGGTCTGCCCCGGCCCGTTGCGGTAACGCGACCGACCCATCTTCAGCGGTACCGCAGAACATGACGTAGAAGACTGCCTCGCTGACTACGACCGAGTGAGCATCCACAACCACTGGGACGACACCAAAAACTGAATTACGTATCGTTTTATTTGAGCGGTGTCGCCAGCGTGTGGCACCGCAACCATGAATGTGATCTCGCGACGTGGACAGCCTTCAAAACTAACGTGACGGAGGTATTCGGGCGCCCCGCCGTTCGCAAGTTTCGCGCCGAGCAACGGTTGCGCAGTCGTGTGCTATAGCGCGGGGAGCCATTTACAAGTTATATAGAAGATGTTGTCGACCTCTGCAACCGTGTTGTCGTCACAATGGCTGATGCCGAGAAGATCCGCCATATCTTAAAAGGCATTGAAGATGACGCTTTCCAGATGCTGCTGGCGAAAAATTTGGCGACAGTCTCTGAACTCGTCAGTCTCTGCCAAAGCTTCGACGAACTCCGCAAACAACGCATAGCCACCCGCCAATCTCCTCCTCAGGCGACTTCAATGTCGAGCTTGGCTGTTTCCCCGGATAACACGTCGCTACTGCTACAGATCAAGGAGTTCGTTCGTGACGAGGTGGCTCGTCAGCTTGCTCTGATTCCTCTTACACACGGCCAGTCAAATTCTCCGTTGGTGCCCGCTCTCCAATCTGTCATCAAGGAGCAGGTAGCCGACCACATTCCACCTTCTCTCCAGCAGGCTCCGGTTGCCGCTCCCTGACGTACGCCGAAGTCGCTTCGAGGCCTGCACCACAGACCTACGGTCCCCTTCGCCAGCCTTTGCGCCCGCCCGTATCCGCTCCAGACCGGCCACTGGTGCTGTATGCACGACATCAAGATCATTGGCGCACGGAAGACAATCCCCCGATTTGTTTTTATTGTGGCCGTGCTGGACACGTAGCACGTCACTGTCGCCTACTTACACCGAACGTCCCCAACAATGTGCGTCCATATGCGCCACGTTTTCAACAACGCCGCAACTATTCGGACACCTTTGATTCTCCTCCTGTCGTTGACACCACATTCTCCGCCGCTCGCCGTTCATCTTCTCCTCGCCGCCGCTCGCTTTCCCCGATGCACCGGCGTCGGAGCCCTATGCGCAAGGAAAACTAAATATCGTAGTTCAGGAGGCGAGAACTGCGGTGCCAGCGAAATGTATAAGGCCTCACACTTCCCCGAAGAACGTTATTGAAGTCGCAATAGAAGGAACATTGACGCTAGCATTTGTCGACACCGGCGCTGCACTTTCAGCGATAGATTTGCCGCAAGATAGGAAAAGTGACGACGCTGCTTTCTGGACTGTCTCTTCGAACTGACAACGCGCAGCACGTCTAGCCATCCGGCGCCTGCACTGCTCGTGTCGTAATTCAGGAGGTCCTCTATATCATAGAATTCATCGTGTTGCCATCATGTTCACGCGACGTCATATTAGTTTGGGACTTTTCCTCCACACATCATGCGATCATTGACTGCGCCCGCGCCGAAATCAAGCTGTTTCAGTTTTCGACCGATATTATCACTGACCATAAGGACCACTGTCGCAAAATCTCTGTTTCAGAAGACACCGTTATACCTGCATGGTATGACAGCACAGTACTCTTCGCTCCGTCTGAACTCTTAGTTCGCCGCCGTTCACTACCACTGCCGTTCGCCGTCCTCGAGTTCAAAGCTGGCGCCTCTCTCATGTGCGTCTCAAACCCATCGGCTGAACCAATTACTTTACGCCGCGGTGAAAGCCTTGGCAGAGCAGAGCCACTGACCTCATCTTCAATATTTGACACCATGGACGACTCCACTTATATTGCTGCTCTCGAGGCATCGCGTCCTGAGTCACTGCCGCGTTCTTTTACGCCAGCTATTGCCAGTGACCTTACGATGACGCAGCGCGACGAACTTCTTCAAGGCTTCTCTTCCTCTTTTGATTGCCAAGCAACATCACTCGGCCACACAACGACTGTTTCGCACACTTTCGACACTGGGAGCCACGCACCAATTCGACAGCGTCCCTACCGAGTATCGGCGACTGAAAGACGCGTTATCAATGACCAGGTGAACGATATGCTCAATCGCGGTGTCATCCAGCCTTCTAGTAGTCCTTGGGCATTACCAGTCGTCCTAGTTAAAAAAAAGACGGCGCCATACGATTTTGCGTCGATTATCGAAGGCTTAACAAGATTACCCGAAAGGATGTATACCCATTGCCACGTATTGACGATGCACTTGACTGTTTGCAAGGAGCGGAGTTTTTTCATCCTTAGATCTCCGCTCTGGCTACTGGCAGGTGCCCATGGCTGACGCTGACTGTTCTAAAACCGCGTTTGTAACACCAGATGGCTTGTATGAATTCACTGTAATGCCGTTCGGTCTGTGCAATGCGCCCGCCACCTTCGAACGCATGACGGACGGCATCCTACGCAGCCTGAAGTGGCATACTTGCCTCTGCTACCTCGACAACGTTGTCGTCTTTTCCCCTGATTTTCCGACCCATCTTCGGCGTTTACATCAAGTTTTGACCTGTCTCCGGAATGCTGGTCTCCAGCTTAACTTAAGAAAGTGCCGATTTGCAGCTCGAAAACTGACTATATTAGGCCACGTTGTCTCCAAAGAAGGCATTCTTCCTGATCCTGATAAACATCGCGCCGTATCCGAATTTCCGAAGCCCACTAACTTGGAAGCACTGCGCAGCTTCATTGGCCTATGCTCCTATTTCCGACGTTTCGTTCGCAATTTCGCTGCTGCGATCGCACCACTTAACCAACTTCTCCAAAGCGACAATGAAGTTTCTGCTTGGTCGGAAGCCTCTGATGATGCCTTTACGACTCTTCGTCACCTACTCACGTCTCCGCCAGTCCTGCGCCATTTTGATCCAAGCGCACCTACAGAACTTCACACTGACGCCAGTGGTGTCGGCCTTGGTGCCGTGCTCGCACAAAGCAAGAACACTAATGCCGAATACGTGCTCGCTTATGCTAGTTGTGCTCTCACGAAACCCGAGGTCAATTACTCAGTCACAGAAAAGGAGTGCTTGGCTATCGTATGGGCTCTTCAAAAATTTCGTCCATATCTCTACGGTCGACGCTTTGACATGGTGACGAATCATCACGCTCTTTGCTGGTTGTCCAACCTAAAAGACCCGTCGGGCCGCCTCGCTCGGTGGGCCCTCCGAATCCAGGAATATGATATCCGTGTCGTCTATCGTTCTGGACGCAAAAACTCTGACGCCGATGCCCTCTCGCGCTCCCCAGTTACTTCAGACAGCAGCACTTCTACCTATAGACATGACATCTCACCACTTGACATCCTGGACATGGCATCGGAGCAACGAAAAGACCCATGGACCGTCATGATATTCGACTTTTTGTCAAATGCTCCGGAAAATTCGGCACCTCGAGCGTTACGCTGACAGGCGCAGCATTTCACAATCCGCGACGGACTTTTATACCGCCGCAACTACCGCAATGACAGCCGCAAATGGCTCTTATTAGTGCGTCGCCACCTACGACAAGATTTATGCTGCGCTTTTCATTCTGACCCGCATTGTGGTCACGGCGGAGCGTCAAAAACCTACACACGATTTCGCCTACGATATTATTGACGAGGGATGTACACCTTCGTCTACAAATACGTGCGCTCCTGCATTGCCTGCCAGCGACGCAAATGTGTCTCACATCTCTCCACCGCCCCTCTCCAACCACTTCCCTGCCCAGCTCAGCTATTCGACCGCGTCGGCATTGATATATACTGGCCTCTTCCATCTACTGGCGCTGGCAACCGATGGATTGTTGTCACCGTAGATCATTTGACACGGTATGCTGAAACCGCCGCCTTGCCTGCCGCATCAGCAAAAGACATCGCCTCGTTCATTCTAAACAACTTCGTTCTCCGACATGGCGCCCCTCGTGAACTGTTGAGCGATCGGGGCCGCGTACTCCTCTCGGACGTCCTGCAGTCACTCCTATCTGAATGCCAAATTATTCACCGCACTACTACTGCTTATCATCCACAGACCAATGGCTTACCAGAACGATTCAACAGAACTCTTGGTGACATTCTATCAATGTATGTTGCATCTGACCACTCCAACTGGGATCTTGCACTTCCGCCGTTCGTCACTTACGCATATAACACTGCCTATCAAGCCACTACAGGATTCTCGCCATTCTTTCTACTTTACGGCCGCCATCCCTCCAGCACCATTGATACTGTTCTCCCGTACCAGCCGGACCCTGCTGAATGCTCACCTGTTTCTGCGATTGCTCAGCACGCCGAGAAATGCCGACAACTGGCCCGTTCTTTGACGTCTGCTCAACAGTGCCGCCAAAAAGAGCGCCATGACCTCAATCCTCCCCCTCACCCCTTCCCCGTCGACTCACTCGTGTGGCTTTGGGTGCCGCCTGTTGCTGCTCCTGGCCTTTCGTCCAAGCTCCTCCCGAAGTACCACGGGACCTACCGCGTGGTTGCACAAACATCACCAGTGAACTACGTGGTCGAACCCGTATCGCCATCTCCCGATCTGCGTCGTCGGGGGCGAGAGGCTGTGCACATTGATCGGCTGAAGCAGTATTACGAACCACCCACCTCTTCCTAGGTCGCCAGGATGGCTACTCTTCAATTCCGGGGGTGATTGTGACGAAGAAGATCGGCAGGCTGAAAGCCCCGTTGCCATCGCGTGGCTCGTACCAAGTTCGTTCGCTGGCTGCGCCCTACCTGCTGTTGCCGCGTTGGTCGCTGCTCCTCTACGACCCGAATAAACCCCCTTTACACATTAAACATCTACTCTGCATTTAGTTCGTGGAATTCTGGCAGACCATGTCATGTCACTAAAGCTCCGTTAAGTTCACAGCACTACGCGGTAATTGTCGCAAAGCCCACAATAAAAGTAAATCACATGAAGTCACGGATGGAGCACTAGCACTGAACAAATTGAAAACATGCGCTGCCCCATTTCAAGGACGCGTGAACAGTCGTGAGCTAACACCACCTTAAGCATTATATTACTTACGTAAAGTAAGTCGAGGCGAAAACACGTACTATACCTCCGCCTACGACGCCCGTCAAGTAAAGGTGCATGAGCTTTGTGATAACGCTGGGCGAACACGGCGACGCTGCTGCGCAGCGCCGGTTCGCAAACTGCATTGCCGAGGCGCTAAACCACTTGACTATTTCGATCGTCAGCACCACTGTATTCATCAGAAATACGGGTCTCACGCCACCAGAGTTCACCGAGACCAAAAGCCCACATGCCGCACCACTACTACTGCACGACTTTTCGCCAACAAGTACTGAACCCACTGCGGAGCCTTCATACGACCAGCGGTCGGCGTGGGGATGGTGTGGGCCTGAGATTCAAGACGCCACGGCTTCACTTGGCGCCACCATCGCGCCTTCTCAAAAGTCCATAAACAATCCTGTCCCTGGGCACCTAGAATCAGGTCACGTGAGGGATTTTTGTACGACATTTAGACGCACGCGCCAGCCGCGCGCCGTAGTTTGTTGTGTCGTTGATAGTGCTTCTCTCTCTTATTCACGTTTTAAGAGCAAAATAGGCAGCACCCTTGGCCATGTGTGGGGTGGACAAAACTTCAAGGAATGTCGAATAAGAATTGTCGCAGGGTGGAGGGCTCAAATACCGGCGTAAACGGGCCGGCAATACGGTTCTAATCATTCCCCACAAAGCCTCATCAGCGGGAGCAACGGTAGCAATAGATCATCGCTTCGGCGGTGAATTTCTTGTTCTCATCCTTTCCTTTGTCGCGTTGGTGTTTTTTTCCACTCGGTCGTAGTTAGACGCGTAAGCGATGAATTGCAGCATGCAGTGCAGCATGTGGTTTAAAGGCATTTCGCTAAAGTTCGGAATGCCGTTTGCCGCTTATATTGTTTTCCGCTGCTTTACCACCTTACGCCAGCTAGGCAGCAAGACTGCACGAGCGCATTGTGTTGTATGTTAAAGCTACTGAAGTTTTGTAAAAACTGAAATTGTTGGTTTTATGTAGCGCGGTAAATGCTCGCACCAGCTGTCGCGCACTTCATGTTTTTACATCTATTTTATGTGTGGCTTCGCACATGTTTAACTGTTGCTAGTTGCTTCTTGCATAAATCTTGTTGATTCTTCTGAGCTGCGAGGTTTTCGCCCTGCGTCGTTGGTAAAAGGTATAAATCACGCTGTGTCCTAAGTACTGAATATTTAGTGAGTCTTTAGCTTTGTACGTTTCCAAGCAGCTCCCTTGGGGAACTTAAAATTGCAAAAACTGCAGTGAGAACGGCAGTTTATAGGCGTATGCAGCAGAATTGCATCGGTGGCACAGCGCTAACACGCGCTCCTATTAACCCGTGTGTTTGGTGACTGCATTGAAGCAGCATTACGGCAAGGATAGAATAAAAAAAAACAAACGATCGAGGCATCACATTACTCAACAAAATTTATCGGCTAGTTAACATGAGCTCCACTTCATGTAAATGGGGTTCATGGCGCTTGTCTGCGCGACGCAACTGGCACGTATGTGGAGCATGTTGCCCCAAGCACCGGTAACATCGTGTTGATATCTGTTCCCACAGAGGTCAGCGTCTTCCCTACAGCTGTCACCGCAGAAGAAGCAGTCTGTCACCCGAACAAAGGAGAAATCGCTGCCACGAACTTCAGCCATCCTTGCTGCAAAGGGTTGTCGTCTGCTACTGCTCCCGCGCGTACTGTTGGAAGCGCCCGCTAGGTGCCTATCAGTGGCGCCTCTATAGGCGGTGCACTAGGCGTATAATAAAATTGCAATCCGAGAGCTATCATTTCTATAGGTTGTGAGCAAGTCATACTTTACTATTTTTCTACGTTAGCTTAAGAAATTCAATTAGTTTAGAGTTTTCCTTGCATCATAAGCACGGCTGGGTGCACGTGGTAAGAAAATTATCTTGCCTGTCGACGTCCGACGTCGGACGCCGGTCGCGACACGCCGCATTTGATGCGACACGGGCTCCTTAACGCTACCGCGGTAAAATTCTTCCACTGCCAAAGAACGTACACCCGGAGCACCACAACACGCGACGAGAGGCAAGGGCATGCCACATTGAGCGCAAATACCATGCCGTAGTGGGTGTGGCCTACGTAGACGCTGCGGAATATGGACGACGCAAAGAGATGGCCGTCGTAGCGGTAGACGCGGACGGAGAACCCCCGTGAACGGAACCATGAAAGCGGACAACCACGAAGCTTGCGGAGGAATCAGCCGTAGCATTAGCAGCGGCTCCCACCAAAGCCAAAACTTTCATAAGCGACTCAAACATCGCAGTTCATAATTTCGTGAATGGGCGCATCTCGCCAGAGGCGTTCACAATTCTAAATAATAGCAGCGAACATGATCGCCGGACGATGACATGCGCCAGACACATACACCATGAACGCGCTTGTCAGGTAATTGAAAGGTCGCAAGCATCATGTAAACGTTGGAATTACCCTTCTACGTGTTAGTCGCGTCTTTAAGAAACCGGGGAGCGACACGTCATTTTTGAACGACAGTCTGCCGCTCTTACCGTTATCACTGATGGCGACTCGAACCAACGTACCGGGGTTTGTCATGAAGCTGGGATGGTTTATTCTTTAGAAACGGCAATTATTTTTGTTTCCGCGACGTTACTTACGTTGTCGGGGTAGATGCAAAGGTATAAAGGTCGTGAATGAGACGGCGGTACCAAGACGAAATGTGGCTTAGATAATATAATGCTCCTGCAAAGATCCACTACGAAGCGCAACACGGCAGGAAACTCGGCAGTCCACTAGAGACGAGGAGGAACTTTAAAAATTTTGAGGACGCTTAAGCTTCGCCTTTAAAGAGTGGAACGCGACAGCATTCAAACATCCCTGACTGCTTCTTAGGCTTTCCGGCAACTGCAGCGTATGTAACCGTAATATTTACCTGGAAATAATTGCATCGAACGCTATGTTCGATGCATCGTTGCTATGCTCGAGCTTTGTGGTGGAACCACGGCCTCTTTCGTGGGCCGCGATGGGGCGTAGGCGAGCGCCAGCTGGAGTTGATGCAGGAATCCAGGCACGCCGCTTTGTGGCCCCCAAGACACCGATCGCACCGGCGCGCCCATCTCGCCAGAGGCGTTCACATTCCTAAATAATAACACGAACATCATCACCGGACGGTCCAAAATATTTGGCCGCCTGGCGCACACCTCTCCCCCCGGCAACGAGGCGGTTCACAACGTAGCGCGAGCACTTACTCGCCGCGAGAATGAACCAGTTTCATCGAAAAAGAGAAGAGACCGCGTGGTCAACTACAAAGAAATCACCGATTACTATCGGCCAGAAACTGTCCGGTGCCCACCAGCTAATGCCGAGCTAACCAAGAAACAGGTGGTGACTGGGCGCCTCCTGCCAACAAACATGCATCCTAACCCGCTGACCT
The DNA here is from genome assembly GCF_023375885.2 of Dermacentor andersoni. Taxonomy (NCBI): domain Eukaryota; kingdom Metazoa; phylum Arthropoda; class Arachnida; order Ixodida; family Ixodidae; genus Dermacentor; species Dermacentor andersoni. The sequence goes on from NC_092815.1 coordinate 235,201,315, forward strand.
GCAGCAGATTCTATCCAGGTCAATACAATGATCAATGCAAATTATGTAAGGGTAGGGCGGATTATGTAAAACACTTGGAAGATCTAAGCTTGAGTATACTTTTGTGGAATGCTAGTGAAGATTCTTTTAAAAAAGCTAGAATCGGTAAACCCGTAGTGCGCGCTTCATTTTGTCAAATTAGTCCCGCTTTTCTAGTGTACGTATCATTGATGAAAATAACTTAGCAGCTTCCCGAGCTCTCTTTGCGCAAGAAAATGTCCCGTTTATAAATGTTCCACAAGATTTCTCATAATGCACACCGGAAAAATGAACTTCTCACTGAGCCATCCAACTTATCTATCGGGTCGTACTAGCACATAAATAAAGTTTACGTCCCTCTTTGTCACACTAATCTGTGCTCTGATTCATTCATCCCGAAAAGAGCCAAAGAACAGAATTCCTTGGCCAGCTCCGTCACATCATTATCAAGTCTCCGCATTTATGTTTGCCGTTGAAGGTTAATGTATGCCTAAGCGCTTATCAGATGCATTTTTTTCGCTCAGCCCTCCTTTCTGCAACTCCTTCAGTAATTCAAGGTATTCAAATTAATTAATTAATTAATTAATTAATTATTACGTAAATAAATAAATAGCTTGTTGAATATCGCTTTTTATGGTACCTTGGTGGATACACTTCATACTTGCCTCTATGTGCATGTGTTATATACACCTTGTTACGATCGTACTGCCTCGCCTGCCCTACTGCGACGAATCGCTTCCTGAGGCTCACAATGCGTCACCCCGGACAGACGAGCAGCGGCACCAAGGTGAGACAGGTTTACAGATACTAGATTGATGAATGGTGCTTGGTCGCCGACTACGACGCTAGACGAAGAAACTCCTGAGAAAGTGTGTTATACGCTGCTTACGATCGCTGCTGGGCCATACAAGAAGTCAAGACGCGCAAATGGAGTCAAGCGTGACACCCCTGTCCTCGAGCCTCCCCTTCTTTCTCTGGGACAGTAAGCCGTGTGCTCCCATGGGTATTTCTCCGATGGCGTTCCGTGAACAAAGATGCCGGAGTGATTGTCTGTTGTCTCGTCCTCAACGCAACTGCTAGCTCTCCTAATGGAAGGTGGTGTGACCACGTGTTTCGCTGGCCTAGGGATCTGGGAGGACAGAGGGGTAAAAAGCTGAAAGTTTGCTTTGGTATGCTGGTGTGCTATGATGTGTCCTCGCCAGAAAGATGTAGTCTGCTGACCTGTAGCTGATGCTACGACAACGATGTGCTGTGCTCCGGGCTCCGGTCAGCAGTGGCGCCCCTTGTTTTATGCAAACGAGTTTGCCTTTCATATGTAAATAAACCCCCTGTTCCGCTTCTCACCCTCTCGACCTCGTACTTTTCACCAAAGAAGCGACCCTGGTAAAGCAATCTCGTACGACGGCGTGGGCATGCTGAGCCTCCGTTTGACGCCGCGCTGGCGTAGGCCAGCTACACGTTACGAGACGCACCAGCGGCGTAGGCTAGAGAGCGACCCCCTGTGTGACGCCAGACTTCGAGGCTACGAGCCCCGGCTCACCGCTGGGTTTCCAGTGGTGAGACTGACCTCACGGACCTTAGGACGTAGTGGCCGACGGGTATTCCGATCTAGTTCGAGGCGACTGGGATTGACCACCTTCTACAACTGACTGGATATGGCGGAGGACTGTTAACATGGTGCTGCTTCTGTGAGTAAGCGTTTAGCTTTGGTTGTAAGATTTACCAGGCTTCTGTTTCTCTGGGTTAGTAGATTTTAATTGGTGGGGATTTTTTACTTGTATTGTGATCTGCGTGGGCATCGCAGCAAGTATTGTGTGAAAGCAGAGCCAAAGCCTAAAGTAGCGACCATGGACCTATTCTGTTTGACGAGAGCTAACTTGTGGTTGTGCGAAGAGTTAGAGGTAGATGTAGCCGAAAACTTAACGGAAACATAAATTCGTAAAACCATTCTCCAAAGTAACCATGATTTGAAACTCATGGAATATCTTGGTAACATAATTCTAGGCAGAAGACAGGAACAGGCAGCAAATAGGCAAGAACAGTAAGAAACGAAGCAGAAACAGAAAAGTATTTTGCAGGAAAGTGATAGGGCTGAAGAAAGGGTAGTAACGGGGCAGTTGAATGCAGCATAGGACTAAGAGATCCAAGCTTTGGAGCAGGCAATCGAGCAAGAAAATCAGCGGCTTGAGAAATCTGTGGCTTGGACGCAGCGAAAGTGGGAGGAAGTCCACAGCAGATTTTTGCCGAAAGCCGAAGCAGTAGTGCCTGTGAGATTAGGAGCACCTTCACAGGTGAACTCAAAGTGCTAGGCACTAACAACGCCTTAGTGGCAACAAAGGCCGCTGAAGGCCGTAGTGAGAGCGACGAGGTGCTCTGCCAACAGAGCACTGTAGAGACAGGCGAGCCGTGAATGAATCGGTGCAGTCGCCGTGTGTGTGCTTCGCAGGTATCGTTAAAGGGACAGACAACCGCTCGAAACATAAATAGAGATAACCACGCTGATGGAATGATTCCCTATCATAGGGGCTAAAACGAGTCATATTATTGTCATTAAACGCGAATTTATATTTTTAATTCTTTTACTTCTTCACTTATAGTAGGGAAAAACGACCTTTAGCGCAGCACGCGGCAAAAACATGAAGTTGCATAAGAGGACCGCCAGATGACCTTCTACTAGTGTACGCGGTTTCTGGTCTTTTTATTAGTATAGAAATTTGTTATAGTTTCTATTATCATAAGTTTTTCTTGACTTACAATGTGCAGACAAGCCTTCGCTTGTAGTGAGCATAGAGTGGCACTGGCTTACATGGCGAGAGGTGCTTGAAGAATCTGGAATGACGATGTTGCAGCGACCATGGCGACATCACCATCACCTAGTGGCCCAACCTTCTAGACAACTTGTCCCACTAGGTTGGCGTAAAAGGCCTGATAACGACGGCATGACGGTTGTCATATAACAAAGCTTAAATGACGATGATTGAACGACCATGAGGGCATCACGACTATGATCAGATAATCAAATGCCTAGTTGCCCAATATACTAGGCAACTTGGACCTTTCTGTCGCCGAAAGAATCTAGACGGATAAATATGGCTGATAAGCTCGAAACGCCTCATTTAGGCAAAGAGTGCTGATCGCATTACAATATCACTACTGCACAGGTACGTCCTAAGTTTGTGTTGGTTACGCGAGAAAACAAATGCGGGCCTTCGGAATTTAGAATCATGCACGGGCCCGGGCTGGCACGAAAGCCCGGGCCAAGCCCGGCCCTCCGGCCGGCCTAGGCCCGGGTAAGGAATTGCCGACTCGGGCCCGGGCCGTTCTTGGATGTAGCAGCTCCGGGCTCCGGTCGGGTGCGGATTAGGCCCGGACATGCTCTGTGCAGCTCCAGAAAACTAGCCTATAAAATCGGCACACTGCACAGATTAGTGCACTTTAGTGGCGCTCTTCGGCCACGGACAAAAAGGTACCAGGGATCAACCGTGCCCACTGTGCGCCACACTTTTTAAATGCATTCTTTGCCTACATCAGGCACTTGATTATCTATCTATCTATCTATCTATCTATCTATCTATCTATCTATCTATCTATCTATCTATCTATCTATCTATCTATCTATCTATCTATCTATCTATCTATCTATCTATCTATCTATCTATCTATCTATCTATCTATCTATCTATCTATCTATCTATCTATCTATCTATCTATCTATCTATCTATCTATCTATCTATCTATCTATCTATCTATCTATCTATCTATCTATCTATCTATCTATCTATCTATCTATCTATCTATCTATCTATCTTACGCCATGTGGCCCAGCTGTTTTCAACTAACTTGACACACTAGGCATGTCCTCGGGGTCATGGCAGTTCCATGGTCGTCATACAGTCATGATCAATCTTGTTTTATTCATGTAGTTCTCCTACAGCTGTCGCACCATGGTCATCATTTCAGAAACGTTCTCAAATTGTCGTAATGCGCTCATCGTCAAACCAAATGCACACTTTCATCAACGCCATGCTATCGTAATCAAGCTGTCGTCATTTTATCATGATTATGTCGCGGCTGCCATGCCATCGTGATCATTGCATTGTCGACGCACGGTCATCTTCATCAATTTCTTGTCATACCGTGGTCGCGATGCCGTCGTAGTATTGCATTGTCGTCCTTCTAGTTTCCTCATCTGATTCTCGTCAAACTGTTGGCATACTATTATTTTCGTCATACAGTCGTCGTCCCACCGTTATCATCGTACACCTGTCATTCCATTATTGCTTGGCCAACGTCGTCACGTTCTTGCCACACCGTCGCCATCATTACTGAAATGTGATCCAATTGATGTCATGCCATCGTCGTCATACCGCCTTCGTCTTGCCATCAACATAATTTCTCTTTCATTTAGTTATAACTCTTCAATCGTCAACGAATCGTTAGTATGCCGCCCCGTCATGGCATTGTAATTGCATCGTGTTTATTTATCGCCATCACTTCAGAATCAATTCATCGTTGTCGCGCCGTCGTCCTCATAATATATTCGCCATTATATCGAGGTCATTATTTCTTTGTAATTCCATCATCGTGACTGCATGCGCCGCCGGCGTGCGGTCCTCGTTCTACCGTCGTGAGATAACCTTGGCGTGTAATGGTCTAAGAAAGCTGACCAATCAAGGATACACTGTATGTCGCATATAGCAAAATCACTTGAAATCCCGGTAGGGTCAATGAGGATTTAAATAAACGCATGGTAGTCAATACGGTATGTCGCTTCTGGGTTAATTGATACGTTGCGTTAATGCTAATCGCATAAATTTCGGTAGTCATCTTAAACTAGGTTCTGCCGGAATTCATCTTCGTGATATTAAAAAGCTCTGGTCAACATTGTTCCTAGGTTATTCCGACCTCGTATTCTGAGAAGTGATTGTGCTCAAGCTTGAGACGGATGACCAGACGTTCGATGGAGGTAGCGCTGCGAGTTTGACAGCGGCCTAGCCTATCAACAAGAAGAAACGCATTGGGACGTATGGGAATGGCGGCGAAAGGCGAACTTCAAGAGTTGCTAGACATCACACTGTCAAATGAAAGCGATTAAGAGTTGCATTGCAATCGCGCTAAAGAGAGTGAAACTATTTGATTGGTGCGAGACTCACCGCAAAAAAAAAGTAAGTAGACTGTGTTGAGGTATTTAACCTATTCTTCATATAGCAACAGCAAGGGGAATCGGTGAGACAAGTTCTAGTACACCTGGTCACATTTTTGAACGGCAGAATACGTGCGTAGAGGAAGACCTGTCTGCAATATTTTGTTGCTTCACAAAAAATATGTGGAGTTTTGACTGCGGTTACTCACGTGCCATCGTGCACTGCCTGTGCATGATCATTTCAATTGCAAAACAAAAATTAAATAAATGTTCAACAAGTTCTAAGAGTATTTAAATAAAGTGGTAGCAAACAAATTCCGGGAAGATGATTTACGACTTACTTGTGTCTTAGGGCATAGATCAACTCACTACCGGTTTCCATTACTTTTCTTCTTCGCTTTTCAAGTGAGTCGCATATTCTGGTGTAGGTTATTGCAAAATTTGTCCAATTAAATAAGTTCAGACTGTAAGGTCTCCGTTGTTCATAGATAAATATTTTGAACCTACGCTGATGCTGTGAAATTTGTCAACATTGGTAAAAGGATGCGAAAAAGAAAACAGAACGAAGAAAAAGCATTGTCTGACTGATTTTTTTTCTTTTGAATGCTACTTTTACGCATTAAGTGGCTAAACGCTTGAGTTCGCATCCTTTTTGTATGTTTTTTTCTGCACTGGGTTGGTTCCCTGCGAATTCACATGAACGAACAAGCAGATTATAGATCATATTCTAAGCTGACGTGGAAAAACAAAAACCTACGTGGCCTACGTAGTACATGCACTGTACTGAAACAAACGTACACAGAGTCCAAATTTGCATATAATTTGAAAGATGGATGCCTAAATTGTCGACTTAAGAACTGGCACCTTTTTAATAAAGCCGAGTAAAGCACTATAAATGGCATGTTTTGTATGAAAATATGATTGCAGATGAGCGTTAGCCTTGGAGATCACCAATTTCTGTTTAATGAGAAAAGCTTCTAGTAGCCGTGTATTATGGCATTCCTGAAGGCCAATAGAGCAGCCTTCTAAAATTTACATTTGAACCAAATTTAGTGTCGGGAGTTCAATCACTGTACATCCAATAACTATGTGAGATCCAAAGTGCGGTGAAATGGCTGGTGGCGTTCACGGGAGCGTTCACTTCAGCAAAATATTGTAGCAACACTAATAAAATTGTAGCACGGCCATTCCTTCGCACTGTAAAGCACGAGGATATTGATCAACGGATGTACGTTTCTATATCTCCCCTTCTAGATATAAGCAGGTGTTGTGCGAATCCTAGTGGCTGTTTGCCAGCTTCATTTCTCTGAATTTTCCAAACTGTCCATAATATATGTGTCCTTTCATACCAAATGTTTGCGTAATTATCTGTCCCTGTTCGGCAAGTAATGAAATGAAATGTTTATTTCTCGCACGGGTAAAATAGGCAGCAAGAAAGGAAGCAGGGCAAAAGTCTGCTTTGATGCAGCTTGAAGACCGCCTGTTGAACACATGACAGTATATTCACATTAACCGAGAACTCGACCTAGCTTCATATAGGCTCAAAGGCTAATGGCGCACAGAACCGGGCTCGGGACGCTGATCGAGCCGGGCCAATCTTTCGGGCCTGTAGCTATACGGGCCAGGTTTAAAAACAGCGGGACGGGCTCCAGCAGGTCGACGCATGGTACTTTCTGGCTCGGGCCGGGCCTGGGCCTGAAAAAACGGCTCGTTCAGTGCTCTACTTCGGACAAGTCTGATGGGCAGATTCCCATATGATTATGGAAGATGGAGTAAAACAGCTTACCTGCTTCGTTGTTCAAGCCTAGGGATCCAGTCAAATTCATTTTTCTTTGCTCCTAAACCTAGTATTTGTATCTCCCCACGACGAACCTTGCCGCAGTGGGTATGATTTTTTAATGCATTAATACGCACACATAAAACGGATCCCCCACAGGACAAGTCTACTCCAAAATTGGTAAAACTTGCTTATACGCTGCTTCTTTTACGTTAATGCTTACGTGTTTTAACCTTCGCTGCAAGAAGCCAAGGGCATGTCCTGCACTTCTAACTATGGTATTAACATGTTATGACCAAGGGCCACTCTCTGACAGCCTAAAACCTAGATGTCTCACTAATGAATTGTCGTTTTATTTCTTGGCTACGGAAAACTGCAGAAAACTAAAGTAATGTTTAACAGTCTCGGAAGAGAACGGCAGTTTGAGATAGGTAGCGAGGCACCGGAAGTGGTAAGGGAATAGATTTACTTAGGACAGGTAGTGACCGCGGATCCGGATCATGAGACGTAAATAATCAGAAGAATAAGAATGGGCTGGGGTGCGTTTGGCAGGCATTCTCAGATCATGAACAGCAGGTTGCCATTATCCATAAAGAGAAAATTGTATAACAGCTGTGTCTTACCAGTACTCACGTAGGGGGCAAAAACCTGGAGGCTTACGAAAAGGGTTCTACTTAAATTGAGGACGACCCAACGAGCTATGGAAAGAAACATGATGGGTGTAACGTTAAGGGATAAGAAAAGAGCAGATTGGATGAGGGAACAAACGCGAGTTAATGACATCTTAGTTGAAATCAAGAAAAAGAAATGGGGCATGGGCAGGACATGTAATGAGGAGGGAAGATAAGCGATGGTCATTAAGGGTTACGGACTGGATACCAAGGGAAGGGAAGCGTAGCAGGGGGCGACAGAAAGTTATGTCAGCGGATTAGACTAAGAAGTTTGCAGGGACAACATGGCCACAATTAGTACATGACCGGGGTAGTTGGGGAAGTATGGGAGAGGGCTTTGCCCTGCAGTGGCCGTAGCCATGCTGCTGCTGCTGCTGATGATGATGATTTTTGGCTACTTAACAAATATTTATATCTGACTTCGTTAATTTTTTCTGGTAATGCTAACGGGTGCACATTTATTTATGTTCGGGGACATGCTATTAGCGACACAGGAATTTTTCACAAAAATTTTATCTCGGCTTGCATAATATCAAAATTATCATTAATAGAAACAAGCGAATCGGCCCCAACGCGGAGCCTTGTGGCACATCACACGTGGCAGCGACGTCATCTGAGCTACTTCCATTCAAAACAGCGCTTCGAGGTACCTACTTAGCAATATTGCGTTAATGCCTGTATATTCATAAAAGTATTTACGCCTTCATATTACCGTTAATCTCACCTGGTCAACCAATATCGATATCAGTAACAATACAAAATGAAAGAATCGAGTTATTTGCTCCGCGACATTTAGACTGTCACCACCGCCATCATCAGCAGCAGCCTATTTTTGTCCACACCAGGACGACGGCCTGTATTTGTGATCTCCAATTACCCCTGTCCTGTGCCAACCGATCCCAACAAGCGCCCGCGAGTTTCCTAATTTCGTCGCTCCGCCTAGTCTTCTGCCGTCCTCGACTGCCTTTCCTTTCTCTTGGTATCCATTCTGTAACTCTACTTCTCCAACGGTCACCTAACCTACGTAGGTTAGGCGACCACAGTTGCGACAGTCACCTCACACAAAACAACTGCGACAGTTACCTCAAGAACATTTGGAACGTAGACAGCGGAATGTGAAAAGATCCACAAGACACACACTACACCAAAAATGACATCAACCACAGTGCATCAGGCACAAGTGCAACAGACAAAAGAAAATCCACTACCGAAGTTTACACACAGACTCCCACATGCCTGCCTGCACACGCACGAAGGCAAACAAAACCGAGCACGAATTAAGCCAGGTATGCGGTAATAAACCGGCAAAACAGAAAAACACGCCACGGAAATCTACCCGCAGAAAGACAAATAAATGACAGACATGGCAAATCAATAACTCTTCTCTGCAACGAAGCACCGAATTCCTGCAGGCTAGAAAAGTTACCAAAAGAACATGCGAGCTACACCTCCCATCTGAAAACCTACAGAATCTGCACAGGGAAAAATATAATCCCTAAAGGTCTAGCACTCAAGGCTGTACACGCTCTAGGAACACTCCCACCACACCATCGCGCAAACTGGCAAACAACATTGCACAATGCCTCACTTTCACTTTTGAATATTGCTATGGAACAGTATTTGCGATGACGAAGAGGCGAGCAGTGTGAAGACGACGACGACGAGTAGACGCTAGCGCGGACTGTTGCTTCTTGGCGAAGTGCGGCGTATTTCCTTGTAAATATTCTTGAATATAGCTTTTCGTCTGCGTCTTCCGACGTAACATATCTGGGGGAGGTGGACGATCCCTGTACCTCGTCACGGAGCTTCGTAGTGGACGGTACGTCCAGCCTTCCTTCATGGCTCCCGGCCACGACGACTTCACTCAGCCGCCTCCTACACCTGCTGCCACTTCGACGACCTACAACGCTCTCCCCGCACCCCGTGATCCTGGCGTATTCTCGGGCAAAGATGGGGAAGCCGTCGAGGACTGGATGAGCCTGCACGAACACGTCAGCCACAATAACCGGCGGGACCCTACTATCATGCTCGCCAACATAGTCTTTTACCTCGGTGGCGCAACTCGAGTTTGGTTTCGGACGCACGAAGGTGAGCTCACCAGTTGGGATTCGCTTAAGCAAAAGCTCCGAGACTTGTTCGGCAACCCCTACGGTCACTAACTTGCAGCGCAGAAGGCGCTTTCCGGCTGTGTGCAGACGTCGACAGAGCCCTACGTCACGCATTCACGACGTCTTGGCTCTGTGCCGCAAAATTGACGCAGACATGACTGAGTCAGCCAAGGTTTCCCACGTCCTCAAAGGCATTGCCGATGCTGTCTTCAACTTGCTCGCTTTCAACAACGTGGCGCCGCCTGGAACTCGCTAAAAGCCGACGTATCGACCAGCAGTTTGCGCGTCTGCTCAACACCCCAGCGACATCTCCCTGTGCCGACGCTCCTCGTCCCAACAACACTGGCAATATTACCAGGATCGTCCGGCGTGAGATCGAGGCCCTTCTATCCGGCTGCCTTCGACTCCAGCTCCTCCAACGCACCGGCAGTCTTGGTTTCCCTGATCCAGGCAGTTGTCCGCCAGGTGTTCGCAAACATGGGTCTTCACACCATCTTCTCGGCCCATCGCCCTGATACCCACCCAACTTCTTCTATTCCGCCCCGTCCCGCATCTTATCACCCACCACGTTTCCGCGACCCGCCTGAATGGCGCACTGCTGACGACAAGCCCATCTGTTTTCACAGCCGTCGAATCAGGCACATTTCTCGGCACTGTCGCAGTCGCTGTAGTTCCCCGACCCGGTCTACTTATACTGCCTGCTCCCGCCCCCAGGTGGCCCTTCTCGTCCTGCCGCACGCTCCGATAATGCCGCCACTGATTCTTCTGCGCCGAACCACCCCTATTCTCGTTCGCTTTCGCCTCAACGACGACAATCTCGCTCTCCGCAGCCCCGTCGCTCCTATTCGCCAACTGCCTTCGGAAGCTACTCCCAGCCGGAAAACTAGACGATGCAGCGCCTCGACGTGACGCTGCATCGTTGCCTACACCGCCAAATCCTCTACTGACGATGCCCACTGATCTGAACCTTCTTGACGCGCAAGTCGACGGCGTTTCTGTATCTGCTCTTATAGACACTGGGGCACTTTGTCGGTAATGAGCGTTGACCTTCGTAACCGTCTTAAGAAAATAATCACGCCGGCCACGACGCCTGTTGTCCGTGTCGCCGATGGCGGAACAGCTCGCGTAATTGGTATGTGTGCCGCCCGCGTCTCCTTCGGCGATCGCTCCACTATCGTGCTATTCACAGTCATCGCCCACTGTCCCCACGCCATCATCCTCGGATTAGACTTCCTCTCCGTACATTTTGCTCTCATCGATTGTTCCACCAGTACTCTCCGCCTTGACTTGCCTGTTCTGGATCTCGCTGAACCACACCCCAGTCCCCTCAGTTCCGTCGACTTCTTTCGCTTGCCACCTTCGGCACTGACTTATGTTAACTTAGTGTCATCCCCAGCAGTGCCCGACGGTCACTACAACGCTGCTCCTATGCAAGACGTCCCCCTTACACACAGGATCACAGTACCTCATACAGTTTTATCTGTTACGATGAATGGCGTCTCCTTGCCAGCGGTCAATTTTGGCTTGACGACAAAAGTGCTGCCACGCGGGATGTCTCTGGCCCAGCTTTTCTCATTTGAGGATCACTCAGTAGCGTCTATTGCAGTTGACGACAACTCAGCCGATCCTCCTCTACCATCGCAGTGGGTGACTTATACCATCGTCGACTTACAGAAAATGATTGCGCCCGACATGCCGTCCGAGCACGCTCGTGAGCTCTACCGTGTTCTGTTTTTCTAGCACGATATTTTGTTCTTTAACGATCGTCCTTTGGCCCAAACTACAGCTGTTAAACATCGCATTAATACCGGCGATGCCCCTCCTATTCATCGCTGCCCGTATCGAGTGTCACCGGCTGAGCGTCAAGTTAGTCACGCAGAAGTTCGCAAAATGCTTGCCAAGAACATTATTGAACCGTCATGTAGTCCATGGGCGTCACCTCTTGTACTGGTACAAAAGAAAGATGGCTCATGGGGCTTTTGCGTGGTTTATCGGCACCTTAACAGGGTTACCAAAAACGACGTGTATCCCCTACCTCGGATTGATGACGCCCTTGACTGCCTCCACGGTGCTCACTATTTCTCCTCTATTGACCTTCGTTCCGGCTACTGGCAGATTGCCGTGGACGATCTCGACCGCGAGAAGACTGCTTTTGTAACACCCGCCGGTCTTTATCAATTCAAAGTGATGCCGTTCGGTCGATGTAACGCTCCTGCCACTTTTGAACGCATGATGGACTCCCTTCTTCACGGTTTGCAATGGTCCACGTGCATGTGCTACTTGCACGACGTTATTGTGATGTGTGGTGCGCGACATAGTGCCGTGATCGGGACAGCCGAGAGCAGACGACGCTGAGTGCACGCGCGCCGAGCTGGAAGGAGCAAAACGACGACGCCGAAGAGCGCCCGGCACGTGAACGCGCGGCGCAGGAAAAAGAACAAAAAGAAAAAAAAGCAACCCATTAGAAAAGACCACGGGACGTCGGGCAGCCAATCAGTAAATGCCAAATCGGCCATACCACAAGAAAAAGCGTGGTGCCCTGGCAGAAGGGGGGGCGACACGCAAGAGGACACGCAGGGAGACGCCGGGGAGACGCCAGGAGAGTCCCAGGAAGCGACGGCAGGAGGAGGTCAACCACCGGAGTGGGCGTTGAAGACGGGCCGTCGGGTTCCGGACCCGAGCCCACCAGGACTTCACCCGCCCGGGGCCTCCTGCCTACCTGTTCCTGTGCGTCGCCCGTCTACCTGAGCGTGCCGTCAGCTCCTCAAGGCCGGTGAGCTTTTGCGCCAGTGGGCAGGACGAGAACAGTCGGGCTTCGGGCCCGAGTTCTACGACAGCTGCCCGGCCCGAACGCCACCCCCGTCTGCCGTGCCGCCTGCTGCCCGAGGCCGGCGTTCGAGCTTCCGCGCCGTGGGCGAGAGGGGAGCAGTCGGGCTACGGGCCCGAGCTCTCTGCCCGGCCAGAACGCCGCCGCCGTCCACCCAGCCGCCAGCGTTACCTCGCCTCGCCAGAGCTGGCGCGCTCCCGGCGCCCGGTCGGTCAACCTACGCCACGACCTTTGGTGAGACCGGCGCGACTCCTTCTGCCAGCTCGTCGCCGCGTTGCCGCGTCGAGACTGCGACGCGTCCCCGCCCTCGTGGCAAGCCCGGACTCGCACCCTTGTTAAAGCCCTAAGTGTGCTCCTTACCGCAATGTTTTCTTGAATGTTTATTTTATGCATGCTTTCCGTTTCGTTCTATTTGCTTTACGCCTTTTTTATTTTTGATTAAAAGTATTTGTGTGTGTGTTCAAACCAACGGCTTTGTCCTCAATTGGGTTCTCGGAGGCTCCGCCTAAGAGAACCAGTAAAACATTGAGAACACGAACCTTTGCCCCCATATTAGGGGTCGTCACAAATTGGCGTCCGTGCGACAGGACAAAGCCGTTCGTTTGGATTTTTTTTTCTAGCGGATAGGAACTATGGCTAACACAAGAGACTTGTTAGCGCTAGCCGAACGCATGGGCCTAGAAGGTGCGGAGTTGAGGGCATGGTTGAACGAACAGGAAGAGCGTGCGCGAGAAGAGCGGGCAGCGGCGCGAAAAGAGCGAGCAGCGGAGCGCGAGGCTAAAAGGCAGGAACTTGTATTAGAGGAGAAAAATTTACAGTTGCGACTTAAAGTCGCGGAAGCTGAGGGCAATCGTGGCGAGACGAGCCAACGGCAGCTAGAATTGGAGGAGCGAACGCTTCAGTTGCGCCTCCAAATGGCGGCAACGGACGCTGCAAGGACAGCTGACCGAGGGCCAGGAGGGAGTGCCCCATTCAGCGTGAATCCTCACAGTTTGATGCCGGGATTCAACGAAAGCCGGGACGACTTGGATGCCTATTTAAAAAGGTTCGAAAGCGTCGCCACCGGACAAGAATGGCCTAGAGACAAATGGGCCACGGCTCTAAGTTTATGCCTGAGCGGAGAAGCTCTGAAAGTCTTTGGACGTCTGTCTCCAGAAGACTCGCTCGACTACGATAAAGCCAAGTTGGCGTTGGTCCAGCGTTTTCGGTTTACGGCGGAAGGCTATCGGGAGAAGTTCCGACAGAGCAAACCCCAAGATGGCGAAACTGGAAAGCAGTACGCAGCTAGGCTACTGAGTTTCTTTGATCGGTGGGTGGAAATGTCCAAAACCGAAAAAGAGTATTTGGCACTTCGCAACCTGGTGGTGACGGAACAGTTTCTGAACAACTGTCATCATCGGTTAGGACTTTTCCTGCGCGAGAAGAGCTACCGCCATCTAGATGACATGGCCGAAGCTGCCGATAATTTCCTAGAGGCTCAGAGACAGCCCAATCTGTTAGTGTTCCGGCAGAAATCGGAAGGCAGTAACCCTACGGAGAAAACCGGAAGCCCATCTGAGAGAGTTCCAATGCGATGCTTCGTATGTGGAAAACTGGGTCACGGGGCATCAGACTGCCGATCTAAGCAGAGGCAACCGTACTGCGGGTATTGCCGTAAGCCCGGGCATGATGTCAAAGCCTGCACCAAGAAAAATGATTCCCCAAGGACGTCTTGCCTATTGTCGCCAGAAGAGCGCCTGGAAGAGTCAAACGCAGTAGTCGTTGAACAAGACGTAGTTAGCACGGTGAAGACTCCGACGAGGAATGTGGCACGCAGGATGCCAGTGCTAAAGGGCTTCGTCTTCGGACAGACCGCGTCAGTCTTGCGAGATACGGGAAGTAACACGCTGGTCGTGCGTCGTTCCCTCGTACCAGACAAGGCTTTAACAGGTAACACCGCTAAGCTGGTCCTGGCGGATGGCAGCAGCATTGAAATTCCCGAGGCCAAGGTTGAAATTATTTCACCTTATTTTTCTGGTACAGCGATTGCAAAGTGTACGACAGCTCCTCTATACGATGTTATTGTCGGAAATGTACCAGGCTCACGAGAACCTCATGATCCAGATAAAACCTGGACAAAAAGACCGAGGAAGCCCATCGAAGATGGTATAGCAAGTTCGAAAAGAACCAAGGGAGAAGAACATTCCCCCCATGCTTGGCTGGTCGGCATCAAGGGCCGAGACCAACAGCCGAAAACATCCACTATCAATATCAGCGCCTTGAAAATAACCAGGCAGGACCTTACCACGGCCCAGAACGAAGATAAGACCTTAAAGTCTTGCAGGAACGAAGTGGGTCAAGTGTTCCAAGGCAAAAGATTGGCATCCTACTCGTTCGAAGTAGTAAAGGGAGTGCTGTATCGTCATTACCGGCTACCCTCGGGCAAAATGACCGAACAAGTGGTAGTACCACAAAGATTACGCCGCCAAGTGCTCGCTTTGGCACACGAAAGCCTTAGGTCAGGGCACCAAGGAATTAAGAGTACAATTGATCGGGTTCTGGAATCCTTCTACTGGCCAGGAGTCCAAGAAGCAGTGAGAAGATACGTACGCTCTTGTGACACTTGCCAGCGAACGTATCCTAAGAGCAAGATACGCCAGCTGAAAGTTGGTGACCGTGCCCTTATCCTGCTTCCAACGACGGCCAACAAACGGTCGATGCAATGGAAGGGGCCTTTCTTGGTCACAGGAAAGAAGAGCAACTTTGATTACTGGCTGGACTTGGGACATACCACAGAACTGTTCCATATTAACATGCTGAAGCGCTATGAAGAGCGTGAACCATGGAGTTCCCCACAGTCAGCATCATGCATCGTGGTGGCGGAGGGCGAGACAGACACCCCTATACCTACCTTCACAACAAATGAGGGCCCAGGTAGAGAAGCAATCAAGCTTGGCGATGACCTTCAAGAAGATCAACATGCGGAACGTTGTGGGGCGGACTACATGAGTAGAATACAGGGGAAACTACAACCCTACGCCTCTAGATGTTTATGTTACCCGAGCAGGGTTATGTCATCGTAATGCCATGCTGTTAGTGTTTGATGCTAGTTTCTTTGTTTCTGGTTTTCTTGGTATGCTTTCTTTGAATTAGTGTTTAACACTTACTTTAATGTTTTATCAGTATGCTCAGTGAACTGTGCCACTCTGTGAACTGTGCATTGAAACATTACAGTGCGTTCTTGTGAACGGACAATGACTATGTTGTGAACTATGTCGCGCACTGAGCAGCAGTTTTTCTTCAGAAAAACTTCTTAAAAAAGGGGCTTGTGTGATGTGTGGTGCGCGACATAGTGCCGTGATCGGGACAGCCGAGAGCAGACGACGCTGAGTGCACGCGCGCCGAGCTGGAAGGAGCAAAACGACGACGCCGAAGAGCGCCCGGCACGTGAACGCGCGGCGCAGGAAAAAGAAAAAAAAGAAAAAAAAGCAACCAATTAGAAAAGACCACGGGGCGTCGGGCAGCCAATCAGTAAATGCCAAATTGGCCATACCACAAGAAAAAGCGTGGTGCCCTGGCAGAAGGGGGGGCGACACGCAAGAGGACACGCAGGGAGACGCCGGGGAGACGCCAGGAGAGTCCCAGGAAGCGACGGCAGGAGGAGGTCAACCACCGGAGTGGGCGTTGAAGACGGGCCGTCGGGTTCTGGACCCGAGCCCACCAGGACTTCACCGGCCCGGGGCCTCCTGCCTACCTGTTCCTGTGCGTCGCCCGTCTACCTGAGCGTGCCGTCAGCTCCTCAAGGCCGGTGAGCTTTTGCGCCAGTGGGCAGGACGAGAACAGTCGGGCTTCGGGCCCGAGTTCTACGACAGCTGCCCGGCCCGAACGCCACCCCCGTCTGCCGTGCCGCCTGCTGCCCGAGGCCGGCGTTCGAGCTTCCGCGCCGTGGGCGAGAGGGGAGCAGTCGGGCTACGGGCCCGAGCTCTCTGCCCGGCCAGAACGCCGCCGCCGTCCACCCAGCCGCCAGCGTTACCTCGCCTCGCCAGAGCTGGCGCGCTCCCGGCGCCCGGAAGGTCAACCTACGCCACGACCTTTGGTGAGACCGGCGCGACTCCTTCTGCCAGCTCGTCGCCGCGTTGCCGCGTCGAGACTGCGACGCGTCCCCGCCCTCGTGGCAAGCCCGGACTCGCACCCTTGTTAAAGCCCTAAGTGTGCTCCTTACCGCAATGTTTTCTTGAATGTTTATTTTATGCATGCTTTCCGTTTCGTTCTATTTGCTTTACGCCTTTTTTATTTTTGATTAAAAGTATTTGTGTGTGTGTTCAAACCAACGGCTTTGTCCTCAATTGGGTTCTCGGAGGCTCCGCCTAAGAGAACCAGTAAAACATTGAGAACACGAACCTTTGCCCCCATATTAGGGGTCGTCACAAATTGGCGTCCGTGCGACAGGACAAAGCCGTTCGTTTGGATTTTTTTTTCTAGCGGATAGGAACTATGGCTAACACAAGAGACTTGTTAGCGCTAGCCGAACGCATGGGCCTAGAAGGTGCGGAGTTGAGGGCATGGTTGAACGAACAGGAAGAGCGTGCGCGAGAAGAGCGGGCAGCGGCGCGAGAAGAGCGAGCAGCGGAGCGCGAGGCTAAAAGGCAGGAACTTGTATTAGAGGAGAAAAATTTACAGTTGCGACTTAAAGTCGCGGAAGCTGAGGGCAATCGTGGCGAGACGAGCCAACGGCAGCTAGAATTGGAGGAGCGAACGCTTCAGTTGCGCCTCCAAATGGCGGCAACGGACGCTGCAAGAACAGCTGACCGAGGGCCAGGAGGGAGTGCCCCATTCAGCGTGAATCCTCACAGTTTGATGCCGTGATTCAACGAAAGCCGGGACGACTTGGATGCCTATTTAAAAAGGTTCGAAAGCGTCGCCACCGGACAAGAATGGCCTAGAGACAAATGGGCCACGGCTCTAAGTTTATGCCTGAGCGGAGAAGCTCTGAAAGTCTTTGGACGTCTGTCTCCAGAAGACTCGCTCGACTACGATAAAGCCAAGTTGGCGTTGATCCAGCGTTTTCGGTTTACGGCGGAAGGCTATCGGGAGAAGTTCCGACAGAGCAAACCCCAAGATGGCGAAACTGGAAAGCAGTACGCAGCTAGGCTACTGAGTTTCTTTGATCGGTGGGTGGAAATGTCCAAAACCGAAAAAGAGTATTTGGCACTTCGCAACCTGGTGGTGACGGAACAGTTTCTGAACAACTGTCATCATCGGTTAGGACTTTTCCTGCGCGAGAAGAGCTACCGCCATCTAGATGACATGGCCGAAGCTGCCGATAATTTCCTAGAGGCTCAGAGACAGCCCAATCTGTTAGTGTTCCGGCAGAAATCGGAAGGCAGTAACCCTACGGAGAAAACCGGAAGCCCATCTGAGAGAGTTCCAATGCGATGCTTCGTATGTGGAAAACTGGGTCACGGGGCATCAGACTGCCGATCTAAGCAGAGGCAACCGTACTGCGGGTATTGCCGTAAGCCCGGGCATGATGTCAAAGCCTGCACCAAGAAAAATGATTCCCCAAGGACGTCTTGCCTATTGTCGCCAGAAGAGCGCCTGGAAGAGTCAAACGCAGTAGTCGTTGAACAAGACGTAGTTAGCACGGTGAAGACTCCGACGAGGAATGTGGCACGCAGGATGCCAGTGCTAAAGGGCTTCGTCTTCGGACAGACCGCGTCAGTCTTGCGAGATACGGGAAGTAACACGCTGGTCGTGCGTCGTTCCCTCGTACCAGACAAGGCTTTAACAGGTAACACCGCTAAGCTGGTCCTGGCGGATGGCAGCAGCATTGAAATTCCCGAGGCCAAGGTTGAAATTATTTCACCTTATTTTTCTGGTACAGTGATTGCAAAGTGTACGACAGCTCCTCTATACGATGTTATTGTCGGAAATGTACCAGGCTCACGAGAACCTCATGATCCAGATAAAACCTGGACAAAAAGACCGAGGAAGCCCATCGAAGATGGTATAGCAAGTTCGAAAAGAACAAAGGGAGAAGAACATTCCCCGGATGCTTGGCTGGTCGGCATCAAGGGCCGAGACCAACAGCCGAAAACATCCACTATCAATATCAGCGCCTTGAAAATAACCAGGCAGGACCTTACCACGGCCCAGAACGAAGATAAGACCTTAAAGTCTTGCAGGAACGAAGTGGGTCAAGTGTTCCAAGGCAAAAGATTGGCATCCTACTCGTTCGAAGTAGTAAAGGGAGTGCTGTATCGTCATTACCGGCTACCCTCGGGCAAAATGACCGAACAAGTGGTAGTACCACAAAGATTACGCCGCCAAGTGCTCGCTTTGGCACACGAAAGCCTTAGGTCAGGGCACCAAGGAATTAAGAGAACAATTGATCGGGTTCTGGAATCCTTCTACTGGCCAGGAGTCCAAGAAGCAGTGAGAAGATACGTACGCTCTTGTGACACTTGCCAGCGAACGTATCCTAAGAGCAAGATACGCCAGCTGAAAGTTGGTGACCGTGCCCTTATCCTGCTTCCAACGACGGCCAACAAACGGTCGATGCAATGGAAGGGGCCTTTCTTGGTCACAGGAAAGAAGAGCAACTTTGATTACTGGCTGGACTTGGGACATACCACAAAACTGTTCCATATTAACATGCTGAAGCGCTATGAAGAGCGTGAACCGTGGAGTTCCCCACAGTCAGCATCATGCATCGTGGTGGCGGAGGGCGAGACAGACACCCCTATACCTACCTTCACAACAAATGAGGGCCCAGGTAGAGAAGCAATCAAGCTTGGCGATGACCTTCAAGAAGATCAACATGCGGAACGTTGTGGGGCGGACTACATGAGTAGAATACAGGGGAAACTACAACCCTACGCCTCTAGATGTTTTTGTTACCCGAGCAGGGTTATGTCATCGTAATGCCATGCTGTTAGTGTTTGATGCTAGTTTCTTTGTTTCTGGTTTTCTTGGTATGCTTTCTTTGAATTAGTGTTTAACACTTCATTTAATGTTTTATCTGTATGCTCAGTGAACTGTGCCACTCTGTGAACTGTGCATTGAAACATTACAGTGCGTTCTTGTGAACGGACAATGACTATGTTGTGAACTATGTCGCGCACTGAGCAGCAGTTTTTCTTCAGAAAAACTTGTTAAAAAAGGGGCTTGTGTGATGTGTGGTGCGCGACATAGTGCCGTGATCGGGACAGCCGAGAGCAGACGACGCTGAGTGCACGCGCGCCGAGCTGGAAGGAGCAAAACGACGACGCCGAAGAGCGCCCGGCACGTGAACGCGCGGCGCAGGAAAAAGAACAAAAAGAAAAAAAAGCAACCAATTAGAAAAGACCACGGGACGTCGGGCAGCCAATCAGTAAATGCCAAATCGGCCATACCACAAGAAAAAGCGTGGTGCCCTGGCAGAAGGGGGGGCGACACGCAAGAGGACACGCAGGGAGACGCCGGGGAGACGCCAGGAGAGTCCCAGGAAGCGACGGCAGGAGGAGGTCAACCACCGGAGTGGGCGTTGAAGACGGGCCGTCGGGTTCCGGACCCGAGCCCACCAGGACTTCACCCGCCCGGGGCCTCCTGCCTACCTGTTCCTGTGCGTCGCCCGTCTACCTGAGCGTGCCGTCAGCTCCTCAAGGCCGGTGAGCTTTTGCGCCAGTGGGCAGGACGAGAACAGTCGGGCTTCGGGCCCGAGTTCTACGACAGCTGCCCGGCCCGAACGCCACCCCCGTCTGCCGTGCCGCCTGCTGCCCGAGGCCGGCGTTCGAGCTTCCGCGCCGTGGGCGAGAGGGGAGCAGTCGGGCTACGGGCCCGAGCTCTCTGCCCGGCCAGAACGCCACCGCCGTCCACCCAGCCGCCAGCGTTACCTCGCCTCGCCAGAGCTGGCGCGCTCCCGGCGCCCGGTCGGTCAACCTACGCCACGACCTTTGGTGAGACCGGCGCCAGTCCTTCTGCCAGCTCGTCGCCGCGTTGCCGCGTCGAGACTGCGACGCGTCCCCGCCCTCGTGGCAAGCCCGGACTCGCACCCTTGTTAAAGCCCTAAGTGTGCTCCTTACCGCAATGTTTTCTTGAATGTTTATTTTATGCATGCTTTCCGTTTCGTTCTATTTGCTTTACGCCTTTTTTATTTTTGATTAAAAGTATTTGTGTGTGTGTTCAAACCAACGGCTTTGTCCTCAATTGGGTTCTCGGAGGCTCCGCCTAAGAGAACCATTAAAACATTGAGAACACGAACCTTTGCACCCCATAAGTGGGGTCGTCACAGTTATAGTATTCTACCCAACGTTCGCTACGCACCTCGAGCACCTGTCAGCAGTCCTGGACGTTTTTCGTCGAGCCGGTCTGCAACTCAACGCATCAAAGTGCCAATTCGGCCGTCACCAGGTTACCGAACGGAGTGCAACCGGACAAAGGTAAGATCCATGCTGTTACGCACTTCCCTGTTCCGAAGTGTGTCAAGGATGTGCGCAGCTTCATCGGCCTTTATTCGTACTTCCGCTGTATCGTGAAAAATTTCACGGCCATAGCACGGCCACTAACCGAGGAGGACGAATAAACTTTTATTTTGGAAACAGTATTCCGGAGTAAGCCCCGGTTCTACTCTCGGTGGGAGGTCTCCTCATTCCAGGAACCCTCTGGCCTTCGCTGCCTCCTTGGCCCTGGCGACGAGGCGTCGTTGTTGTTCCAGGTCCTCGGAGACGAGCTTGGCCTCCCACGTTTCTATGAGGTATTCGCTTTGTCTGGCGTTGTAACAGTCGCTCGGTGAAGGCAATGCGTCTTTGTCTAGATGCCATGGACATTCAATGATCAGGTGCGCTAAGGTGTCCGGTACGACGCACATTGGACAGTGGTTTTCTTGTAGCGTTGGGTACAGTCTATGCATGATGATTCCGTGGATGTATTACTTTGCAGTCTTCTGAGTGTAGTGTTTTCTTCTTTGTTGAGCTTTGGGTGAGGTGGTGGGTAACCGAGCTTTTGAAAAAAAACGCCCCTTTCCAGCGGAGCGATAAGGATGCCTCTGCGTTATCGCGTCTAATCGACCTTCTCACAACGCCTCCCATTCTGGCCCATTTCGGTCCTTCTGCGCCTGCCGGAGTCCGTACTGATCATCATCATCATCATCATCAGCCTGATTACGCCCACTGCAGGGCAAAGGCCTCTCCCATACTTCTCCAACTACCCCGGTCATGTACTAATTGTGGCCATGTTGACCCTCCAAACTTCCTAATCTCATCTGCCCACCTAACTTTCTGTCGCCCCCTGCTACGCTTCCCTTCCCTCGGAATCCAGTCCGTAACCCTTAATGACCATCGGTTATCTTCCCTCCTCATTACATGTCCTGCCCATGCCCATTTCTTTTTCTTGATTTCAACTAAGATGTCATTAACGCGCGTTTGTTCCCTCACCCAATCTGCTCTTTTCTTATCCCTTAACGTTACACCTATCATTTTTCTTTCCATAGCTCGTTGCGTCGTCCTCAATTTAAGTAGAACCCTTTTCGTAAGCCTCCAGGTTTCTGCCCCGTACGTGAGTACTGGTAAGACACAGCTGTTATACACTTTTCTCTTGAGGGATAATGGCAACCTGCTGTTCATGATCTGCGAATGCCTGCCAAACGCACCCCAGCCCATTCTTATTCTTCTGATTATTTCACTCTCATGATCTGGATCAGCAGTCACTACCTGTCCTAAGTAGATGTATTCTCTTACCACTTCCAGTGCCTCGCTACCTATCGTAAACTGCTGTTCCCTTCCGAGACTGTTAAACATTACTTTAGTTTTCTGCAGATTCATTTTTAGTCCCACCCTTCTGCTCTGCCTCTCCAGATCAGTGAGCATGCATTGCAGTTGGTCCCCTGAGTTACTAAGCAAGGCAATATCATCAGCGAAGCGCAAGTTACTAAGGTATTCTCCATTTACTCTTATCCCCAATTCTTCCCAATCCAGGTCTCTGAATACCTCCTGTAAACACGCTGTGAATAGCATTGGAGAGATCGTATCTCCCTGCCTGACGCCTTTCTTTATTGGGATTTTGTTGCTTTCTTTATGGAGGAGTACAGTGGCTGTGGAGCCGCTATAGATATCTTTCAGTATTTTTACATACGGCTCGTCTATACCCTGATTCCGCAATGCCTCCATGACTGCTGAGGTTTCGACTGAATCAAACGCTTTCTCGTAATCAATGAAAGCTATATATAATGGTTGGTTATATTCCGCACATTTCTCTATCACCTGATTGATAGTGTGAATATGATCTATTGTTGAGTAGCCTTTACGGAATCCTGCCTGGTCCTTTGGTTGACGGAAGTCTAAGGTGTTCCGGATTCTATTTGCAATTACCTTAGTAAATACTTTGTAGGCAACGGACAGTAAGCTGATCGGTCTATAATTTTTCAAGTCTTTGTACTGATGCCAGCGGTCAAAGAATTCGCGCAGTACTGGCACAACGCCAGCGCGGCAACGAGCGTGTTAGGGCTTACGCCAGCAGGCTCCACTCACCCTCGGAGCGCAACTATTCCTTCACTGAGCGTGAGTGTCTGGCCCTAGTTTGCGCGGTTGCGAAGTTCCGCCCATACTTGTGTGGCAGACCCCTTTCCGTGTTCACAGACCATCATGTGCTTTGCTGGTTATGCTCACTGAAAAACCCTACATGAACACTTGGTCGCTCGGCCTTACGCCTCCAAAAGTATTCGTATTCTGTCACCTGCAAATCTGGCCGACTACACAAGGACGCTGACTGCTTGTCTCGCTACCCGGTATACGAGCCTGATGACGCCGACAGTTGCACCGCCAACGGCATTTTCTCTGTGTCTGCTTTCGCTAAAATCGCCGATTAGCAGTACCGAGACATATCGGTGCTAGCACTCATCGAGCGTCTGCGCTCTACACCTACCGACACATCCGTTCTCCGATATCTCCTCCAGGGCGGCATTCTGTACCGAAGGAACTTCCTCCCTGACGGATCTGATCTTCTTGTCGCGCCAAAACGTCTACAACAGACTGTGCTCTTTGAGATGCATGACACACCTTCTGCAGGACATCTTGGGGTTACCCACACGTACGACCGCGTCCGCCGCCGCTTCTATTGGCCTGGTCTCGCTCGCTTCGTCCGACGCTTGTTGCCGCCTGTGATACCTGCCAGCGTCGGAAAACACCTCAGGTGCTACCTGCCGGCTATCTGTAGCCGATCACCGTCCCTGTGGAACCGTTCTTTCGTGTTGGATTAGCCCTCCTTGGTCCCTTTCCCACGTCATCCTCTGTGAACAAATGGGTAGCCGTCAGAACTGATTACGCCACACAATACGCTATCACGCGGGGTCTCCCTACCAGTTGCGCCACTGACGTCATGAACTTTCTCTTGCGTGACATCTTGCTTCATGGCGCCACGCGACAGCTGCTTACTGATCGTGGTCGTAACTTCCTCTCGAAAGTTATCGCGGACATTGTGCGTTCCTGCTCCACTCAACACAAGCTGACTACCTCATACCATCCTCAAACCAATGGCCTGACAGAGCGGTTAAACCGTACTCTTACGGATATGCTGTCCAAGTACGTTTACAAGGACTACCACGACTAGGACATTGCCCTTCCTTACGTCACATTTGCGTATAATTCTTCCCCGCACGACACCGCCCGATTTGGTCCATTTTATCTACTGTACGGTCACGAACCGACCTTGCCTCTTGACACGGCACTTTTTCCTGCTGCGATCTCAACAAGCGAGTATGAGCGCGATGCCATCGCCATCGCCGACCATGCACGCCAGCTTGCCCTTACTCGACCGACGGCCTCGCAAACCACTCAGCAGCGTCAGTACAACGCCCACCACCGTGACGTACAGTTTTCTTCGCCTGGTGCGCTCGTGCTCCTGTGGCGCCCTCTCGTCACGTCGGACTTTCAAAAAAGCTCCTTTCGCGATACACTGGGCCCTACTGCGTGCTGCGCCAGGTGACGCCTGTGACGTACGAAATTGCTCCTGTGAGTTCAACTTCGTCCTTTACTCTGGCATCTACTGATGTGGTGCACGTCAGTAGGCTCAAGGCCTACTACGCTGCTTCCGAGTACGGCCTTTAGTCACACCGGGACGGAGCTTTTGCCGACGGGGGCTGTGCTACGGAACAGTATTTGCGATGACGAACAGGCGAGCAGTGTGATGACGACGGCGACGACGATTAGAGGCTAGCGTGGGCTGTTGCCGCTTGGCCAAGTGCGGCGTATTTCCTTGTAAATATGCTTGTATGTAGCTTTTTGTCTGCGTCTACCTACGTAACAATATCCTCAAGGAACACTGCGAAGAAGAAATTGAAAGTTTTAGCTACAGAATTCTGAAGATATCTCTGACAGCAGATGAGAAAAGAGATTTAGAGCATTACGACGAAAAAAAAGAGCCTAGAAAATTGGTTCAAAAACAAAGGAAAAAAGCAAGCTTTAATAAAAAAAACAACCTTCCAGCCAAACAGCCGCCACACGCCGACAAGGGGGACCTCGAGTTTAGAAGTATGAGACGTGACGGAAACTTCCACAAAGTTAAACCACTCAAATGTTGTATACATTTCAAAAACATTAAATAAAGAAGAAATAGGCGTACTCAGCAAAGGCCTAAGCTTTTGTCCCACGAACAACACAATAAATGAATTCGAACTTCACAAGGACCTCTCAGAGTTTTCCCGACGAATGCGTATCAGAAACTTTTTCGCAGACATACCAGACACCGGGCGACACCACTTAGAGCGCAATCCACTTGGACTCCCGAACCATAACAAGCCATAGAACTTGACATACACTTTAAAACTGTCACTAAAGAAATTATAAGCCAATCCAAGATATCTAAGCGACCTAAAAACATAACTGCGTCGGAGAGTCATATCATTTGAAATCTTAGTTGCCGGAATGACATTGTTATTAAGGAAGCACGAAGCTTACAGACAACTAAACAACCCAGAACTTTACCAACTAGATAACGATCCGACATTGTCCTACACAGTGACAATTACCAACAGGCTGAAATCACTTTTGCCTGATGAATTGACAACACAGTCAGAATACAAATTTCTTAAACCAAGCAACAAAACTGCCGGGCGTTTTTACCTCCTTCCAAAAATTCATAAAATTCCATCTACTGAACTATACACCGCTATTATCCCAGGTCGCCCGACAGCATCAAACAACACCCCGACAGAGAGCATCTCCACATTCCTTAACCATTACCTTGGTGACTTGGCAAAAGTACTTCCGTCATTTGTACAAGATACGCCCCACCTGCTGAGAATTATAGAGGACATTATACTAAAGGCACACTACCCCACAACACAATTCTCGCAACACTTGACGTCACGGCTCTGTACACCAACATTCCGATCCCTGATGGTTTATCTTCGATCAAATAAACGCTGTCTAAACAAAATGCACGACACTCTACTGAAGTCTACTTGTCTCTCCTTGAATTAGTTCTAACACATAATTACTTCGAATTTGAAGAGAGTTACTATCTACAGATACATGGTACAAGCATGGGTACGCCTTTTGCACCAACCTACGCGAACATATTTATGGGGATTCTAGAAACAGACTTCGTATCGGCGCTGCACTGACAAGCCCCACACATACTTACGATACATAGATGACATATTCATAATATGGGGGCATGGTCAAGAAAGTCTAGATAAATATGTAACATTTCTAAACACTTTTCATCCAACAATGAAGTTCACATCAGAATCCTCAATTGAGCGCATAAGGTTTCTGGACACAACAATATACATTGACAATGGGGCGCTAAAGACAACACTGTATAGGAAACCTTTGGACAAACAAGAGTACCTAGAATATACGAGCCACGATCCCAGACATTGCAAACAAGGCATCTTTAAAGGCCAAGCCACATGACTACGTCGCATTTGCGTTGAAAGTCAAGACTACATAGATAGACTCGGTCACCTTAAAGAAACCCTATCAAACAGCAACCACCCAAACAGTGACCTTCGAAAAGCCTACACCGCTGCAACTAAACTTGATCGAACCGAGGTTCTGAAGCCCCGCCCGAGGATCACAAGAACAACAACGCCTGTTCTTAGAACTAAATTCTGAAACTCCCTCCCAAGCGTGAATAACATCCTCAGCAAGTACTACCCAATTCTCACCAGCAAGCAGAAACTCAACAAGATGTGTCCCGACCCGCCCAGAGTATTCTACAGACGCAACACTAATTTTAAAGATATTCTTGTGCATGCCAGACAAAGGACAAAGAGGAAGTTGGGAACTAGTCCCTGTGGCCGCCCCAGGTGCTCTACATGCAAACATATCCAATCTACTACTACAGCAAAAAGTACAGCGTCGAATTACGCACGCAAGGTAAATTCGGCTTTCACCTGCACATCAAGCAACGTAGTCTACTGTGTAGAATGTGCCGCTCGTAGCAAACAATACATAGGTGAGACTGGACGACAAATTCATACAAGACTCAATGGTCACCGCGCGGACACAAAATACAATTTACCTGAAGCAGTAGCCAGTCACTTTAATGAACATGGCCATATATTTGACAAAGCAAGGCTCTATATGCTACAAACAAATTTTCGTTCACCTCGCGAAAGGAAATATACGAAATCATACCTAAAACACAAGTTTAATTGCCTACACCCGACGGGAATTAATTTGGCACATGGCAACCTAGAATTTTTAAAAGCAGTAACTCAAATCTGAAATTCTCATATTATCAACCAAGACACAAAACACATTATGCCGCCAGCTAACCTTACTTCTTCACCTCACCTATTCCTCCATTTCGAAAAACTTTTTTTCCTGCCTACTACTCAATTTAATATACTCTTTCATGTTTTTACGTTTATATCAACTGTACGACCCCCTTTTCCCAAGTACACTTGCCCCCGCCCGCTTCTGTGCACATCGCCCTCCTATTTATTATTCCGGTTTCGGTTCCCCCCCTCTCTTTTCATTTCTTGTCGGTCTTTTATATGTTTTTGAAACACCCTCAACAACATATTCTGAAGTCCCAGACGTCAGTATGCTTTTTTCAGCGCCTCTGACACACAGGGTATCGCCATTTCTGTATAGCACCGTAACGACACCTCCGTTGAGCGACTGGGGCTAACGTCCAGTGAAAGACCATGCCGCTGCCTTCCAGTTACCCCACCGCGTACTCCTTGTAGCCATCTTAACTACTTCAATATTACTCGACGCAGTGCTGCTATGCTACGCAAATCAGTCTTTCAACTCACGATTTTTTGTCTCTTGTGTTACTCACGCACTGACAGCCTGACCGGCTAATGCCACAAAAACATGCCGCCAATGGCACCTCTGAATGCTCCCTGACCTCTCGCTTCCCCAACGCCCTTCCATGCCCCCTTCTTCCCTTTTTTGTTCTTTCTCCTTTTATTATTTTTTCCTCTTGCTGCCTTGTTCCTTGTGCCCGCTTCTTTGGCTTGAGATCTTTTCTAAGAATAATAAAAGCGCTCCTCACCAGCCGCCTCACATACGGCACGCCGTACCTGGCTTTAAAGAACGCTGAAATAGAAAAGCTGAACTTCATGATAAGGAAGGCAATCACAGTCGCCCTGGGACTCCCCGCCATGGCCTCTACATCAGGTCTCCTTAAGATGGGCGTCCACAACACGTGGCAAGAGCTCGCCGAAGCGCACAAGAAGAGCCAGCTGGAACGACTCAAGCTCATGCCCACAGGGAGATCAGCACTCCGACACCTAAACTACAGCGAGACGTATGTCGCAGACACGGACAAGAAAGAGCGAATACCACTGGACGTTCGAGAGTGCATTTGCATCGTACGTGTCCCGCGCAACATGCATCCCATATATCACACGAGTAGAAGACAGGCTAGAGCCAACGCCATCAAACGAAGTTTCAAGCATGACCCGAATGCCCGCTACACCGAAGCGGCCAAGTATCCGCATCGAAACGCGTTCGCTCTGAGCGTCGTAGACTCCCAAGCCTCCGAGCTAGCATAGGCAACCATCAAGGCACGCAACCCGGAAACGGCTGAAGAAGCGGCAATCGCTCTCGCCACCACCACATGCACAGACGCAGCGGTTATATTCACCGACTCTCAGGCCGCCTGCAGAAGCTCCTTGAGGGGCCGCATCTCGGCCGATGCAATCAAGATACTAAAAACACGAAGCACTCCGCTCCCGTACACCTGCGTAACGTGGGTACCCGGACACGAGGGACTAGAGGGGAACGAAGCGGCCCACGCCGCTGCCCGCGAGCACGTCAGCCGGGCTCCCCTCTCCCCACGCGCTCTCGGACCCGTGACAGAAGAGGCGGAGGCCGTACCCACCACCTATTCGGCCATATTGCAACATTACAGGCTAGAGCGTCGAGTGTACCCTACACCGCACCCTAAACTCGACAGAGAAGGAAACCTAATCCTTAGACGCCTGCAAAGTAATACATACACGCACGGAACGATAATGCATCGCCTCTACCCGACGCTCCACGGCTACCTCTGCCAACTTTGCAACGTACCCGGCACTCTGGCACACTTGCTCCTGGAATGCCCGTGGCAGGAAGGCAGCGAAATACAACCAGAAACGCACGCAAAACGAGCATAGAAGCAAACAACCTATTCGAAATGTGGGAGGCCAAGCTAACCCTCGGTCACCTGGAAGACCAACGACAACTCGTCGCCAGGGCCAAGAGGGCAGTCGAAGCCAGAGGGTTCCTGGACTAAGGAGCCTTCCCACCTTAGGGTGATTCCCGGCCTCGCTCGGGACACTGTTTCGTTTAATAAACGTTTCTCTGTCTTTCTCTCTCCTCTTGGTGCCCCAGTTTCTTTTCCCCTTTTCTTTCTTTCTCCACGCCTTCCCACTCTATAGCTCACAGACGTCAGGCGACAGCGCTCATTACCTCTAAAGTCTCTTCCTTTATAACCAACCGCCACCGACAACACCCGCACGTGACGTCACTGCACTAACCCTTCAAAACTAACTTGCCGAGGATGACGAAGCCACCTTTGACGAAAATAGGACCTCTTATCGAAACGTCGGCCAGCCTTTCTGAGACACCTTATCCCTGTTGACAAACTTTGCGAAAAATTGATACTTTATACAAAATGTGGGATACAAAAATTGGCTAGAGCACTACTGCCTCGCCAAAACCTTTGAAACACAAGGGCCTAGAGGCATGTGCTATACGAAATAACTATCACAGCGGCATCCTCTGAATAGAGGAATGTATGGGGCTAATAACATGTAACACATGTTTCAGGAAACCTAGGACTGTGTTGGTGTCAAAGAGCGGTCCTGGGCCGAGGAACATTACAGGATGAGGGGGATGTGCTGCCGTTATGCTACGGGAAAATGTTTTTTTTTCTCTCAGATTCGACTTCTCGACACTCCAGGAGGACGTGGAGGACGGTCAGCCTCTCCCCACATCTACCAGACATTGGAGGTTCATTTCCAGTGAGTAAAAATTTATGGGTGCCAAATGTGTGGCCTATCCTAAGACGACAAAATAGGACATCTATTCGGCGTGAATTTGCTGCAGAAGGCCAGAAACATAATTGCGGCTTTATTACATGCAGCTTATTATTTGTTTCCACGTCCCACAAGCGTTGCCAGTAGTCTCGCAGGTTCCTGCGCAAGAAGGGCCTCAGATCTGTAACGGTGACTGCAGCTGTAAGATTTACAAAATGAGATGGGATTGACGTGGCCATCTGGTCCGCCAGAACGTTACCTTCGATGCCTCCATGACCCGCCACCCAGCATATAATGACATGCTGGTTAGATATATACGCTTTACACAGGAGAGAATAGAGTTCATTAATTACTGTATTTTTGTGCTTACAGAATGATATCAAGGGCTTCACAACACTTATGGAGTTCGTATATATAACTGATTTCTTGATTTTTGTTTTCCTTATATGCTTAACAGCCGACATTAGTGTGTAGGTCTCAGCCGTAAAGATACTTGTTTCCGGATGAATTACATCGGAGAAGGATGGACAGACGGCTGCATAGGACACCACGTCGTGACTTCGATGCGTCTGTGTGGAACTCCATGCAGGAGTGCTTGTACTGCAGTTCCAGGAAATGATTTGGATTTCGATCTCTGGAGCGTGCTTTGTAACATGTAGGAAAGATATATCACATTGTATCAGCTGCCACTCCCAAGGCGGTAGCAGCTTAGCTGGAGGCATTAAGCGATGTTTGAGGAGTGGGACATCCATTTTAACACTAAGCTTCCTCACACGCAGTAAAAAGCGCTGTCCTACAGAGGCACGGTTACGAAAGAGTGTTGCATATGTCATATCGTTAACGGTATTAAAACAAGGATGTTAATGATTAGAGTGAACTTTCAGAAAATATGTTTGACTGATGTATGTTCTCTGCAGATGGAGTGACCACTCATTTGATGCTATATATAAACTTTCAATGGAACTTGTTCTGAAAGCGCCAGTGGCCAGTGGGATCCCTAGATGGTGGACCGGATCTAGCATTTTAAGGCGCTTGCGGTGGCAGAATGATAAATCACGGCACCGTAGTCCAATGAATGAATGTGTGTTGTTTAGTGGCGCAAGGGCCAGGAATGCCAAAGAGCGACAAGACAGTGTTATGAATTTTTCGGTGGAATGATGACTTCTGTGAAGTTGATGTGACGTGGCTGTAAAGGGGCGTAAAAATAGTCGCTGTAGAGTGCGTAAAATCTACGTGCAATAAGATTATGGCGATGACTAATGATGAGTACTATGAGCCTTACACTGCATTGCGGAAGAATGATGTGACATACAGAACATGTAAGATGCAAAAATTAGCTACAGCACAAGTGCTTCATCAGAGCTCTTGAAACACAAGGGCCCGGAGGTATGTCATCTACAGTATGACTATCCCAGCGGCATCCTTTGAAGAGAGGAAGCGCTACGAATATATGGGAATAATAACCAGTAAGACCACATCTCTGAGGAAACCTAGGACTGTGTCTGTATTAAAAAGCGGTTCTGCACCTAGAAACATTGTAGGAAGAAGAGGAATTTGCTGCCGGTATGCTAAGGAAAAATGTCTCTTTCTCCCAGATTCGGCCTCCCGACACTCCAGGAGGACGTGGAGTACGGTCAGCCTCTCCCCGCATGTACCACAGATTGGAGGCTCATTTCCGGTGAGTAGACAATTATGGGTGCCAAATATGTGTCCTATTCTGAGACGACGGAATAGGACATCTGTTCGGCGCAATTTTGTAGTAGAGGGCCAGAATCCCAACTGTGGTTTTATCAGGTGGAGCTTATTATCCGTTTCCGCGGTCCACATGCGTTGCCGGTGGTCTCGCAGCCTCTTTCCAAAGAAAGGCCTCATATCTGTGACAGGCACCTCAGCGGTAGGGTTAACAGCTTGTGATGCGATTGACGTGGCCATCTCGTCCGCCTGAACGTTACCTTCGATGCTATTATGGCCAGGCACCCAGCATATGATGATATGCTGGTTAGATATGTACGCTTTACACAAGAAGGAATAGAGTTCATGAAGTACTGGATTTTTGCGTGTATATAATGACATCAGGCCTTGACGACGCTTAGGGAGTCTGTATATATCGCTGATTTTTGATGTTTTGATTTTCTGATATTGTCACGTGGTGGTGACGTTGAAGAACACAGTAGCAATACTGTGAATGACAAAACTAACTTTTATTGGGCGAACCTGTGCCCATAAAACAGGCTACAATTAGAGCACAACGATAACGGCGAACACGGTCGGTGATCGTCGAAAATTTGATCAGTGGGTCAAGCGCGTCAGCTTTTATAGATCAGTCGTCGAATGTTCCAGAGTAACCGCTGGGGCCCGCGTGTCTTCCACGAAGTTCTACACTATTGGCGTCGCGCATACATGCAATCAGATTACACAAGTTGCGGTGAAAGACAGTGGACGGAACCATCGATAACATTCCAGAAACTTCTTTTACATGCAGGCGCGTCCCGCGCTGTGCATGTAAAAGAACACACATTTGTAACATTTGTTAGGCGGTGAGAAGTGGTCACCCGATAAAGAAGTACACGTGTCAATATGCTTCGCAGCAGACAGTATTGCGTAGGCCTCAGCCGTAAAGATGCTTGTTTCCGGATGCAGTACATCGGATTCTGAGAAGGATGGGCCGACGGCAGCATAGAACACCCCGGCATTTGGCTTCGAAGCGTCTGTGTAGAACTCTGCGCAGCAGTGCTTCTGCTGGAGTTCTAGGAAATGAATTCGGATTTCAATCTCTGGTGCGTGTTTTGTTACTTCTAAAAAGGATATGTCACATTCTATCCCCTGCCAGTCCCAAGGTGGTAACAGCTTCGTTGGATGCATTAGGCGAAGCTCGAGAAGTGGGACATGCATTTCATCACTAAGCTCCCTCACATGAAACCAGAAAGGCTGTCTTACAGAGGGACGATTATGGAAAAGTGTAGTACACGTCATATCGTTAACAGTGTTAAAACATGGATGTTGATGATTGGAGTGTATTTTCAGGAAATATGTAAGGCTGATGTAAGTTCTCTGTAGATGGAGTGACCATTCGTTTGATTCCCCGTATAAGCTTTCAATAGGGCTTGTCCTAAAAGCGCCAGTGGCTACGCGGATACCTAGATGGTGGACAGGATCTAGAATCTTTAGTGCGGTCGGAGCGGCAGAGTTGTATACGACGTCACGATAGTCCAATCGTGATCGAATTAGGCTCTTATAAACATATCATCAGACACCTCCTGCTGCTACCCCATGTTGTGTGGGATAGAATGTCAAGTAAGTTCATTGTCCTTAGACATTCTTCTGTAAGATATTTAATGTGCTGAATAAAACTAAGCTTGGAGTCAAGTATAATACCTAGAAATTTGTGTTCTTTGTTGATAGGTATTTGATGTCCACACAGTTGAACACAAGGATCTGGAACCAGGCCTCTCCTAGTAAAAAGAACACAAGAACTTTTGTGAGGGTTGATTTTAAATCCGTTTTTGTCTGCCCACTTGGAAACCTTGTTCAAGTCCTGCTGCACCAATCTCTCGCATACTGCCAGGTTACAGGATTTGAAGCCGATTTGACTGTCGTCCACGTAGATGGAATAAAGAATGGCAGGTGGTAATGAAGCACGACGCGTGTTCATCTTCACGATAAAGAGCGTACAACTAAGCACGCCTCCCTGGGTACACCTGTTTCTTGTGTGAAAGGTCGCGACAATACGTTACCGTTTTTCACGCGGAAAATACGATTCAACAAATAGCTTTCAATTATTTTCAGCATATTTCCACAGATGCCCATTTCCGACAAGTCTAGCAAGATCCCGCAACGCCATGTTGTATCATACGCCTTCCATGTCAAGGGATATTGATAAGAAAAACTGTTTATGTACAAATGAATCACGAATATATCCTTTAATGCTTACAAGATTATCTGTTGTCGACCGGCCTTCTCTGAAGCCACACTCATAGGGATCTAGTATATTGTTGAGTTCAAGGAAACGTATGCGTCTTCGATTAATCATTTTTTCAAAAAGCTTACACAGGCAGCTTGCAAGAGCTGTCGGGCGATAGCTTACCGCCAGAGATGGGTCTTTCCCCTGCTTCAAAACAAGGACCCCAGTTGCTTCTTTCCATGTGTGTGGAAAGTATCCGACAGCCATAATTGTGTTGAAAAGTGCGAGTAGTGTAACTTGCGTGTAATTGTGTAAGTTTTTGATCATTTCATACCAGATTCTGTCAGATCCCGGTGCAGCGCACTTGCATGCGCTAAAGGCAGCTCTCACCTCGGCATTACTAAAAGGATGGTTGCAAGGTTCATTCTGTCGACATTTTCTTATTAATGTCTTACATTCTTCTATTTGCTTATATTTGAGAAAGGATTGTGAATAATTGGTTGAACTTGACAAGCTCTCAACATGCTCCCTAGTCTGACTAGTCTTGCAGGGTATAGCCTTGTGTGTTTACCACAGGGGGTGAACATGTTTGTCGCCCTCTTATCCGATTAACTCTGTTCCACACTTTGGCCTCAACTGTATACGAGTTGATGCCCGATTAAAACTTCTGCCAACCCTCTCTTCTGGCCTTTCGGTGCGTTCTCCTGCCTTGGGACTTTGCTTTCTTAAAGTTAACAAGATTCTCCGCAGTGGGAGAGGCGCGTAGCAACCCCCACGCTTTGCTCTGTTTCCTACGAGTGATCGTACATTCGTCGTTCCACCCCGGGACACGCTGTTTGCATGCCAAGCCATTTACTTCTGATATGCATTTAGATGCGACATCTATAATGCAGTCTGTAAAATACTCCACTGCAGCATCAATTCCTAACGAGGACACGTCCCATGAGATACTAGTGAGAGTTCGGAATTTCTCCCAGTCAGCTGTATCAATCTTCCACCTAGGAGTCTGTGGTGGATATTCGTTTTCTTCAGGTGTTCTTAGCAGTATGGGGAAGTGGTCGCTTCCGTAGGGATTGTTCGTAACTTCCCATTCAAGTTCAGGCAGTATAGATGGAGAAACTAGCCTAAGATCAATTGAAGAAAAGGTTCTGTTTGCAAGACAGTAATATGTGGGTTCCTTCTTATTCAGCAGACACTCACCGTATGAAAAAAGGAACTGTTCAACTAGACGACCTCGCGCATATATACGAGAGTCGCCCCACAGGCAGCTGTGTGCATTGAAATCGCCAAGAACAACATAAGGTTCTGGCAATTGATCTATAAAGGGCTGATATTCATGTTTCTTTAATTGGCAATGGGGGGTATGTAAATCGGGCAAAGGGTGATCAGTTTGTTTAGGAGAACAACTCTAACCGCCACTGCTTCAAGGGGCGTGTGTAGCTGCAAATGTTGACACGCTATGCTTTTATGAATAACGATGGCAACACCGCCCGATGATGCGAAAGCATGATCGCGATCTTTGCGAAACGCAACATACTGTAGGAGGAAGTTTGTGTGTTTCAATTTTAAGTGTGTTTCCTGTAAACACAGCATTTTCGGATTGTGTTTGCGGATAAGATCTTGCACATGATCAAGGTTTCTAAGAAGACCTCTGACGTTCCATTGAATCATTTCTGTACCCATATTTAAAGTAAATTAACGCTCTGTATACAAAAACAGAAGTGATGCCTTAGATTACAGAGCTCTTTCAAGGCCCTGTAACGGGGATTTTGCCCTTTTTGGAGCGTTCGAAGGAGCCTCGCCGCCCCTTAGGCGCTTGGTGCGCCGTTAGGATAGGTGCAGTGTCCATTGCCTCTTGTGAGGCGCCGGACACGATATCCTTCGCGCTCTTGCGAGCGAGAAGTTTCCTGAAAGAGTCCCGCCTCGGAGGGCAAGACCCCTGCGCCCTCCAGCGCGGAGGTCGATGGGGCTGCCTGTGGGATTGGGCTACGCCGGCTATTGCCAGCGCTGGAAGGGGCCGGGGACGCTGGGGCAGCCTTGGCTGCGCCCACCTTTGGGATCGATGGTCCCTTCTGCTTGGTTAGCGTAGCAGCGCTAGCTGCAACCGCCGCGGGGGCAGATGGCGTAACTGCGGACTCACTGCTTGTGGGTCGGACAGCCGCCGGAAGCCGTTGTGTCTCTGCCCCCTGAAGCGTCCCATCGTCAAAGGTTTTCTTGCACAGGTATGAAACCCCCCTGCGTGCCTCCTTGAATGATATATTCTCTTTTACTTTGACCGTTACAATTTCTTTTTCATTTTTCCAGGATGGGCACGGCCGCGAGTACGCGGCGTGCTCCGCATCACAGTTTACACAGTGGAGAGCGTTCTCACAGGCTTTCGTTAAAACATGATGCAATAAAAACATAACCATGTCACCAGAGCTTCAAGAGAGCCCTTGAATACAGGGTTGTTAGTCATGTGCTAAAAGTTGCCTGGCAAAATGATTTTCAGGGTGTCGGTTGCGGCTGAAAAATCTAAGGCTGTTTGCAGATTAGGAAGGGGTTCATCGCTAAGAGAAAATGCAGGGTGAAGGGATATATTCTCGCGAAATGTAGAAGGGAAATACCGGGAGACTATTGCCGCACCTAATACAAGTTGGAGGATCACAGCCAGTCAAGAGATAAGAGTGAGAACCGTTTGCGTGGCCTATCCTTAATCGGCAAAGAAGTACTTCCTTGCACCGTGCTGTTTTCCTATTTATCCAGTTCCCAAGTTTCCGTTTTACAATATGAAGCTTATTCATTGCTTGTGTATCCCGCTCGCCTTGGCAATTATTCCTCAATTTACGGCGCAGAAAAGGCTTTAGGTCTGTGGCAGAGATGGGGGTATCTCTATGTTTGTCGCTAAAACTCACTGACGTAGCCATTTTGTCAGCAGCCACATTGCCTTCTATACCCCTGTGGCCTGGCATGCAGCATTAGACGATCACTTGGTTGCACATATTTGCAGAGCACAACAACCCAAATAGTTCATTCAAAACGGAGTTCGTGTGTTTTCGTAAGCTAATTAGGGCTCTACTGCTTTTTGTGAGCCTTATGTGTTCGATACCCTTAAGTATTGCGTATGCTTCCGTTGTAAAGATACTGGTGAGGCTCCAGGTGTTGGAAATGAGGGTCCCAGAGCTACGTAAGCAACACCAGCAGGAGGCTTCGAAGCATCTGTGTAAAATTCATCACAGGAGTACTTCTGCTTAAGTTCCAGAAAATGAAATATATGTGTGCCTCCGGGTCTCGTTTCAATATTTCCAAGAAAGAGATGTCATATTGGATAGTCTACCACTCCCAAGGCGGTGGAAGCCATGTAGCAGCCATTAGGACATTGTGTAAAAGAGGAACTCCTGTTTCTTCTGAGAGTGCTTCCAACCGGAGGGACAGAGGAAGCCTAGTGGCTCGGCGGTTACGAAACAGCCTAGCAGTGGACCAGTCACAGATAGTATAATTACAACGATGTTTAATATCTGAGTTAACTTTCAGGGCGTAGGAGAAAGTTAAATATGTCCTTTGGTAGTGCAATGACCATTCGTTAGATTCTAGGGCCAGCAGAATTGTAGACTATTGCTCCGTAGTCAAGCCGTGTTGGTATTAGACTGTTGTACAGCTTTAAAAGGCATCTCCTGTCGCTTCCCCAAGATGTGCGTGACAAGAGCTTCAGCTCGTTTATAGTCTTGAGGCACTTTGCCTTAAGATACTTCAGGTGTGGTAAAAAAGATAGCTTAATGACTAAAAGGATCCCTAGAAATTTGTGTTCATGACTCACAGATAGCCGTTGTCCATTTAGATCTATTGCGGGGTCCGCCAGTACGCCTCTGTTGTTAGAGGAGAGGATGCATGTACTTTTTAGAAGGTTTCGCTTAAAACCGTTTTTGTCTACCCACTTAGAAAATTTATTTCTGCAAAGCTGTACTTGTCGCTCGCAGATGCTTAGATTACATCATTTGTAGCCTATCTGGATGTCATCCACATATACAAAATAAAACATAGTACGTGATATGACAGTCTTGATTGAGTGCATTTTGACAGTAAAAAGAGCGCAACTCAGCACACCACCTTGTGGAACACCAGCCACTTGCGCAAATGGACGAGACAGAACGTTACTAACTCTAACGCGGAACGTGCGATTAGAGAGGTAACTCTGTATCACGTTCCGCAAGTTGCCTCAAACTGCCATTTCAGACAGATCACGCAGGATTCCAAAGCGCCAGGTTGTGTCGTATGCCTCTTCCATATCTAAAGATACGGACAAGAAAAACTGTTTGTGGACAAAGGCATCACGGATATTTGTCTCGATGCGGACAAGGTGATCTGTTGTGGATCTACCCTCCCTAAAACCACACTGTAAGGGATCGAGTGCCTTGTTCAATTCAATAAAATGGATGAGGCGACGGTTAATCATTTTCTCAAATAGTTTGCCTAGACTACTTCTCAGAGCTATAGGCCTATAACTGTTCGGTGAGGAAGGGTCCTTGCCCTCTTTGAGAATTGGGATTACGATTGCTTCTTTCCAGACTGAAGGAATGTAGCCGGCAGAGAACATGGAATTGAAGAGTGACAGTAGTGTTTTTTGGGTTTCAGGGCGTAAGTGTCTGATCATCTCATACATTATTTTGTTACTTCCTGGAGCGGACTTGTTGCGACAGTTTAGTGAAGCCTGGAACTGAGCCATTCTAAATGGACGATTGTATACCTCATTGGATGTGCCTTTCCGACCCAGAGTCAGCTGCTCTGCTTGTCGCTGGTATTTTAGGAATGTATCTGTGTAATGAGATGTACCGGAAATGTGCTCGATATATGCTCCTAGACAATCAGCCTGGTCCTCAAGGGCATCTCCTTGCGTCTTTAGTAATGGTGGAGGGTGAGTTTCGCGGCCTTTTATTTTGTTTACCCTGTTCCAGGCTTTTCTTTCGTCTGCATAAGAAATAATGCCGGAAATGTATTTTTGCCGACTGTCCCTTTTGGCACGGCGGCACGCTTCTACCTTCTGATTTTGTTTTCTTAATGCTGATAAGCTTTTCTGTAGTCGGAGAGTCACGGAGCTGATTGCAAGCCGTGTTCTGTTTCTTTCGCGCTCCCTTACTATAATTGTTCCACCAGGGAACACGTCGTTTGATGGGCGATGCATTTGTTAGCGGGATACATATTGACGCTACGTCGACAATAAATGCAGTTAGGTATCACACTTCATCGTCAATAGTAAGCGCACGAATATCATCCCAGGTCATGTATGTCAGCTCTCTGTATCGCTGCCAGTTCGCTGAGTCAGCTTTCCACTGAGGCGTGTGTGGAGAACACTCGTACCGCTTCCTTAATTTTAAAACAATCGGGAAATGATCACTTCCCGTATGGATTCTTATGTACTTTCCATTCCAAGTACGGCACGGCTGTATTTGAAACAATGGCTAAATCTATAGATGAAAATGTCTTGTTTGCAACACTGTAAAAAGTTGGCTCCTTCTTATATAGCAAACACGCACGTGTACTTAGGAGGAAGTTTTCAATCAGACGCCCTCTGGCATCACATTGAGAGTCACCCCACAAGGTACGATGAGCATTAAGGTCTCCAACGACAATGTATGGTTCCGGGAGTTGCGCAATAAAGCTTTCAAATTCAGTTTTGGAAAATTGACAGTAGGGAGGAATGTATAAAGATGCGATTGTCAGCAGCTTACTAAAAAGCACTGCTCTGACAGCAACTGCCTCTAGGGGCGTTTTAAGCTGTAAATGCGGGCAAGCAACGCTCTTATCTACTATTATTGCCACACCGCCCGACGAGGCCAGGGCCTCGTTGCGGTCTTTTCGGAAAATGGCATACTGGCGGAGAAAGTTTGTTTCTGAAGGTTTAAGATGTGTTTCTTGGACACACAGCAGCTTTGGAGTGTACCTATGTAAAAGTTCCTTAATGATGTCTAGATTATGGAGCAAACCCCTGACATTCCACTGTAATATCTGTGTGTCCATATTCTATGTGTTTTGTGCTGTGTCTAAGAGATATACATCAGATTACCTCATGAGACCTTTCCAGGCCCCATGATACGAGATCTCACTTTCTTGAATGAATGAATGCTTGATCTTTAATGGCGCAAGGTCCAAGTACGGCGAAAGAGCGCCATATCAGTGGTAATGAGTTCGCAGTGTAGTATGAATTCTATGAAGTTGGTGTGACGTGGCTGTAAAGGGCCCTTAAAAATAGTCGCTCTAAAGTGCGTAAAATCTGTACATTCAGATTATGGCGATGACGTATGACGTCTACTATGAACATTAAGATGCATTTAAGAAAAATGATACGATGTGTAAAAATATATCAGGTTATAAGATATGCTAAAGCACTACTGCCTCCTTAGAACCCCTGAAACAGAAGGGCCTGGAGGCATGTGCTATGCAAACCAATTATCACAGCCTCATCCTCTGGAGCTAGGATGCTCTACGAATTTAATGGGCTTATAACGTGTAGAACGACATTTAAGGAAGTTGAGGACTGCCTTGGTGTTAGAAAGTGGTTCCTTACCAAGAAACATAGCCGGATGTAGAGGGATGTAATAACGGTATGCAAGCGGAAAATGTTTCTTTCTCTCAGTTTCCTCTTCCCGGCACTCCAGGAGCACGTGGAGGACGGTCAGCCTCTCACCACATCTGCCCCAGGTTGCAGGTTCACTTCCCGTAAGTAGAAAATGATGGGTACCAAATGTTTGTCCTATTCTGAGACGACAGAATAGGACATCTGTTCGCCGTGATATTGTTGCGGAGGGCCAAGAACCCAACTGTGGCTTTATCACATGCAGTTTGTTATTTATTTCTGCGTCCCACATGCGTTGCCAGTGGTTGCGAAGTTTCTTTCGTATGTAAGGTTTCAGATCTGTGAGAGGCACCGAAGCAGTAGTATTGACAGCTGGGGATGTAATTGAAGTGGCCATCTGGTCTGCCAGAACGTTACTTTCAATTCCCCTACGGCCAGGCACCCAGCATATAATGATATGCTGGTTAGATAGATAAGCTTTGCACAGGTCGGAATAGACCTCAGTAAGTACGGGATGTATATGTTTGCAGAGTGACATTAAGACCTTCACCACACTTAGGGAGTCTGTATATATAGCAACTTTTTGGAGTTTTGATTTCCTTATATGCTTTACAGCCGACAATAATGCGTAGGCCTCTGCCGTAACAATGCTTGTTTCTGGATGTAGTACATCGGATTCTGAGAACGATGGACCGACTGCTGCATAGGACACTCCGGCATGTGACGTGGAAGCGTCTGTGTAGAACTCTGCGCACGAGTGCTTGTACTAAAGTTCTAGGAAATGCGTTCGGATTTCGACCTATGGAGCATGCTTTGAAACTTTTAGAAAGGTACGTCACATTCTACCACCTGCCAGTCCCAAGGGGGTAATAGCTTGGTTAGGCGCATTAAGTGATGCTCGAGGAGTAGGACATGCATTTCATTGCTAAGCTCCTTCACACGCAGCGAGAAAGGTGGTCTTATAGAGGGACGATTGAGGAAAACTGTAGCACACGTCATATCGGTAACGGTATTAAAACATGGATGTT
This sequence comes from Dermacentor andersoni, assembly GCF_023375885.2. Classification (NCBI taxonomy): domain Eukaryota; kingdom Metazoa; phylum Arthropoda; class Arachnida; order Ixodida; family Ixodidae; genus Dermacentor; species Dermacentor andersoni. The sequence goes on from NC_092815.1 coordinate 235,242,773, forward strand.
CAAGATTAGAGTGCACTTTAAGTAAATATGTAAAGCTGATGTGTAATCTCTGTAGGTGGAGCGACCACTCATTCGATTCGGCATATAAGCTTTCGATCGGGCTTGTTCTGAAAGCGCCAGTGGCTAAGCAGATACCTAGATGGTGGACAGGATACAGCATCCATAGCGCGTTCCGGGTGGCAGAGTTATACGCTACGGCACCATAATCCAATCGTGACCGAATTAGGCTCTTGTAGAGATTCATTAGACACTTCCTGTCGCTACCCCATGTAGTCTGGGATAGAAGTTTCATTAAGTTCATTGCTTTTAGACCTTTTTTTCTTTCAGGCATTTGATGTGCGGAATGAAAGTGAGTCTATAGTCTAGTATAATACCTAGGAATTTTTTCACTTTGTTGATAGGCATTTGTTGTCCACACAGTTCTAAGCAAGGTTCCGGGACCAGGCCTGTCTTTCTTGTAAAAAGAACACAAGAACTTTTGTTAGGATTGATTTTAAATCCATTTTTCTCTGCCCACTTTGACACTTTGTTCAAGCCATGCTGTACCTGTCTCTCGCACACTGCGAGGTTACAGGATTTGAAGGCTATTTGAATGTCGTCCACGTAGACAGAATAAAAGATGGTCGGTGGTAATGAAGCACGAAGCGTGTTCATCTTCACGATAAAGAGCGTGCAGCTGAACACGCCTCTCTGGGGTACACCAGTTTCTTGTGTAAAAGGACGTGACAGTACATTGCCGACTTTTACCCGAAATGTAGGATTAGACAAATAGCTTTCTATTAGGTTTAGCATATTACCATGGATGCCCATTTCTGACAAGTCTCTCAAGATTCCGTAACACCACGTTGTGTCGTACGCCTTCTCTACATCGAGGAATATGGATAAGAAAAACTGTTTGTGTACAAATGCATCACGGATATTTCCTTCAATACGTACAAGATGATCAGTTGTGGAGCGCCCTTCTCTGAAGCCACATTGATAGGGATCAAGCATTTTGCCGAGTTCAGGGAAATGAATGAGTCGCCGAATAACCATTTTTTCATATACTTTACAAAGGCAACTTGTGAGGTCTTTCGGGCGGTGACTTGTAACTAAAGAAGGGTCTTTGCCTTGTTTGAAAACAGGGACCACAATGGCTTCTTTCCATGCAGTTGGAATGTATCCTACAGCCCAAATGGTGTTCAATATTACGAGTAGAGTTACTTGGGTGTCGTTTTGTAAGTTCTTTATCATTTCATACATGATTCTGTCAGATCCCGGTGCAGAGCTCTTGCATGCACTCAAGGCGGCTCTCAACTCGGCAATACTAAAAGGACAGTTGTACGGTTCATTCTCTCGACATTTTCTTATGAATGGCTTACATTCTTCTATTTGCTTATATTTGAGAAAGAATTGCGAATAATGTGTTGAACTTGACACGTTCTCAAAGTGCTCCCCAAGTGACTCTGCCTGATCTTTCAGTGTGTCGCCCTGTGTATTTACTAAAGGGAGTGAATATGTTTGTCGCCCTCTTATCCTTTTAACCTTTTTCTAGAATTTGGCCTCATCTGTAAACAAGTTGATACTCAATAAAAACTTCTGCCAATTTTCTCTTTTGGCTTGTCGGCGTGTTTCCCCTGCCTTGGTACTTTACTTTCTTAATGTTGATGAGATTCTCTGCAGTGGCAGAAGCGCGTAGCGACCCCCACGCTTTGTTCTGTTTCCTACGAGCGATTCTACATTCGTTGTTCCACCACGGGACACGCCGTCTGCCTGCCAAGCCACTTACTTCCGACATGCATTTAGATGCGGCATCTATAATGAAGGCTGTATAGTACTGCACGGCAGCATCAATTACTAAAGAAGACATGTCATCCCATGAGATACTAGTGAAAGTTCGGAATTTCTCCCAGTCGGCTATATCAATCTTCCACTTAGGAGCCTGTGGGGGATATTTGTTTTCTTTATATGCTCTTAGCAGTATGGCGAAGTGGTCGCTCCCGTAAGGATTGTTCGTAACTTCCCATTCGAGTTCAGGCAGTATAGATAGGGAAACTGTGCTGAAATCAATTGAAGAAAAGGTTTTGTTTGCAAGACAGTAATATGTCGGTTTCTTCTTATTCAGAAGGCACGCACTAGAAGAAAGGAACTGTTGAACAAGACGACCACGCTCATCTATACAAGAGTCGCCCGACAGGCAGCTGTGCGCATTGAAATCGCCAAGAACAATATAAGGTTCTGGCAATTCATCTATAAAGGACTGAAATTTATGTTTGTTTAATTTGTAATGTGGGGGTACGTAAAGCGAGCAAATGGTGATGAGTTTATCTAGGAGAACAGCTCGAACCGCCACTGCTTTAAGAGGTGTTCGTAGCTGTAAAAGTTGACATGCAATGCTTTTATGGATAACAATGGCAACACCACCCAGTGATGCGACAGCATCATCGCGATCTTTGCGAAACGTTATATACTGTCGGAGAAAGTTTGTGCGTTTGGATTGTAGGTGTGTTTCCTGTAAACACAGCACTTTTGTATTGTATTCGTGTGTGAGTTCTTGTACATCATCAAGGTTTCTAAGTACACCTCTGACGTTCCATTGAATAACTTGTGTTTCAATATTATAAGCAAATAGGTGCTGTGTGTACAAAAACAGAAGTATTAATTACAGAGATTACAGAGATTAGATTACAGAGCTCTTTCAAGCCCCTGTAACGGGGGTTTTGTCCTTACTGGAGCGTTCGAGGGAGCCTCGCCGCTCCTTAAGCGCTTGAAGCACCTTGAGGATAGGTGTAGTGTCTATTGCCTGTTGAGGGGCGCCGGACACGCGCTCTTGCGAGCGAGAAGTTTTCCGAGAGAGTCCCGCCTCGGAAGACAAGACCCCTGCGCCCACCAGCCCGGAGCTCGATGGGGCTCCCTCAGGGATTAGGCTGCGCCTGCTGTTGCCAGCGCTCGAATCGGCCGGGGAGGTTGGGGCAGCCTTGGCGGCGCCCACCTTCGGGGTCGATGATTCCTTCTGCTGGTTTTGGCGGAGCGGCGCTAGCTGCAACCGCCGTGGGGGCAGATGGCGTAACTGCCGACTCACTGCTTGTCGGTCGTACAGCCTCCGGAGGCCGTTGTGGCACTGCCCCAACGCACCACTTCGGCAAAACTGTTCTTTGGCAGGTATGCGACCCGCCTGCATGCATCTTTGAACGATATGTATTCCTTAAGTTTGATTGTGACTATTTCTTTTTATTTTTTCCATGATGGACAGGGCCGCAAGTACGTGGCGTGTTCCCCATCACACTTCACGCAGTGTGGAGCACTCTCACAATTGTCAAATGGGCGTTTCTGGGCACTACATTTTGCGCAAGTACGGCGGCCTCGGCAGTTCCGCGAACTGCGGCCAAATCATTGACACTTAAGGCATCGGAGAGGATTGGCGATGTACGGTCAGAATCGGATCTTTATGTATCCAGCCTCAATTGTCTCAGGTAGCATACTTGGCGCGAAAATTAGAATTAGGTGCTTTGTTTCAGTCTCCTTGCCATCGCGCCTAACCTTTATTCTCTTGACAATGATCACATTTTGATCGCTCCAGCCCTCCAGTAGTTCGGCTTCAGTCAGTTCCATAAGATCAGCATCGGAAACAACTCCGCGGGTGTTCGCTTGTCTTCATTGTGCGGTGCGGTGTGACCGTCACTGGAAGACTCCCGAAAGATACTAGATTAGAGAGTTTTTTGTGCTGTTTCTTATCAGGAAGTTCTAGGAACTAATGAATGACTGTACTTTGTTCATTGGCGCAAGGGCCAGGTATGGCCGAAGAGCGCTAGGTCTGTGGTGATGAGTTCGCAGTGTGGTTATGAGTTCTATGAATTTTATGTGACGTGGCTGTAAAGGGGCTTTAAAAAATAGTCGCTCGAAAGTGCGTAAAATCTATCTGTAATAAGATTTTGTCGATGGCAATGACATGTTCTATGAGCATTAAAAGCCATTGCGAAAAAATGATACGATCTATAAAATATGTTTGATGTTTAAATTGGCTTGAGCACTACTGCCTCCTTAGGGCCCTTGAAACACAAGGGCCTGGAGGCATGTGCTATGCAAAGCAATTATCGCAGCGGCATCCTCCGTAACGAGGATGCTCTATGAATTTAAGGAACTTAAACATGTAGGATTACATCGTTTAAGATACCGATGACTGCTTTCGTGTTAAATAGCGGTTCTTGGCCAAGAAACATAGCCACGTGAAGGGGGATGTAAGAACGGTATGCCCGAGGAAAATATTTCTTTAATCTTCGGCCTCCCGACACTGCAGAAGGATGTGAAGGACGATCAGCCTCTCACCGCATCTGACAGAGGTTGGAGGTTCATTTCCAGTAAGTAGATAATTATGAGTGCCAAATGTGTGTCCTATTCTGAGACGACAGAATAGTACATCTGTTCGCCGTGATTTTGTTGCGGAGGGCCAAAACTTAACTGTGGCTTTATGCAGTGCAGTTTGTTGCTTATTTGTGCGTCCCACATGCGTTGCCAGTAGTTTCGCAGTTTCCTATGTAAGAAAGTCTTCTGATCTGTGACAGGGACCGTAGTCGTTGCATTATCAGCTAGTGATGTCAGCGATGTGGCCATTTTGTCAGCTAGTACGTTACCCTCGATGCCTCTATGGCCAGGTGCCCAGCATATTATTACATGTCCATATGATAAATAAGTACTGCATAAGAGTGAGTAAAGTTCAATGAAAACAGGATTTGTAAACTTTTGTAAAGAAATCAGTGCTTTTACAAGACTTAACGAGTCTGTGAATATTATTGCTCTGTCAAGTTTTAATTTCTTTTTATGTTTTACTGCATACAGTACAGCATAGGCGTCTGCAGTGAAGATACTAGTTAAGGGGCTCAATACGTCACATTCAGAAAATGAGGGACCAACAGCAGCAAAAGATACGGCAGAATGTGATTTTGACGCGTCTGTGTAGAATTCGGAGCAGAAGCATTTAGATTGAAGTTCACGGAAATGCATAACGATTTCGAGGACAGGAGCGTGCTTTGTGACTTGTACAACTGTTACATCACAGTCTATCCCCTGCCACTTCCAGGGCGGTAGTGGCTTAGCTGGAAGCATTCAGCGATGTTTGTGAATTGGGACATCTATTCCTTCGTTAAGCTCTCTTACACGCAGTGACAAAGGTACTCTCATAGAGGGTCTATTACAAAAAAATGTTACAAATATCAAGTCGTTAGCGGTTTTAAAACACGGATGTTCCTTATTTGAGCGAACTTTAAGAAAATAGGTGATGCTTATGTACGGTCTCTGAAAATGGAGTGACCACTCATCTGACTCGACGTATAGACTTTCAACAGGGCTTGTTCTAAATGCGCCCGTGGCCAGGCGTATACCCAGATGGTGAACGGGGTCTAAGATCTTTAGCGCGCTCGGGCCGGCAGAGTGATATACTACGGCACCATAGGCCAGTCGTGATCGAACTAGGCTCCTGTAAAGATTTCATAAACACTTTCTGTCGCTATCCCAGGTTGATTGGGATGGGATTTTAATTAAGTTCATTGTTTTAAGACATTTTGCTTTAAGGTATTTCATATGTGGAATGAAAGTAAGCCTGGGGTCAAGTATAACACCTAGGACTTTGTAAGCATATTTAGCGCCAGCAAACAAGGGCGGAAGGGAGACGACACCACCATAGCGCATAGTGGTGTCGTCTCCCTTCCGTCCTTGTTTGCTGGCGCTAAATATGGTTTCAGTTTACCACCACGCCCAACAAATGGCAATGCTAGGAATTTGTGCTCTTTGTTCACAGGTATTTGTTGCCCACACAGTTCTCAGCAAGGATCCGGAGCCAGGCCTTTCTTTCTTGCAAAGAAAAAACCATAACTTTTGTGACGATTGATTTTAAATCCGTTTGACACTTTGTCGAAGCCAAGGTGTACCTGTCTCTCGCACACTGCGAGGTTACAGGATTTGAAACCTTTTTGAATGTCGTCCACGTAGACGGAATACAAAATGGCCGGTGGTAAGGAAGCAGGAAGTGTTGTCATCTTAACAATAAATAATGTGCAACTGATTCCGCCTGCAGGGGGTACACCAGTTTCTTGTGTAAAAGGACGTAGCAGTACATTGCTGACTTTTGCCCGGACGGCACGATTGGAGAAATAGCTTTCTATTAGATTTAACATATTGCCATGAATGCGCTTCGTAGAGTAGTAAACGATGGATTCAAAGGAACTGTGTTCCACAATATATATTTCTATATACTTCTTCCAGAGCTAATTCAGAAGACACTAGCAGAAATCTTTATTTTATACTTTCGCTTGTTTACTTTGTCTTGGCAGTGTTCTTACTGCGCTTCTTTCCTGCGCGAGTACATTTGATGTGGTTCCTTGATTGTCATGTAAAAGAGGGGTGCATCTCACAGGCATACATGTGAGATACACCTTATTTGATTTCCCTTTTGAAATTTACGCGTCTTTATGGCGAACATTAGGCATTACTCACGTTAGTACTTGTAAAGGTACTCCACCCCCTCTCCCGCCCCTCATTTTCATAGAAAAGTTAACTTGGGTTGGGCCTCCTCCGAGAAAGAATCCTGGGTACGAGCCTGCTTTGCCTACTCGTATTTGCGGCTCCGGAGGTAGCGAGGCTCAGAGTGCGGTTTGCATCGCAGCGGTAAGACCGCTTCGTGTTGTAGGGACTTGCCTCCTCTTATTCGGAGGTTGACCTCGCGGTCCCCTGCGAAGAGGCGCGGCAGTCGGGGCCGTGTCGGGTTCCACGATAATAGAATAGGGCGGGTGGTGTCTTGGAGGACTCCTCGGCGACAACCCTCAATCGACGAGCGTCGACCATCCGGTACCATGGTGCGTGAGGGACAGGTGGCTGAGGGTGTCGATCACTAGACGCGTCGACTGTCCCGCTCAGGCCGTGTTGGTAGTCGCAGGGCCTGATTTCGTGCTTGGGCTCCAAGTCTTCAACATCCATGCAGCGAAGTTGGCCTGCCCGGTGGCAGCCATTTAGGCGACTCGGGCTCCTGCCCAAGGAGTCGCGTTGCGACGTGCGTCGGGTGCCGTCGCGATGCCCGCGTTTGCCGTGCCGCTGTCTCGTTTAGGCTTAACGCGGTGACCACCGCTTAGGGATTTCAAACGGCCGTCTCAGGCTGAGGAAAGAGCCGAGCCCGTTGTTGTGTCCGAGGACGGACGCATGACACTGGACCACGCAAGAGCTGCATGTACATCAACCTTTATTTTCCAGAGTCCAACCACTTATATAGCAGAACACAATGAATGACTATGACGATATGTACATTTTAAGACCGAAACTGAAACAATCAAGAATGATACAGCCTCGCCTCGCGCTTGAAAATGCAGCATAGTAATTCGGGATAACAAAATAACTCAATACCTAAAGTTCAGGTCAACAGAACCCAAATCTTTCTAGTGGTCGGCGTTCCCTAGCCTTGCGACGCAAGACTTGCTCCCTCGTATGATCAAAAGCAGCCGCCATTTTCTTAATTAACTTGAGCCCTTATGTCAAAAGGTCGCAACAGTTTACGCTCTTCAGCACCGGCACCATCTGCGCGGCTTTCAGGCACAGTGGTACCCGAGTAATCACCACGAGGCAATTCCAATTCCAATGCCCAGTGTTCTCTTGTTTCTGATCGTTTTCACGGAACCTGAACTAGTTTACACGCATTCCACCAACGGCCATTGTTCATCAAAAAACTAATTTTGCCTTTTCTTTCTACAATCTTGGAAAGTCCCGTGGGGCCTACCGATGCTTTCCCACCGCCTTTGGCTTGCGCACACGAACAAAGTCCGCCACACCAAAGGCTGGTTTTTTTCTCACCTGGTCTCCTGCCCGAACATTGCTTTGCATACCTCTGCTTCGCCTTAATCCTTGCAGGAACTCTTTCTTTGAACCGACATGGACTCCTGCTCACGTCGGCAAACATACTACATTGACTATTATCTTTGGATGATGCCCGTGGAGCAGCTAGGCAGACGACACGTCGACATGCATATTCCGAGATATCAACTGTAGCCTGGAGGGGCCGTCGTTCCAATCGGGCAACCAGCATGAAATCCTTGAGCACGCGATTCAAACGGTCAATCGCACCGTTTCCTTGTAGATAGTACAGAGAATAAAAATGATTCGCAATACCCCTCTCTTTCAAGAATGCTTCAAATATTGGCTTGTTAAATGGAGACCCATTATCTGGGACAACTTCGTCAGGATAGCCTTTTCGGTTTAACACAGCCTGCCAAAACTCGATCACTATCTTTATCGTCAATGTAGAGGGAAAAGCAACTCCAGGCCACTTGGAGTGATAATGGATCAGTGATATCTTGTACCTACAGTCTGAAGGGGCCCAGTCAATCGGTCCCACTAAATCCATTGCTATCTTCTGTCATTGTAGTGCCGCAAACCTCACCTGCTGCAGGTGTGCAAAAGACGGTTTTGCGGACTTGTCTGCGGCCTGGAAGATATGACAGATGTGTATTGCTTCTTCTACCTGCTTGCCCCAATGGGGCCGCCAGTAAAGATCACGTTATATCTGCTTCGTCTTTAAAATTTCTGGGTGCCTTTCGTGGACAAAACCAACAAGAAGCGAAGCTAATTCACTCGGAGCAACTACCGGCTTGCCACGCAACAAAAGGCCATCAAGGACAGAAAGCTATTCCCATACGGTAAAGTACGCTATTATTTCTCCTGGCAAAGCTTTCCCACGCGCTCAGCCACGTACCACGTGCTGTCTGCAGCCATGGCCACCTGTAGCCGTTCCTTTGTTCGGCACTCTGATACAACGCACAAAATTTCTTCCGGTATTAGCTGCTGCTAATCTCACTCAAGAGGCAGGCGTGAAACGGAATCTTTTTTGGTACTATATGTCGAAGTGGTAATACAAAACCCGAGCTGACTAATTGGATATCCGCACAGGATGGCGTCCTCTACCAGCAGCTGACAGTAACGTCACCGGTGCCTGTTGGTTCATACGCAACACAAGTTTTCTACCCCGCAAGTAGACATGCCAGCCCTCGCACGCGAATAAGCAAGTCAGAGCCTCGCGTTCCCCAGCGGAGTACTTCCGTTCAGCAGGAGTCAGGGCACGCGATGCGAAGGCCACCGCGCGTACACTGTTACCTTCATGTTGTTGAAGAACGGCACCCAGTCCCTCATCAGAAGCATCTGGCGTAACATTTATTTATTTATTTATTTATGTATTTATTTATTTATTTATTTATTTTACATAGTTTCAAGACCAGAAGGCGCTACTGAAAGGAGTCGTACATGCACAGAAAAAGAATGCAGAACTGTGAATAAACGATTTGTTAAATGGCACGGACAACAGCAGTCTTGAAGCTCGATGCGTACGAAATAGTGGCGACCGATGCGGGAAGGTCTAGCTTGAACATGTGTGTTAGTGGGCTTCAATACAATGCTGTCTTAACGAGCTGGATGCTACGCTCAGCCTCAACATCCCAGGTGAACGGTTGACCGACCGCATGAGCCTTCTAAACGGCTCGAAAAGATCCGCAAATCGAGGCACAAGCCGGACATAGTAACCCGTGAGACCTAAATATGACCGCAAAGGGGCAAGTTTGCAAGAAGCATGTACCTTGAGAATGGCGTCAACTTTTGACTACAATTCAGTGAGCCCTTTAGAGCTCCCCTGTGCCTTGAAAACAATAGTTCAGAAACAGCAAATCTACATTTATGGTTGAGCTTTACACGTGAATGACTGATGGGTGTTAACACTTGATGTAAATTTTTGTGGTGCTCTTTACGTGTCTTGCCCCACACAATCACATCATCAATGTAACAAAGCACAGCTTTGTAAAACCTGGAAATATGCTACATCATTCTCTGAAAGGCTCAAGGGGAGATACAAGGCCAAAACACACTCTCTTAAAGGAAAACAATGCTTCATGCCTTATAAAGGTGGTTAATTCATGACTTTCCGGAGTCAGTTCTAGCTGGTGCTATGCCGATGCTAGGTCGAGCTTAGAAAAGCACTTCCCTCCGGCTATTTCATTATGTAGTTCCTCTGCATGCGGGAGACGAAAAGTATCGGCAATTACTGCCTCGTTCACTTCACGTAGGTTCACACACAGCCTGATTGAATCGTCCTTCTTTCTCACAACGACGATCGCTGAAATCCACTCCTTTGCTTGGACGTGTTCAATTATGTCCTCGGCCAGCAGACGTTGCATCTACGCTGATACCTGTTGTCGTAGCGGGAGCGGTAGGCGCTGGAGTTTTGCGCCGACGATTTCACTAGCAAATCGCGCTTAACATGGTTGAGAAAGACTTTCGCAAGCCCTAGCTGTTCCGTGAAGAAATACGTACACTGGTGCGTGAATTCTGAAGGCAGCGAGTCAGTGCACATTACCTGGCAGCAACTCAAGGTGAAACCATTGATAGAGACTCCCAGACTCCGAACCGAGTCAAGTACAAGCAGCAATGTGCCCATGACTGTGACATGAAATGCCGCACTAGCTCTGTTTCCCATATAAGATGCGTCAGCAAGAAAACAACCGCTCAACTTGATTTGTTATCCGGAGTAGTTAAACAGATTGGCGGTCAGTGGTCCTAACGAGTGTATGTTGGCTAAGTATTCGTGTTAGTGCTCGTCACCTAGCAAAGAAATCGTAGCGCCTGTGTGAAAACCTAAGCATTGTTTTATCTTCCCGATAGAAATGTACCCTCGAATATCTTTCGTCGAGGCATTGCGATCAGCGATTTGAAGGACCGTGACGGCGTTAGCCTTCTGCGGTTCTCGAACGGCATATTTTTCTTTGATTTGCACACGCTTGAAAAGTGACGAATTTTCCCACAAGAGCGGCAACGCTCGTTTTTCTCCGGGCATTCAGAGGAGTTAGCCATAAGCGATGACGAGCCACGCCTGTAGCAAATTCCTTGCGGAGAGTGTGACCTTTTCCGCAGATGTTCAGTATTGTTCACAGAGCTATGCGTGTATTTACTTCTCGATGTCAATAGCTCCCTGCATCGTAAGTGAAGACCCTTCATAAAGCGTGCGTTCACGTATTGTCCGTGAAGTGCCTTTCAATATTTGGTCTCGAATCATGCTATCGGTAGCACTACGAAAACTGCAAGTAAACGCAAGGTCTCGAAGACCGCATGTTAATGCTTGAAAGGTGTCTTCGTCGAAGCCGGGGCTGCTCCACCATGTCATTCATAGCGCTTGCGAATAGCGCGCCAGTGCCGTAAGGGCGACCTTAAAATGGTCCTTCGTGTCCTCGGCCTTGGCGTCCGCGGGTACTTCTGCTCCTTGTGCAAACGCCCGCAAATGCACGCAAAATTGTTGCGCGACTGGCCGCTCGAGGCACTTTGCATGTACGCAGGCTTCTTTCAGCTCGGAAAAACAATTTTATGTAGCACGTATTCAGCAACAGAAAGCTGTATCGGGAGTTTTTTGTGTCGCTTTACAATCTACTCATTGTCCCTTTTCATCTAATTGTAATATTTGAGAAGATGGTTGATCTATAAAGACTAATTATCTCATTAGGCGGAATGAAACAAATAATTTGAGTATCTCCAAATTATGGCAAACAACATTACCTTGGTTCTGTCCAACTACGTGGGGGCACTTAGCTTGGAGGCATATCGGAAAATACCTTACGCTAAATGCAGGAACAGATGCCTAAGAGCTGCACTCTAATAAAAAGAAAACATGACTGAGAAAAAAATTACTCGCTATACCTTACTTTGCACGCAAACGTCTCATCAGCCATCGGCGACCAGGAAAGCGATGTAAGCTGCCGTTTTCGGCAAACGCAAGCATGGTGGGAGTGCCAACAATTAGCGGAAGAGTGTCCCCCTTTCCCCTCTGTTTTCGACAGCCCCATCCGCGAATCGCTCTGACTCGGTTTTCAGGCTATTTGCCGCGCTGTCGCGCGTTTGCGCTAATATTACTCACGGTAGTACAATCAACCTTTATTCGTCGTCGTCAAGCGACCTATATAACAAAACATATATTAAATGACGACGACGATATGTACACTGAAAGAACGAAACTGAAACAATAAAGATAGATACAACACCCGGAAATATTAGTGTCAAGTAAAAGCTGGTGACTTGCCGGACAGGAAGGTTGCACGATTTCGTGCCCATAGTCAAAGATTTCGGGTGGTCGAGGGTGGATTAGCAGAGCCAGATGCGATGCGATGTGCATTCGCCGGTGGCCAGCTAGAATGAGCCGTATTTGGGGAACATCGCCACGCCGATTGCTTGTGTCGCCACCCAGAAGCTCCTGCTCACGCACTGCTACGACACGCTCGCGAGGTCACCACCAACAGTCGGAGTGTGATGAGCTTTAACGCAGACGGAAGAGGCTGTCCTCTCTAGCATCAACTTTGTTGAGCCACAGCTGTTTCAGTATCAATGCAACAGGCTGCTCTTCGAACCGATATCTTGTACGAAATACTTGTTCGTTGAATAACTAATGAAGAGTTATCTGCTCTCAGGTTCCTCGCAGAAGGCGACGGATAGCTGTACACGTCACTCTACAGATAGTCAGTTGTTCGTAACGCGAATGCCACGAAATCCTCAAAATTTCTCTCAGCGAGTAAGAAGCGTTTGAAAATATGTAATAAGATGTGCTCAAACAGTTAAGGCCTCCTCACTAAGGTAAGGGGCGTTTAAGAATACGGGCATAAGACTAGATGTTTAATCATTGTGAAGCCTTGGTAGATAGCGACAGGCAACCCTCCGCCTGAGACCAAGACGTTGAAAGCCATTGGGACAAGGCATGGTTGTACCGTGAAAGGCCCGCTGTCTCAGTCATCGAATGTTTTCCACTGTTCCAGGTTTATTGCGCTGGGAAAAAAGCCCCAGCCTTCATAAATTTCAAAAGCCCTGATTCTGTTCTTGCAGATTGAAAGATTTGGTATCACGGCTGAAGAAGAATCCTTGCTCGTTAATGTGTTATTGAAGCAATGTCTGAAATCAAAAGGAACTACCCATTGTATGAAGTCGTGATCCCATGAAAACCACACCTATACTTACCACACCAAAGGCGTAACTTGCTTACTTACTTACTTCGGAAAATAGTACACAAGTAGAACACCGATGCCAGACTCATGGAGTGGTGTGACCAATCCATTAAGGCATCCTGAAGGAAGGCTCTCCCGATAAGGTAGCATCCGACACCGTTCTTTTAGACAGTATTCTCGTTCATCATTCTCGCAATCATTCAGGCGACTGATAAGTGAGACACCATGGACACAATGTCTCAACTATCGTTCAGTGGATGAGGCTTATAATGCCTTCATTGATAAACTTAAAGTGCTTTATGACTTAAGTTTCCCATTAAAAACGAGACAATCACCCAAAAAAAATAAGAAACCATGGGTTTCACCTAGCCTTTTCAAAATGATTAAACCACAGATTAAACCACAGTTGTTTGGTAACCAGAAATCCCAATGATTCCGTTGTGTTTAAGCAGTTTAGGAATAAATTAAATAATGACTTGCGCAAAGCCAAGCGAGACTATTAGTCGGTAATTCTCGCTGGAAGCAAGCATAACTCAAAACTAATTTGGCGTGCAATAAATTAGGTAATTAACCATATATATAACCATGATATTGGCGAATTGATTATCGACGGGACACCAAAATCAGGCGTATTATTAGCCGATTGCTTTAACAACTTCTTCACCGAGCAAGCAACAGCAAAATATAACGCAGATGCGTGTTCTGTTATTTCAAATAAAACAACCAGCTCAGTATTTCTTAGCCAAACAGATCCATCAGAAGTATTTACCGTTCTCATGTCCTTAAGAAATAATTCTAGCTCTGATGTAGAAGGCCTCACAATTAAACCAGTAAAGTTTGTTGCTGACTTTCTTGCACTACCTCTGCGTCATATCATTAACCTTTCACTAGACTCATGTGTTTTCCCTGCAAGAATGAAAGTGGCCAAGGTTACAGTCATTTTCAAGTCAGGCTCGAAAAACGTCATGAGTAATTATAGCCCCACCTCTATTCTACCTCTTTTTTCGAAAGTGCTAGAAAATATTCTGCTCAAACGTTTGCAGAACTTCTTTGATGATAATCAATTAATATCACACTCTCAATTCGGCTTCCGTAAAGGTTTTTCTACAGAATCAGCTTTATTAGACCAAACAGCAATTATTTTACAGAATATTGAAAACAAACTCGTAACACTAGGAATCTTTGTGGATTTCAGTAAGGCCTTCGATTGTCTAGACCATAATATTCTCTTAGATAAGTTAAACAAGTACGGCGTGAGGGGAAGAAGACTTCAAAATTTTAGTTCATATCTTAAAGACCGTGAACAAATAATGTGTATAGACGGTTTTTGTTCATCCAAACGTTATCTGAAATGTGGCGTCCTCCAGGGTAGTATATTAGGACCTTTTCTTTTCAATGTCTATATAAACGATGTGATAACGATTTCGACAGAAGCTGATTTTGTAATTTATGCCGACGACACTTCCCTATTTATCTCTGGTCTTTCGGCTATAAAAATAATTTCCAAAGCAAACAATGCCTGAACAGCCTTTTATATTGGTCTAAATTAAACAATGTCAAAATAAATATAACTAAGTCAAAAGCTGTTATATTCCGCGCTCTAAATCGTCACATAGGGACTAACTTAACCATCAACCTAGGCAATAATATTATTGACGTCGTTAGCCACCATAAAACACTGGGTGTTATATTTGATGAGCACCTTCGATGGGCTGAGCACGCTATTTACAAATCCCTAAGTTTATCTAAAGCTGCTGGAGCACTTTCCCGGTGTGGTGGCATTCTTCCAGTGCACAATAAAAAACAGACATATGTTTCATTATTTCAATCACACATTGCATATTGTCATCTTGTTTGGGGCACGGCATCACCGACTAACATGAATAGAATTGTGAGCCTGCAAAAAAAAGAGATTCGTGTCATTGCAGACGAAGAGTACGGCGCACACTCCAAACAGCTTTTTATTCGGTTAAAAATTCTGCCCATCAGTGTTGTGCTACCGCACATTATTGTTTCTTTATTCACCACTAAAACCACGTTTCGTACTAACTTCCTTATCAAAATATCAGCGCTCAAGGAACGTGTACCGACAGCCAGCACTCGACCATTAGAAAAGTGGTGTCTTCCCAAAACTCGAACGAATTACGGTAAACAAATGTTAAAGTATATAATACCTTAAACCCTGTACAATAATACAACCTTAATTGATGGCCCCGCAATAAATAAACGTGCTTTAATTGAATACTTTTTAAACAGTATAGCTTAATCGGCAACAGATTTATATCATACAGTTTAGATTCGGCGTTGTGCGTTCTTTTGTGTGGATTAGTGTGGAATGATTTTGCAGGCATTGTCTAATTTCACTTTTTTTTCTCGCTTTCCGTTTTTGTAACAGTTCATTCTTCATAAAATATTTAACTTGAAGTTATACATGTGTGCACTTGAATGGTGTGTGTATATATGTCATGTACGCGTGTATATGTAGATGTATATGTAGGTGTACATATATGTATTCGCGCTGGATGGATGGATGTTATGAGCGTCCCCTTTGGAACAGGGCGGTGGGTTGCGCCACCAAGCTCTTGCTACTATGCTGCCTAATATCCTACCTAGGTTAACCAATGAAAAAAGAAAAAAAAACACTATGAACTACCGCGTCCAAACTTTCTGATCCCCTATTGCGAATTGTGCTTTTGTACGTCTCCGTCTTTTGCCGTTTCCCTACTTTTCTTCCACCAATCCTCCAATCGCCTGTCGCTAATGTCTATTGCGGACCTCTTTGCTTTACCACTGCTCCCGCTGAACCCAAGGGCTTCAAGGAGGCCAGTGGTGCCTAAATCGACCGCTGGGTAGACGTCTTCACATTCTAATAAAATATGCTCCGTCGTTTCCCTAGCTTTACCGCAGCAAGCACACGCTTCTTCTTCCTTCTTATATCTCGCTTTATAGGTGCGTGTTCTAAGGCATCCCGATCTCGCTTCGAAAAGTAATGAGCTTCCCTTTGAGTTATCATAAATGGTTTCTTTCCTGATTTAGTTTTTTCCTCTTAAGTAGTTACTCATGGCAGGTTTCTTTTCCATTGCCGCCACCCATGAGATTAATTCAGCCTCTCTGACTTTCCGCTTGACCTTCCTTGTTGCTGTGTTGCCCACCCCACAGGCCGCATACTTGCTGGTAAGCTTCCTAGTTCTTTTCCTCCACTGTGAATCAATGTTTTGCCTGTGCAGATACCTGAACACTCTCCCAGCCCATTTACATTCTTCCATATTCCTCAGCCATTCTTCATACTCAATTTTACTGCGAGCTTCCCTCACTTCAAAACTAGTCCAGCCCATATCCCCCTGCAGTTTCATTTGTAGTCTTCCCGTGAGGCCCAATGCGAGGCGACCCACTGACCTTTGGTTCCCGTCGAGTCCTGATTGTACCCCTGATTTAAAGCAAACAACCGCATTTCCAAAAAGTAAGTCCTGGAACCATTACCCCTTTCCACATACCTCGAAGGACCTCGTACCTATTGTATCCCCATAGCGCTCTGTGCTTCATTATGGCTGCATTTCTCTTCCCCTTGACTGTTATGGTTTTTTCCTGTGTTTCCATATATCCATTGCCTTCGTTTATCCATATACCAAGGTATTTGTATTCTGTTACCCGAGGTATTTCTTGGCCCTGTATCTCCACTGTCTGTTCATTGTTTTCATTGAATACCATAACACCTGATTTTCTAACACTACATTTCAAACCTAAATTGTTGCCTTCCTGTCCACAGATATTAGCCAGACGTTGCAAATCGCTTTGCTTGTTAGCGAGCAACACAATGTCGTCCGCATAAAATAAACCTGGGAGTTGCTGCTCTATTACTGTACCTGCCTGTTTGTATGAGAGATTAAACCCGATATTACTTCCTTCCAGCGCCCTCTCCATCCTCACCATGTACATCATAAACAGCAGCGGGGATAAAGGGCACCCTTGCTTCAGTCCCTTGTTCATATGAACTTTCTCCGCGCTCCTCATCCCTTCCCATTCAACGCAAACGGTATTTCCTAGGTAAATCTCTCTCAAAAGCTGTATACAATCGTTACCTAAGCCTTCCCGTTCCAGAATATCCCACAACATGTCGCGGTCTACGTTGTCGTAGGCTCCTGTAATGTCTAAAAAGGCCACATACAACGGTCTGCTTTCTGCTTTTGATATTTCAATACACTGAATAAGAACAAACAAGTTATCGTCCAAACGCCTACCTATTCTGAAGCCATTCTGAAGCTCTCCCAAAATGCCATTATTCTCTGTCCATGCTTGAAGCTTTAATTTGATTGCCTGCATTGCTAGCCTGTATATTACCGATGTAATGGTCAACGGTCTATACGAGTGAATTCTGTCTTTCTCCCCGTTACCTTTATAAATTAAATTCATTCTACTTTGTCGCCAACTGTCTGGTATCCGTCTATCTTGTAAAGTTTTTTCCACTGATTTCACCAGAGCTTCCTTACTTTTTGGTCCCAGTTCATTTATCAGCTTAACGGGAACCTCGTCTAGCCCTGTGGCTGTGCGCTTAGGAATTTTCTCTTCCGCTTTCTTCCAGTTTAAATTTGTCAGAACCAGCTCCTTTTCCTGGGTCTCTTTCATGCTCTTTTTTTCCCTCAAATACAACCTCGTCATTGCCTTGGAAAGATTCGGCTGTTATTTTTCGGATGTAATTTATTGCCGCTTCTCCTTCCAGTCTGCTTTCATCTTCGTCTAGGATATGTTGTTGTATTGTTGTTGACTTCCTGCCTAATAATTTTATGTGGTTCCAAAATATTCTAGGTGCGGCCTTCTTTTTCTCACGTATTTCTGACAACCAACGTTCACTTTCACCTTTTAATTTTGCTTGCACCAGTATTTGAACCATAGACTTTTTCTCCCGGTATATTTCCCATTTACTAGTTACTTCATCCTGTGACAACTGCGCCTTCTTTGCCTGCCTGTGCTCTCGAGATGCTTTCTGTCGTTCGGCGATCGCTCCTCGTGTCTCCTTCTTCCACCAGCTTTTTGGTTTCTTTTTTCCTTTCCAACGAACATGGTGTTTCTCTTTCCGTGTTTCTGTCGTTATTACACTTAGAAGCTCACCATATTCCCACTCTTTACTTGGCCATTTGCCAAGTTCTTCCTCAACTCTAGTGATTGTATTTGCTATTTGTTCAGCGTTCAAATTTGGACTGGCCATTTTGCTCTCCTTGCTCTCTTTGCCGACTACATATCCCATTTTCAATATGATGCGTTTATGGTCATTCCCTATGCTGTTAAACCCTTCCTCATCGATGACCATTTCTCTCAACTTATCATGAATTCCTTCTGTCATCAGACAGTAATCAATGGTTGATTGTCGGTTTCGCACTGCCCACGTGACCTGTCCTTCACACTTAGGCCCTGTATTCACGATCACGAGGTTATGTTGCTCACAAAGGTCCAGCATTGACTTCCCGTTATTGTCGGTATAGCCATCTAAATCCTGTATGTGGGCATTCATGTCACCTAATAGGACAATTTCAGCACCACTCCCGAAACCCTTAATATCAGCGCTTATGCATTCCACTAACTCTTTATTCTTCTCTGTGCAATTTTTTTCCGGTCCACAAATACGTAACACCCAGCCAAGTTTCTTTCCCACTCATTGTACCTGATAACCAAAGATGCTCTTGACATTGTGAATTTACTCTTTTCCATTTGGCTCCCTGATGGATGAGCGTTCCGACTCCCCCTCCCTTTCTTTCCGACTTAGTTCTGTTGCACCCTTCCCGAACATAATTCTCAATAGCTGGCGGCTCTTCTGAGTCTCTAAGGTGCGTTTCTGTAACCGCATACACCCCTATTTGTTCTCTGTGTAACTGCTCCTCACGCTCCTAACTGCTTGCGTAACTGCTCCTAACTGCTCCGCGCTTTCCAGAAACGCTAGCGCCGCCACGCGGATCTTTTGGGAAGCCGGGAGGGGGTGATGGATTTCTCGCTCACGAGGTTTCTGCAGCTGCGTTGGTGTTCTTGTGCTCTTCGTTATGGAAGAAAACAGTCGACGAGCGAAGAGCAACCACGTGTGCAGTGTGCCGCAATGCACAAATCGTGCAATTTCCGGAAAAGTGAGCCTGCACCACTTTCCCAAAGATAAAAAAACGGAGGAAGTTGTGGGCGATCAAGCTCCGCATCGGGAACGAAGTAAGCGAAGAAATGGTCGTATGTAGCGATCATGTTAACAAAGACGACTTCTTTTGGGGCCACCTTGGTGAGTTGCTCTCAATGATTTCATTTTATTCTTGTGGCGAGCTGATTGTGAAATTTTTGCCTTAAAGACGGGTTGAAGCCCTTACGAAAGCGGCTGAAAAGAAACGCCGCGCCTTCGCAAAAGATCCCTCTGCGCTCTCACGAAGCAAGTGTGAGACCTAGGGTTCCCCGAAGAAAGCCCCCCAAAGATTCTCAAGGTAAGTTTATGTACGCAAGTGTCACCGTTTATTTAATGTTCGGCCTGCACTCGCGCTGTTTCGTAAATATTCCTCGACGGTGCGTGACGCTGCGTAGTGAGCATTTCAAACTAGGTAACGTATTCTGCATCTGTTCTTAGTCGTTCTGTGTGAAAATCAAACAGGTGGTCAATGCGCAATGCGTTCGCTGCTTTTTTTGGCTGTAGTGAAAGTTGTGTACCGATCGGAGGTACTGTGCAAGCGTTTGTGATTTTGTATTTGTTTTGCTTGGTCTTAAAGCATCTCTTCTATTGACCTAACAATGTTGCAGGAAACGAGGGCCAACAGGACGACGTATCTGAAGTGGTCATTAATGAAGATTGCGCATGCGAGCTTCCTGATAATTCGGAAGAAAGTGAATACAAGGGTGGGAATTCTTTTTTCCGACCCTCGCGCACAAGTTTTGATGATGCATAGGCGTTACCGCAGGTTTAAGTTTGCCGTTTCACCCAAACAAGGCGAGTACGGTTGTGCAACTGTAAAGGGCAATATATCGAGAGTGGTATCGCCGAAAGATTTTGGGCACCTAGATAATTACACGTTCTACTCTAGACTAAGGCTTTTCTAGTGTCACCTTAGGCAAGTAACCTACTGGAATGACTCTGATGCAATAGTGTTCTGTGTGTGTGCATGCGTTTTTTTTTCTATGATCTTTCTCACACTTTGTTCTTGTCTTTGTAATATTTCGGCACCCCCCTTACCCTTTCCCCTGTGCACCAGGTTAACAAAGTGGATGTTTACCTTCCAGGTAACCTCCCTGCCAACATCCCCGCCTTTCGCATGTGATTCTTTCTCTCTCTGCTCTTGAATTTTAGAGCAAAGGCAAGCCAGTGCAATGCATCTTGTTTTATTTTGCCGTAGGACTGAATACACCGTGTTGTAGGGCACTTCACATGGTTTTATGAAGGATTTAGTTCACCATCATTGTATTGCAGACCCACCTGTGCAGGATTGGCTTCCCCCCCTTTCAAGCTCTTGCTCACGAACAGCAGGTAACTTTTTGCTTAAAATTGTACCAATAACGCTCTAAATTTTTTCTTGCGTTACAGAACAAGACGCTGCAAGGGCACTTGTTGAACTTCAAGAGCTGGGCCACACACCCGAGCTAAACGAATCCGGTCAAGTGAACTCACTGGACTGCACACAAAAATTTAGGATTTCGGACGTGCTTCTTTCTGATGCTCACCTAAACACTTTGACTGGCATACCTTGTCATGCACTTCTAAACAAGATTGTTTCACTCGTAGAGAAGTATGAGGCGGCAAATAGGATGGAAGCTTCTGTGAGGGACAGAGTTATGTTGGTGTTCATAGTTCTGAAACAGGCTATGTCATTTTCCTGTCTCAGTGTACTTTTTCAATGCAGCATTTCGTCCATACACAGATATTTTGTGCACACACTGCCTCTTGTTGCTGCAGTGCTGAAAGCTGACATTGAGTAGCCTTCAAAGGAGGAAATTTTAAACAATATGCCTGTGCACTTTAAGCAGTATCCGAGAGTGCGAAGTGTTGTAGATTGCACAGAAATCCCAGTTGAAAGGTCTCGCTGTGTGAAATGTCAGCTACTGACATATTCACAATACAAGTCGACTTACACTGTAAAATTTCTCATATGTGTAAGTCCTGCTGGCACAATAACATTCATCAGTGAAGCATTTGGTGGACGAGCCTCAGACAAAGCCACTACAGCTGAGTGTGCAATATTGGAGAAATTCGAGTCATTCACAGATGACATTATGGTCGATAGGGGTTTTTTCATTGATGACTTGTGCAGTGCCCGTGCAGTTGGCGTAATTCGGCCACCTTTTGCTAAAGAGGACTGCCAGTTTGACCGCAATGATGCCCTTAGGACAGCTGATATTGCTAGGGCACGGGTTCATGTAGAACGAGCAATACAACGAGTTAAAATATTTAAGCTCTTCAACTCAACTCTGTCCTGGGAAATGCTGCCTTATATCAATGAGCTGTTCCCAGTTGCGTGTGGGCTAACTAACTTGTGCGCACCAATATTGGCTGATAATAAATTTCAGCAAGCACGCTTGCAAAGCTGACACAATTCATCATCATCATTGCAATACTATTTTATGTCTACTGCAGGACGAAGGTCTATCTCTGCGACCTCCAATTATCCCTGTCCTGTGCCATCCGATTCCAACTAGTGCCTGCGAATTTCTTAATTTCATCACCCCAGCTTCTCCCGTACTCGACTGCGCCTCCTTTCTCTTCGCACCCATTCTGCAACCCTAATGGTGTACCCGTTTTCTAACCTACGCATTACATGATGTGCCCAGCTCCATTTTTTCTAATAATGTCAATAAGTATATTAGGTATCTCTGTTTGCTCTCTGATCCACACCACTATCTTCCTGTCTCTTAACTATATGCCTAACATTCTTCGTTCCATCGCTCTTTGCGCGTTCCTTAACTTGTTTGCAAGCTTCTTTGTCACTCTTCACGTTTCTGCCCATATGTTAGCACCGGTAGAATGCGCTGATTGTACACCTTTCTTTTTAATGATAATGGTAAGCTTCCAGCCAGGATCTGGCATGTGCTCCAACCCATTCATATTCTTTTGCTGCTTTTACTATAACTTCGAGATTGCTGGTGCTATTACCCTGCTTATATTTTAGTGCATACATCTTGGTTTGACCTACGCCAAGCTTCCTTCACTGATTTCATGCTGCGTCCATCTTTTACGGCTTTCTTCAGTCTTTGTCACGTTATAATTTCGAATATCACTTAGTTTCGCCTTGTTGATCAGTTTTGACAGTTTCGCAAATTCTATCTTATCTCTTGAGTTGGACACTTTCATTCTTTGTCGCTTCTTTATTAGGTCCTTTTTTACTTGGGAGAGCTTGCCTACTGGTTGCCTTGGTGCCTTGCCTCCCACTTCAATTGCTGCCACTGAAGCCATCCTCGTTACGGTTTCATTCATGACCTCTATGTCATCTTCATCTCTGTTCTAAGGCTGCATATTTGTTTGCAAGTACCAGCCTGAATTGGTCTGCTTTTACCCTTACTGCATCTAGATTGGCTTGTTTCTTCTTGACCAATTTTGATCTTTCCCTGTTCAAATTGAGGTGAATCCTAGCCCTCACTAACCTATCAGTGTTGATCAGACACATATTGCTATGGTTAACGGAACACAAACTGGCGAATGTTAATGTTACTTTAACAGAACAATCTCTTTTGGTGTATTTTACACTTAATTTGTGCGAAATCACCAGCTGTTGAATTATACATACTGTCTATAGTATGCGCTGTTGGGTCAAATAGACGTGATGGTTATTTTTTTTTAGTTTTTTGATCACTTTGTCGTGTACATTGCAATGTGTGACTAAGTACAGCTGTGAACTTGTGGGCGTTGCAACCACAAAGACGTGAAGAATGTGAACCGAGAGCAGGTGGCAAATATACAAGCATGCGAGAGCCTCGCATGTGGCATACATTTATTTTCAGACAGCCTATGCAAATGGAAGTGATGTGTACACATTCAGTTAAGAGACATGAAAGTTGAGAGGAGGGCGAATATCAACATTTTCTAACAAATAGTAAATATTGAATATCAAATAGCAAAACACAGACACACATTTACAGGAGGAATATTTAGTGTGGTATGTTTATAGGTATGATACGTGTACTGACAAGTAAAGAAAAAGCAGCCAAGTATATCAGGTACAAAGGAGCAGTTCTAAACGCAGAAACACTAATTTTCAAGTAAAAAACTACTTGTATTCGCTCAAGTACTTTAGAGTGACTGCAAACAAGCTCTTCAGGAATTATGAGCTGCTGTGTGACTAGCTTTCCGAAGAATGCAAAATAAATAGTTGCTCAAAAAAAAGATCAACAGCTTTCTTTTCTCTTTTTTGCAACATGTGCACTGTAGACACTTGTAAAGGTGTCATTTGCAGAGAAAACATCACAGGTTGTAGAGTAAAAAATAAAACTCCATTACTAGACATCCAAAAGCACTAAATGACAGAATACAAGCAAAATTCGCAGGTGACCATGTGTGCTTATGCTGCAAAACCTAGAACCAAACTTGAACTCCTCATTTCGCTTATGCGATGCTTCAAAAACTCTTGCCATTTCAGTTCTCACAATTTGCTATACTTTCCTTAGCAGACATTGAACAGTAAATATAAATTAACAATTGCTTAATTGCTGCTACATATATTGCAATTCACGGCGGCCGCATTTCGATGGGGGCGAAATGCGAAAACACCCGTGTACTTAGATTTACGTGCACGTTAAAGAACCCCAGGTGGTTGAAATTTCTGGAGTCCTCCACTACGGCGTGCCTCGTAATCAGAAAGTGGTTTTGACACGTAAAACCCCATAATTTAATTTTTTAATATATTGCAATTCGTAAATATTACAAAGTAGTGAATAGCTTTTCTTCTAAGTGTCCCCCCTCCCACTGAATAGAAGTGATCAACAAGGAAAAAACCTATGAACACCAACATACTTTCAAGCCTTGCCAATCTGCACAAGCTTAGGTAGTACCCTTTTGAAGTAGACATACCGCAGTCTGTCTACAAGTGCCTGAATATTCTCGGTGTCTCTCGGCACATGAAGACAAGGCTCTCGACTTCGAATATATTATAAAATTACACAGATTGATGTTAAGGAGGAGCATGCCCAGCTGAACCTGGGAATAATACTTGTGAGCACGTCTCAGTGCATAATTTTCTCCATCACACACAATAAATGCCAGCTTCTTAGCATATACAAGGTCTTGTAAGCTAGAGTGCTTGCCTAGAACAGGACACTTCACTTCCAGCAAGATGTTCGTTCCCCTCTGCTCACTTATTCTATCCGGGCTGTAGCCAAGCCAAGGAACATCTAGAACGACGACGAGTCCCAGCTTGCTGACGCTTTTGTTATGAGTCTTCTCGTACTCTTCAAGTGCAAGAGGCTCGTTGTCTTTTCCATACATTGTGTCTTCATTTCCCTTGAAAGGCTCCCTGCACCTTGTTCTGTCCAGCTTTGCTTCCCAACTGCGTTTACCTCTTCCTTCAAACGTGTAAAGTTCTCTGCAGATGCTTCCAGTAATTCTTTTTTTTCTTTCGCTGTGCCACAGAGTGGATGACTGATCAGTTGTCTCGCGGCATATTTCCCTAGCTTTGGCATAGGAGAGGCACACATTTTGAAGATAGAAACTCTTTTCATTTTCATTGAGATGTTCAAGAGTAAACCTTTTCAGTACTGTTTTTTCACCATCTAGCCCTGATTCAAAAAAGAAAATTTTGTGTACTCTCTCAAGTAGCAACCTTGTGTGAAAATTGTGTCGATGGCGCGGACTATGTTCAAATTGCTAGTGAAAGGGATTGACTTTCTTGCACGAGTTTTGTGTTTTGCCAGTGCAGAGTGTGGTACTGCATCAATAAGTTCTTTCCTAATCAGGGCTTGAACATCTTCAGGGACACTTATTGGTTGAAGCTGCTCGACGTCTGAAAACAAACTAATTGGCCTTGGTTTGTAGATGCTGGCGGCACTGGCACGTCCCCACTGTTGTTGCACATCTGTGCATGACAATGAATCCAGGGAAGTGGCACTTGTCCTGTACATCAATATAAACATACCTTGCTGAGATACTCTGTGTTTTGGCTTTTTTCTGCATCTTTCATATGATTCAAGAAAATGTTTCCTAACAGTGTCGCGATGGGGCTAGGTGGAATTCTATGATGTAACTTGGTAGTGCGGAAAAAAAAATGAGACAGACGGGAACCATTTCAGTTTTGAGTCACCGTTTGTGTACGTTGGTTGCATTTTGTTTCATCCTTTGTTTCCGTGTTAGTAAGTTACATCAATATTTTACAGCAGATTCAGAATCGAAATCCTACAGTAAACAAATAAAAAAGCCCAGAACGTTTAAAACATTTCTGGGCATTCTGTGGTTATTAATACAGCCTGTGCCCACCTGAAGTGACTGAAGCAACACATACTCAATTGATTGCTATGTAGAAACATGTTCTTGAAACTCAGTTCTGAGTGCAACAACAAGCACCAGATAGCATTGAAAAGGCATCATTGCCATTGACTTCTATTTTCGCCTTTTACAATGTGGCTCTTAGTTCGACATAAGGTAAACACATTCACTGACACTTGGTGCACATTACAGGCAAGCCAACTAACAAAAATAAATAAACACATGATGTAAAAAGCTTTACCTGTTCAAATATATCAAAGTGGCAAACACTTGTTTGCATTGACCAGAGAGATCGGCCTTGCACGTGCATTCTCCCTCAAAACAATCAAACCAATGTTAAGCACGCAAACGACCTTAAAACCGCGCTAATTATTTACAGGGTAAATGCGTAGGCTCCCACATGCACATTGAATTCTGGAAGCCGAAAACAACACATTGGTGTTTTTATGAAACTAGAACGACGAAGTTGCGCGTTTAAGCCCGAGAAGTAAGTAAAAAAAATATTGAATTTAACGCGTTGCACTTTGGCGAAATCGCCGTACAGCACGCGAAAACGCTAATCATGCTGGAAACGGGGCGCGCTGGCACACCTCATCGTCTCGCTCATACCTTCTAAATCGACACTACTGAAATGTTTCCGTGTTACCTGGCATTTTTAACAAGCATTCCACAAATAAGCCATTGCAGGGAGCCATGAATGCACATAACGTCATCAATGCACACAACGTTTATCTTATGCAGCGGCATGCGGGGTACTGCGCTTTGTTTACATCCGAGCGCTACCAATTAACTGCTAGGTGTCAATTCTCGTACATCACGTATAGCTTAAAGAACGTAAGGAGAAATACTGACCTTTACGGCGCCGGTTTCATTGCAGACTTGAACTTTTATAGTATGCGGGGGGCCTCTCACGGCGCTTGTCTGCAGGCATAGTGACTCGACCTCGACAGCCGCGCTTGTCGTCGCTCGTATTCCACAGCATATTATATGGCCCGCGTTAAACACAGCCTCTCCTTCTACACTAACACATCTCTGCGTTTCCTTAGCAAGGTCAAGGATCGCGCTTAGAGATACTAGAGGCCCGTGAGCCGCCTGCACCTGGAGACGCGTACGCTTTCGTGTCGGCTCCATAACCTCTATCTCCGCCATATTGAAACGTTCTCCGCGCCCCCTATAGTCGCTGGGAAGTGCGAATATATAGGGGCGTATGCGCGCCACTTCTACGGGTGTTTGCGTGTGTACGTGTGAATATAACATGTCAGTGTACAATATTGGTTTGTAATTGGTGTATGTATATGTAAATTTTTTTCTCGTTCTTCACAGCTTGGTGCGAACAGCTTCTTTCTTTCTTTCTTTCTTTTTTTAGTTTTGTTCCTCAATTTGCTTTTTTTCCTTCTAGTATAGGTGTACCACATACACTGCTGTTTTGCCGCTGTTGCCACTACCTGTAGGTCCTCAGGCCTCGTCAAGCTGCTCAATGAGCAGCTTTTTGTCTGGGGTCCATTTTTGCTTTCCTTGAGGAAAATAAAACTGATTCTGATATACCTTACCGAGCATTGGTTCGCAAAGACGGAGTCAACACAAAAATACGCACCGCGTTTGATGCATCATCACGTGATAAGGTATCCAACTCCGTTAAAGAAAATCTTCAAGTCGGACCCAGCCTGAGCCCATACGACATGGTCATGTTTTTTTCGTTTTCGTTTCGCCGCGATGGCTGGAATTCGAACCCGCGACCTCGTGCTTAGCACCCTAACATCATAGCCACTAAGCAACCACGGCGGGTAATGTGGTAGTGCGTTAGGTACCTTACGAATGCTAACGAATGTTTAGGGACCCCTGGCACAATCGGTAGAGCATCGGGCTGCTGTGGTGTGGAAAGCGGGTTCAAATGAAACCGTTGAACCAAATTCAGTCACTGAGTATGTGATACTCTGTGTCTCTGTTAAATAAACCTCTTTCACGCCAACTTCGTTTAGTGGGTAGATGCCACTTGGTACCTTGTGACGCTCTTCAATGAACCTATCTGATGATAAGATGGGTCACTGGGTATGTGGCAGCAGATATGTTCTACTCATCAATCAACTTCTTTACGGTAAACTTGGATCGCTGGGTAAGTGACACTGGGTACGTACCACTCTCCTATGGACATATTGTACACCAACTTGGGTCTCTGGGTATATAACCCTAACTATCCACTACTGGGTATGTGCCGCCCTTTAAGGTAGCGGTATCACGGCGGCCATCCTACGCGTAGTGCAGATTCTCCCACCAGGCGACGCCACTCAGTCATGTTTGAAAAACGAAATAATATTCGCGCAGAAACTCCTTTGGGAGTTATATGCAGCGTGCGTAGCTTTTGCTACTAATCTCCTGCTTTTCGTCGTTCTATGCTGATGTTTGCTATAATGGCGAGAAACGCCATGAAATTGGTATAGAGAAGCGCAGAAAAGTACTTGCAACGCCGTGATCCTAATGAGACCAGCATAAAATGACGTCGTCATGCTGCCCGTAGCGCCACTATTGGCAGCATAAGCTTTTTTCTTCGTATTTTGTAGCTGTAGCTTCATCATCGCCTTCATAATCCATTAACCCTTGTTGCTGCTCCTCGATCGTCCTTATGTGCCTCCTTGAGTTGTTCCTGCAGTAACCTATATTGCCGCTGATGCACTGAATGCCTGCTACAGTTGCGAAATCACACCACCTGCGCCACCGCGTTGCTGTGGTTGCGATACACGATAGACACGTGATGGTTTCCGCCACCATGCAGGAACGGATAGGTAGCGCAGTGACTCAGATTCCTGACCTTGAATGAAGAAGTAGCAGGTTCAAAGCTCATTATCGCTTATTTATGTTTTAACCATGTGATTTCTTTCAGTTTCGTTGATTTATCTTTTTTAATACAACATTTTCTTTATACAGTGGAAGCGTCACGAGCCAACGACGATTTTCCTCGTTGAGTGGGCAGAGAAATATTTAGGTATTTAAAAATCAGCATTTTAACGTCTCAGCATGCTCCGGTCTGTCCCTTTTGAGACAGGTGATCTACTGCAGCCGTGAAAAATGCTTCCCTCCCTCCGTCGTTTCAGGACGGGTTGTGCCTGGCGCCATTGTCATTTTGTTGCTGCGCGTGGTGGTATTCTCAGAAGTGCTACTTTCAAGAATGCCTCGGGCGAAGCTTTCAATAATAAAAATGTTCAGTGCCGTTGATTGTGGCTTAAGGCGCGGTAAGTGGTTCGTCACTGCCGATTTTGACATGGCTGACATGTTAGTGCGGGCCGCTGCTGCGAAAACCGCTTCAGTGATGCCCTGCTCACTCTAGCTCTCCTTGATACCCTTCGCTGAGCTTCCGCATTTCCAACAGCCTGAATTGAAATTTATGCCTCTGCTCCATGGCGCTATGGAGCAGGAACTTGCCGAGGTCTTTCCAGACCAGAGCAAACATCTTCTTCCGGCTGCACCACTCAGCTGCGCTGACGTCGTCGCGAAGACACAGCCACTCTCTCCAAGTATGCATTTCCGTTCCGCCGACTTCATGCCTAGACCCTGACTGCATCACGCCGTGCAATCATGTCAACCGCCGCCCCGTACAACGCGTAATGTGGCATGGCTGGGTGCTGCTCTGGCAAGCCGGTGGCGTACTCCCGACAACCGGCCAATATGCTTTCCCTGCGGCTACGCCGGTCACGTCGCACGTTTTTGTAATTGTGCGCAGACGCCCAGCGCCACACCACTCGTGAGAAGTCAGTCCAACCCTCCGTATTTGGCCCCGCGCCGGCTATGTCGCCGACACTGTGCCCGACTGCAATTACCCGTCCTTCACCTTCACCACGCCATCACTCGCTGTCGATGCGATCTCGCCCCGTATCTTGGGTTGAGGAAAACTAATCGTCGCAGTCCAAGAGGGAAGGGCTGCGGCAACGTCGAAATGTGAAAGTCCTCACCGCTGTCCCTAGAACGCAATTGAAGTGCTTGTTCACGGTGATCGCGCATCTGCACTCGCGGACACTAGAGCCGCCATATGAATTATGAACGATAACGTTTGCCGCTTACTTCGGAAAGTAACAACGCCCCTGTCTTTACTGTCCCTCCGCACACACAGTGCTCAGAAGGTTCACCCTCTGGCGGCTTGCACTGTTCGTGTTGTCACGGCCAACGTTCTATATGCCATGGAATTCATCATACTTTCCTCGTGCTGTAGTGACGTTATCCTCGGCAAGGATTTTCTCTCGCGCCACAAGGCCGTTATTGATTGCGAACGGGCCGAAATAGAACTCTTGTCGCTGTTAGATTCGCCACTCACCGACAATTCTTCGCTTTCGGGGAAACTATACCCCTGCGGTAGAGCCCGATGGCCAGTTCCTTGAGACCTGCAAGCAGGAAGACAGACTTCAGTTTCATCTTCTAACTTTTGTAAATGCTGTTCATAGTTACATATACTTGTTTGACAGATTGATAGATTCAGTTCAATCTATGATCAGCCACTACACTTGTTCCTTAATATCCACAATTCATTGACAAGACACAACAGATGGCACAGTTCAGGTTGCATTAGAACATGCTAAGGCCACTGCCCTATTTAAACATCAAATCTACTCACAGTCGTCAAACAATGCAAGTTACGTAAGTTGCATGTCGAAGTAGCTGAAAATCATATCAAGGCCACTTAAACTACAAGCTAAGTGAACTGCAGTGAATGTCAGTAAGCTAGCAACTTGGGCCAATTGTAGTGTAGTGAAATTCACAGTGCAGCATAATTAGTCTAAGCACTGGGCACTGCTGAAATCTCTCAAGAACTCCATCCTTAGAGCAAAGTGCCATGAATGTACTAATATATGCCGTTACTGATGGCAAAGTCCAAACGAGCCAAGACACGTTTTACAAAAGGATGCTTCCACACCCATAGAGCACAATGGAAGTACAAGTCGTGTTCATAAAATCTGACCAAGCTGGGGCCGTATTCTGTAGCGGTTCGCTTTGGAACCGGTTCGGTTTGGCTGTTACGTCTGGATTACGTCACTCGGAGAAAGAGTGGAACGGGGCGGCGTGAGGGGAACCAATCAACGAGCGGCGGTCTGCCGGAAGATCACGTCATCATTTTTGTTTGTACTTGAGGGACGGTATAGCAATTGAAGGATGTTGCTGGTTTGATAAAAAAACATTGGTTTGTATAGAACACTTGCAAATGTAATTTTCAGTAATAAATGTGGGCTTGCGGCGCAGACGGCTACTGGGAGTTGTAATTTTATTTGTGTTGTTTTCTTATTTAGTCGCTAGGTGGTGTGCCATACGTTATGCAAACAAGTTGCCTCACTTTGTTTATGTTTTGGACTTGCCAGTTTGCGCGCCGAATCCGAAACGATGTCGTCGCACAAGGATAGGCGGCTGGGTCCTCATGTTTCAGCGAGGCAGCGCGAAATACTCGTGTCATTTGTTGAAGAGCACCCCTACCTTGCAAAGGCGTCGTGTGCGTTGGGTCAACAGCTGACGGCGGCGCGCAAGGAGGAGCTCTGGCAGCAAGTGACTGCCTTGCTGAACGCTGAGTGCCCGGCAGTGAAAACTGCAGCCCAATGGCACGGCGTGTGGAAGAAAGATGTGTACAACGCCTGCCGCGATGCAGCCGCCTTGCACGCCGAAAGCAGGTAAGCACACTCGTTGACGGAGCTTTTGCGCACCATATTCTAACAAACGTGTTAATCACAGGGGAAACGGAGGAGGCAGCCTGCCCGGACCGCGAGGGCGCATCCTCTCCTTAGTTGGAAGGGCGAGCGCCATCGGAGTCTGCCCGCCGTTCTTCGAGCCCGACGAAGAGGTGAACATCAGGCGCATGGGTTTCAATAGGTCAACGCCAAGTCGACGCGCTGTCGCGATTCACTCAGTCACCGCCGTTATGGCTGATGTGTGGTAGCGCGCTAGTGTTGCCGCTCAGAAGATGGCCCGAGCTTGAGCGGAAATCGTCAAGCTATTTACTATCGCTTGCATCTTTCTCTGAAACATGCACACAAATGCTTGCTCAGTGCCTGTGTTTTTATGTAAAGGCAGTGTTCTCTGCTTTTTAATGAGGCATATAAGCCATGTTGGTGTAGTCCGTTTAATCATTCTATAGTTAGCTTATGCATGTCCGCATGCAGTGATATGCTCTGTTTTGTAAATAATTGGGGTTGAGCCGATGCAGATTTATAAAAGTGACGTAATAGATAACTTCTTAGTGTAGAAACACCAGTAGCATGCCACCTTTTTACTCAATAGGTAAGCAAACACTTAGAATGGTTTGCAACAGGAACAAAAGAGCTTCATTTATTGAGCAGACGTGCACCAACCATTCGTCATTGATGGTCATATAAAAGGACATATCACAGGCTTTTATTAGTGTAGCCATTTCGAAATGCAACGGTTTGGGATGCCATTGAAATATGACTACAATATTTCCTGTACATGACAGGTATCACAACAACAAAGCTGTTATCATTAATGATGCCAATTGCCTATATGCAGGAGGAAAGCGCTGCTGACCGCGGTGCTGGTGACGCGGCAAGTGCCGAGTCCCATGTATCTGTCGGCACAGCGCTTGGCACAAGCGGCTTAAGAGGTAAGTTGAAAGGCATTTATTTCGTTCATTTGTTGTACACATCTATACAGTCTTTTTCCAAACGTATGACATGTACTTATTTTCCTTATGCGTTGTATTCATTCTTAGCCAGACCAATCCAGCCCGCAACAGCGGAGAGGCGTCGGGAGGACGCAGGTGGCCCTAGCGGTCAGACACGTAAGTGTACAACAGACGTCTTCAGAATTTTTTACTTACTTATTGTGAACACATACTTTTCAGAAACATTGTGCGTTGTAAAATCATAGCCATGAGTAGCGTAAATTCACAAAACTAAAGAACAAACACGTAAACACGTTCAGAATTCCCCAGAACAATAAAGAAGGAGAGGTTTAGGAGCACAAACACAAGTCGTGTTGAACATCTAAATGAGCTGTATTACGCATTGACTACAAGGACTTAATTTGGATCATGCTTGCTGATGGACAACACGAGGACGTAATTGTACAAGGGGAACAATGAATGTGTTAGTATGTGTATGTATTTGCTATATGATTAGTGAATAGGCTCGCCTGCGTATGTTACGTACTTCAAGTAACTTTGGTAATAAAGAAGTTGCACAGAGGGAAAAAGTAATTCTCATCGTTACGCAAGAAGGGTTGTGAGAACGAACAGAATGGCTAGGCAACAAATGGCACTACATTTGTGGTGCTATATAAAAAAGGAAATTATGCAATGCCCCAAACAGTGTAGTTTTGTTTGGTGCCAAAAGGCGCAATAATGCTTGGGATTGCTTTAAGGAATAGTGGCCCATGTGAAATGCCTCACTCATTAATTAACACTGCATTTCCTTGATTTTCCTTAAAGAAAACATTTTGGTATATGTGATCTCTGATACAAACTAGTTGCAATGAGCAGTGGTAAACAACTCGCAATAACGCACAAAAACAAGTTTTGCGTTGCATGTGAGGAAATTAGTAATGGTGCCCCTTTTGCCCTACTTTTAGAGCCACGGCAGGCAGGCAGGCGCAGAAGGCCAGATCAGAGAGCGGACGACCTACTGTCCTCTATCGCTGGGAACTGTGCCGAGTCTGTTGCACTCGCGCAACAGCACAACAACGTAAGCATTCCAACTAGGTTATCATTCTCATGATTTTACTCTATACACGAAAGGCATTCCTGAGTGAATGAAAATGCTTAGTGTTTCTTACAGCACTTAGCTGATTTATGTTACTGCACTACTTCTGATAGTACTGTTTCATAAATATTGCTCGTTAGATTACCTATGCACACGTGATATTAGCAGGCGACATACGTTGTAGAACCTCTGCATACCTGCCGATGTGGCCATTGTATTGTATAACGGCGTTACGCAACATTGCAAAAAAATTGGGGTGGCTCTTGCACCATCTGGTTGTGGCTTTGTAAGATGCCGTATATGGGGGGGTTATTACCTTTGACGAAGTTTTTCGGTGCAGTACTTGAAGCAGCCAAAAAGGGCAACTGTAAGATCCTTGAACAGTTCGCGCAATCTAGAGAGAATGTTTTGCTTACCAGTCTTCACTGTTCAAAGTGTGGATTCTTCTTGTGCACTGCGTCTAAAAGTGCATGCATATGCCACATAAAGTGCTTCTTCAGAGGAAATTTCTTAAGGACTTGTGCCATCTTGTTCATTGTGGTTGAGTTCAAATCTTAAGTGAGTGTGTTGAAGATTGAACCTCACTATTGCATAGAAGGTACACTGCACAATAAAGGGTTCAGACGTTCTTAATCATTGTATGGTTGTAACTTGTCCCTATACAGCAAATACAGGACCTCCTCCAGTCGGTTCAGCAGCTGAAAACGGCAGTCGAAAATCAAGGCGCGGCGACGTTGCGCCAAGCAGTAGCCATCGAGCGTCTTGCTTCTGCTGCTGAGCAACAAGTGCAGCAAAACACTCAGCTGCTGCAGGAGCTGCGGAGCCTGACACAGATGGCGCCAGCACTGCTGCTTTGCATTCAGCAGGCCATGGGGATGCCACCACAAGCCCCAGCAGGTGGACCACCTTCTTAAGAGGAAACTTTAGCTGGGGCCAAACTCCGACGCGGCCTATTCAAATACATGTAAAACGCAAAAACGTTTTTCTGAGATAACCCTTGGGCCGATTTTAATGAAATTTGTTGCATTTCAGAGAGAAAGTTAAATTGTAGTGACTGTTCGAAGCGGAATTTCAATTTATGTCCTGATTTTTTTAAAAAGAATTTTCAAATATTCGGCCGTTTGAAAAAAATAGAAGCATGAAGTTTACAAATTCATAGCTCTGCATCAAGAATAGATATCGTGGTTCTGTAAATGGCATCCGTTAGATCATTCAGAGCGGACAAATTTGATATGTCATTTTACATCGTACATGAATTTGTTACCTTGGTTACAAGGGTTCTGCAAGAGCTTTATTTCCGTATTACTAATTTTTTTTATTTTCATGTGTAACATATCACTTTTGTCCGCTTTAAATGTACTGTTAGATTCAATTCACAGAATTGTATTATCATTTTTTGTTGTTGAATTAGAGAGTTGTCAACTTGATAGTTTCGTTGCTTGAAGATTTTTTAATTTTGCCAATTTTTAATAACAAATTGACGACTTAACTCAAAAAGTCGAAACCAACTGCCACTAGATTTTAAGTTTTTATTTTAAATGCAACAAACCTTGTGAAATTTGGTGCAGTGGTTGCCGAGAAAAACGAAGTCTCATTTTGCATGTATTTGGATAGGAGCACCCGAGCTAAAGCTTCCTCTCAAGAGGAAGCTTCCGGAGTCCCCCACTACGGCGAGCATTCGTAGTAGGGGACTCCGGAAATTTCGACCACCTGGGGTTCTTTAACGTACACCTAAATCTAAGTACACGGGTGTTTTCGCATTTCACCCCCATCGAAATGCGGCCACCGTGGACGGGATTAGATCCCGTGACCTCGTGCTCAGCAGCCTAACACCATAGCCACTGAGCAACCACGGCTGGTTCTTTTCAGAAAACAGATATTGCACTTCTGTAAACTGCATGTGTTAGAACCTTGTATGTGGATTAATTCAGTGTGCGTAGATGGTGTACCTGTTACGGCTCTGGTTGACACTGGCGTGCACGTATCTGTCCGCACTCCTGCCCCTTGGCCTGTGGTCCAAGTCGCCGATGGTGGAACACCAGCCGTTATTGGCATGTGTCCGGCCCGCGCGAGTGTCGCCAGCCATCATGCTTCTGTTTTGTTTTATGCAATAGAGCACTGCCCTCGCAACCCCATCCTGGGCCTTGACTTTCTACCTACACATTCCGCTTTAATAGGCTGTTCTGCTGGTGTTGTGCAACTCGCCCTACCTGCTGCTATTGACCCTCCCGATAGTTCTCCGATACGGTTATGTTCCACAGAGCATATTCGCCTCCCTCCCCAAGCCGCCACCTACATAGGTGTCTCCCCCGTTCCACCTGTACCAGACGGTGACTGCATCGTATCTCCTCATCCGGATGTCCTGCTCTCGCATAACGTCGTTACCATTTCGGACAACACTTCATGCCTTCCGGTGAACTTTGGACTCTGTACACAAGTACTCCTGCGCTGAATATCCTTGGCGCAAAAACGCCAGCCAGAGACTACCACATTTCGGTTTTAACTTGTGACAGCTCCTCGTGTTCAACTCCTGCTTCGCCCCCTATCCTTTCAGACCTGAATGCCCTAACAAAAATGATTGCTCCCGACCTTCCTCCCCAGCGTGCTCAATAACTACGTTGCCTCCTTGCCCCATACTGGTACATATTCGACTTTGTAGAACGCCCTCTAGGACAAACATCTGTCGTAAAACATCGGATAAACACCAGTGATGCGAGCCCGATCCATCGGCGACCCTACGGCGTCTCGCCTACTGAGCGACATATCATCCCACAAGAACTTGACAAGATGCTTTCTCGTGACATCATCGAACCTTCTTGCAGCCCATGGGCATCCCTTGTTGTACTAGTTGAAAAGGACAACAGTTGGCGATTTTGCGTCGATTATCGGCACGTCAACAAGGTAACAAAGAAAGACGTCTATCCGCTACCACGCGTTGACGATGCCCTAGATTGCCTGCATGGAGCACAATATTTTTCGTCCATCAACCTTCGCTCCGGCTACTGGAAAACTGCCGTCGATGACACGGACCGCGAGGAGACAGCTTTTATTACTCCCGATGGCCTGTAACAGTTCAAAGTGATGCCTTCCGGTTTATGTAATGCTCTGGCCACATTTGAACGAATGATGGAAGCCCTCCTACACAGTTTCAAGTGGTCCATATGCCTCTGTTACCTGGACGACATGATCGTTTTTTTTCCGACTTTTGCGACACACCTCGAGCGCCTGTTGATGATCCTATCTGTTTTCCGTCAGGCGGGGCTACAACTAAATTCGTCCAAGTGCCACTTCGGTCATTGTGAAATTTCTGTGCTCGGGCATCTCGTCGATTCTTCTGGTGTACGCACTGATCACGATAAAATATGGACAGTCAAAGACTTTCCCGTGCCAACATGTGCCAAGGATGTTCGCAGCTTCTTGGGCCTTTGCTCCTACTTCCGTCGGTTTGTCCGAAATTTTACGAACGTTGCGCGCCCTCTCAATCAGCTCCTCAAGAAAGACACTGCATTCCTTTGGGGCCCTGAGCAAGCTGGTGCTTTCACCGAGCTGATTGGGCTGCTTACGTCCCCGCCCATTCTCGCTCGCTTTGATGCATCAGCTCCAACAAAAGTCCGTACCGATGCCAGTGGCCACGGTATTCGAGCTATCTTGGCACAGAAACAACAAGGGCGGGAACGTGTTATTGCCTACGCCAGCCGCCCTCTCTCCTCTGCGGAGAGCAATTATTCTATCACCGAACGCGAGTGTCTGGCTCTCGTTTGGGCAGTGGGTAAATTCCGCCCCTATTTGTACGGCCGCCGATTCACAGTCATCACTGATCACCACGCTCTGTGTTGGCTTTCGTCCCTCAAAGATCCTTCAGGCCGCCTTGGCCGCTGGGCTCTGCACCTTCAAGAATAGGACTATTCAGTTGTATACAAGACCGGCCGGTTACATCAAGATTCGGACTTGTCGCGCCATCCTGTCGACCCTCCTGACGTTTCTGCGGCCGGCATACCTGTCACCGTTCTCTCTCTGGCTGCGTTTCGCGACATTGGAGCCGAACAACGTCGGGACGCCTCCTTGCAACACCTTATTCAACGGCTCACTTCAACGACGCCCGATCCTTCCCTTCGCATGTTTGAACTTTAAGATGGTGTATTGTACCGCTCTAACATGCACCCGGACGGCCCTGCCCGACTCTTCGTTGTACCTGAGCATCTGCGTCAGACTGTTCTTGCCCAGCTTCATGGTGTACCGACTGAAGGTCACCTTGGGGTGTCACGGACTTATGACCGCGTTCGTCGGCGCTTCTTTTGGTCTGGTCTATACCGTGACGTCTGCCGTTATGTCGCTCTGTGTGATCTTTGTCAACGACGCAAAAAGCCGACCACACTCTCTGCTGGTCGCCTTCAACCACTTGACGTACCATCAGAACCATTCTTCCGTGTAGGTGTTGATCTTGTAGGCCCTTTTCCTACGTCTGCTTCGGGAAACAAGTGGATTGCTGTAGCAACAAACTACGCCACCCGATATGCAATCACACGGGCTTTTCCGACAAGCTGTGCAACCGATGTCGCCCACTTCCTTCTAGAAAACGTCATCCTTCACCACGGCGCCCCTCGACAGCTCCTCACCGACCGAGGCCGCTACTTTCTTTCTAAAGTTGTCAATGACATTCTACACTCGTGCGCGACTAAACACAAACGTGCTACTGCTTACCATCCACAAACGAACGGTCTAACCGAGCGCCTTAACCGCACCCTTACTGACATGCTGTCCATGTATGTCTCCGATGACCATCGCAACTGGGACCATTCCGCTGCCTTTCTTTACTTTTGCCTATAATTCGTCTCGCCATGATACCGCAGGCTTCTCTCCATTCTTCCTCTTGTTTGGTCGTGACCCTACGTTACCTTTCGACACCGTTCTGCCTGCTAGTCTGAATTCCACGCCCGAATACGCCCGTGAAGCCATCCTCAAAGCACAAGAAGCACGCCATATTGCTCGAGGTCGACTTGTGGAATCGCAGGACAATCAGCGGCGCTTATATGACGGCCGCCATCGTGACGTCCATTGCACACCTGGCGCCCTGGTTCTCCTTTGGTCGCCATCGCGACGCGTTGGCCTCTCGGATAACTTACTTTCATGCTACTCCGGCCCTTACTGTGTCTTGCGTCAAGTAACTGACGTCGCATACGAAATCGCCCCTCTTGAGCCAACCGTGGCTCACCATCGCTCCGACATGGTCCACGTCGCCCGTCTTAAGTAGTATCACTCGCCCGCCTCCTAACCAGCACCGAGCTGATGCTTCAGCCACCGGGGGTCATGTGACACGCTGACGAAGAAGATGTTTTAATCATCGTCGGAAGACGATGATGTTCTGGTCTTCGCGCGCTGTCTACCATCTTGTCAGCTGCTATAATCATTGTAAATATTCTGTAAATACACGTCTGACTGTTCTTAACCCCGTAACAACATATTTGCTGGTTTTGCATCTGTGAACAGAACGGGCAGTCAATATACAGCTTTCCTTGAGTTTGTGCACGAAGATATGCTCCATTAGTTCGTAAGAGACCCTTCGCGTAATGATAGCACTAGTAATGTGCTTGATCTGTTGTTTTGTGATGCACCAAGCATTGTATCAAGTGTACGTGTTTTGCCTGGTATAAGCGATCATAATGTTATTGTAGCCGACACTATCTTTCGAAATGTGTGTGTATCAAAAAACCCTCCTAGAACTGTGTATGCATATAATAGGGCTGACTACGCTGCACTAAAATCGGCACTTGAATCTTATTTTCCAACTTTTGACACATTGGCTGATGAATTAAACGTGGAAGAGTTATGGGGGGTACTTAAAAACAAGCTTTTGGAAGTGCGAGATGACTTTGTTCCCCTTCGAACTCTGTCTTCCAAACGTGCAAAAGATAAGCCATGGTTTCACTGTTGACTCCGTTCCTTATTACGAAAAATTAGAAGACTCTATCGGCAGATTAAAACTAAGAAATGGGATAGTCGTCACATACAGTTAGTTGAGTAAAACGTAGCTTTAGAGAGCTCGCTGGATCTGCTAAACGCACATACTTTGCGAACTTGGGACAGAGATTAGTGGACGATCCTAAGGAATTTTGGAAATATGTTAAGAGAAACGGTAAGGATGACACTTCTGTTCCACGCTTGCATTGGTCCGACAGAATTGTTAATGACGACTCAAGTAAGGTCGACATTCTTGTTAAATACTTTTCATCAGTATTTCAGTCTACTCATTCAAACATTAGTGGGGTTAATAGAGTTGATTTTCCGGTCGGAGCCGGCCAAATGTCTGAGGTTGTATTTAGTGTGACGAGCATCGAGCGTTTATTACAGTGTTTGAAACGAACGAAAGTGTGTGGTCCAGATGATATCCCTACATCATTCCTTATAAATTGCTCGGGCACCCTATGTTTGTACTTCTGTCGCCTATTTCAAAATTCCTTAAATAACAGCGTTGTTCCTGGTGATTGGAAACTAGCGCGAGTGGTGCCAATTTATAAGAGTGGACAGAGGGACAGAGTTGAGAATTACAGACCAGTATCCTTAACTAGCGTTGTATGTAAGGTTATGGCACATGTGTATACCTGCATGATGTCTCATCTTGATAACAATAACCTTCTTCATCCTAGTCAGCATGGGTTTCGGCAGGGTTTCTCGTGTACGACACAATTGGTTGCATTCAGTCATGAGCTAGTCTCAGCAGTCGACAAGAAACAAATTGTTGATTGTATATTTCTGGATTTCAAAAAAGCTTTTGACGTCGTTACACATAGTCTACTGATCGCTAAACTTCGACTTTACAAATTGGATGAGAAGGTTATCGCATGGGTTGCCGAGTATCTTCGCTCAAGACAGATGTCTGGTCTGTGGCTCTCAACGGATGTTCCTCTGAATACGTACCTGTGACTTCTGGGGTACCCCAGGTATCACTTTTAGGACCACTTTTATTTTATTGTGCATTAATGACACCACTTCGGGCACTACATCATCATTTACAGCATGGTTTCCTAAAAGGATTTTCTTGCGAAACCCAACTACTAGAACTCGCGTCAGACTTACACTTTCATGTGAACAGTAATAAACAAATTGACTGCATCTTTTTGGATTTCTCGAAAGCATTCGATCGTGTAGCCCATAGTCGCCTGATATCGAAGCTCTCAGAAATTAAACTCGACTCACTAACCCTATTATGGATTCGTAATTTGCTTACTAATCGCGAACAGTTCACTGTTGTTGCTAACTTTTCCTTTGGCCTCTCTGACGTCACCTCTGGTGTAGCTCAAGGCAGTGTACTTAGGCCTCTTCTCTTTTTAATTTACATTAACGACTTACCGAGCAATATATCATCTTCTGTACGATTATTTGCTGACGACTGCATTGTATACCGTTCTATTAACTGTCCCTCTGACCACGCGGCACTCCAAAATGATCTTGCACATATCAGTGATTGGTGTTCAATGTGGCTCATGTCCCTAAACGTGTCGAAGTGCAAAGTAGTTTCCTTTTCTCAAAAAACTGTTAACTCTCACTTTTCTTATCATCTGGATTCTAACATAGTCGACCACACCACAGAATAT
The DNA here is from genome assembly GCF_023375885.2 of Dermacentor andersoni. NCBI lineage: Eukaryota > Metazoa > Arthropoda > Arachnida > Ixodida > Ixodidae > Dermacentor > Dermacentor andersoni. Next base: position 235,283,448 of record NC_092815.1, read on the forward strand.
AAGTACTTAGGAGTGCTCCTTACACACAATCTTTCATGGACTAAACACATCACCTCCATTTCAGCTAACGCTTCCAGATCATTAGGATTTCTGCGCCGCAACTCAAGAAGTGCACCTTCACCACTACGAAAAGTAGCTTACGTAACTATTGTACGGCCACAAATTGAGTACGCCTCTTGTATATGGTCTCCTCATCAAAATTACCTCATCGAACTCCTGGAGAGCATCCAGAATAGAGCGAGCCGTTTCATTTCTAAAAATTATAGTAACCAGTCAAGTGTAACCCAAATAAATATCGATCTTTCGTTGCAACCACTAACTACTCACCGTGATATTTTCCTTCTATTATTATTTCATAGATTTGTTCACACCATTGGCCTAACCTTATCAAACCTGAAAAAAGCATCCTCGACGTCACAACGACTGAACAATCAGTTCAGCTACACCTAAATTTATGGCAACACACACGCTTTTAATTTTTCAGCTTTGCCCCGTGCGGTCCGTTTATGGAACGCACTACCAGATACCATTGCATGCCAATCTAAACACATTGCATTTCGCAATCTGCTAAACAATCAATATGCTGTTTCAACCGTCTAAACACGTCATGTCTTTCGTGATTTTCTTGCATTTTTTCTACAAGTTAAAGAATTTCAGCGCTCCCAATTTTTTTACGATACTTACTACTGTATAAAATGTAAAAACGTTTACAATGTTATTATGCTATTATGTTGTTGTTTACCATTTATTGTTATTGCTCTACATATTGTATTTGCTAATGTATTAATTTTCCATGTTCTGTGCGCACTCCTTTCAATATGCTGATGTTTATTTCTTTCCCGATTCCATACTAATATGTTACCGTATTTCCCCCTTACACTATGCCTTCTCGAAGGGCTGAAAGGTACATGTAAATAAATAAATAAATATTTAGAATGTTTGCAGATGACTGATAGTATATAGGGTCATCAACAGCGAATCTGACCAACAAGCACTACAACATGATTTGAATTTGATTGCCACATGGTGTGAAAAATGGAAAATGTCACTGAATGAGAAAAGGAGTGTCCACGTCACCTATACCGGGAAGCGCTCATACGACAGCAATCATAACACTATAAATAATGCTACTCTTGAACAAGTGTCAGAATATAAATACTTAGGTGTATTTTTGTCTGCTGATCTAAGGTGGAACAGACGCTTTACTCATGTTAGGAACAAGGCTGTCGGAGCATTAGGTTTCTTGAAACGTAACTTTAGTAGCTTGCCACAGAAACTTAGGGAGCAACTGTATTTCACACATGTGAGCAGTACACTGGAGTATGCGTGTGTTTACTGGGATCCATATACTACAGAACTTGTAGACAAACTATAAAAAGTGCAAAACAGGGCAGTTCGGTTCGTCCTTGGCAATTATGACAGGATGCTTAGCATGACAGAAAGCAAAAAAGCATGAAATTGGCATCTTCTTGAACACCGTCATCGAAATCTCAGATTAAAATTTCTTCATAACATATACCACTCTAATACGGGGATAGCCAGGGAATTGTATTTTCAGCCGCCCACATGTTTCTAAAAGGCGAGATCACAAATTAAAAATGTGAGATTCCTTTTGACCCTCTATTGCATGAATTATGAGTCATTTTTTCAGCTTTCATTATTGATTGAATGAACAAACACATATACAAAAAAGTTCCAGAGTTATAGCGACTGTAATAACAAAGATAAAGCTTTGTGCCAAATATGGCACACCATGAAGATGGCTGAGCGCTCTTGCTCCCATGGGCGGAAAACAAAGCTTCACGGACGGTGGTCTTTTTAGTGCGATGTGGGGAATGAAATGAAACATTTGTTTGCTGCGTTCAGGCACAGATGAATGTTGCACTTCCTCTATCTTACCAACGACTTGTTTGTGCAAGGTGGCCGCTTACATCTTTGTTTCTTCTGCTAAAATTCTGGCCAGTGGCCGACTTGGTCAGATCGGTCGTCTTTGGGTGGCATTGCGGCCGCTGGTCCCTGTGCTTTTTTGACTTCAACCTGGAATTCGATGTCCTGACTAGAAGTCCTTCCTGGTCGCTTGTTGGGTAGGCACTTGTTATGTGAGGTAAGGCATTCTGCAATTTCTGCTTTTAATTGAGCCAGCGGTAGTACTTGTCTCCTCCTAAGCTGTTCCTGCACCCTCCTGTACAGTACCCATGCTGTTACTACCGATAATTCTAGCATAGGCGTAAAAATTCGAAAGTGCCATTTCTCTGACCTCTGATATGTATGCAGTAAAGTCCAAACAGTGAGTCCAGCAGGTCGACACCATCCATGTGCCTGTTCTGGACCTTTACTACGCTGGGGCAATCAATTTCGCGAAACACCTTGGCGGAGGTAAACCACCGTTTAGTCTTTGGGACTGGATCTCTCCCAACAAAGCTCGACAGAAATGTCACGGTGCGGTTATCGTATCAATGCACACACGATAACTCCACGTCATCTATCGCGCTTGTGAGCGCCTCTGAAGCACCACGGCATTTACATTTCAGTTCCTTTTCTCTTTTCAGGCGGCTGTTTGGTAGACAATTCGCCCTCACCGTACCGATCGTCAAAATCCATCTTGTGATAGAGTGACCTGCAGCTTCGGGCTATTGAACAGACGGCAGCACGTTACCATATTTTGTATTTCAAGTTCATACTGTGCCAAATATGGCACACACCGATTGCGGTTTCTCTGCTGTAGTTGCAGGCAAAATTGAGAATACTAGTAACTGCCTTGAATTGGCGAGACTGAAAAATATGCCAAAATAATTTTGCTATGTTTCTGCGGTAGAAATTTTCAGAGAAAAAAAAAAACCAATTGCTCATGTTTGCCCCCTCCGAGTTTCACGTCGCATGCCAAAATCTACTTCACCTCTGTTTTACGTATCGCTCAAGAGATGGCAGCACTTGCCCATAATAAGGGCGCAAAACTATGAGAATTACTCTGATGGTATCACATTCTCAACTGGGAATCTCACACACGCGAAAAAGAATGGTAATCGGTATGTGTCAAATATGGGACGCCATGCAATAGAGGGTTAAAAGCGACGCTTTCCGCTACTCTTTCTATGTCCGTACTATAAGAGATTCGAATACTCTACCACCTGACACTGCCTGTATTTGTTCAAATAATGATTTCTTCCATGCTTTATGAATGTAATTTTGAGTGTTCATTTATATGAGTTGTACCCTCCCTGCTGTAATGCCTGAATGGCGAAGCAGGTACCCAATGAATAAAATAAAAAAGAAATAAAAAAATGTTTCATTGTCATGATTTTGTTTATATTGTGTTATAGCGTAGTTGCACCTTGTTAAGCAGCAATTACGAGCATTATGTGAAATCATGCGTGCAAGAAATGCTGTCTTGAAGCAACTCTTGAGTTTAAACAAAGCAGTAGTAAGCATGAGTGTCTGCTATATAAAGAAATCCTGCTCCAAAAAGTGCTTGACATGTCTCGTTTGTTGCTATACGTTTCAATATGTGCTATACAGATTGCTCTGAACGACATTTCAGTTGTTGTGTAACTCATGCTGGTGCTTGCGTGTCACACATAAACAGACATCTTCAGCTTTGGAACAATGCATACTGCACAGTGAAATAGGCATCGCAAAGCAATATTCAACAATGCAAGATTGGTTGCCATTCACCTTGGAAATAACCTTTATTTAAAGAAAATTCCCTGGCAAGACAATATTCAAAAGCACAGTGAACAAAGCAAAGGAGTAACATAATGGCACATCGTTATTTGCCACTGCATGTCTATCTGTCATGCTCAACATAGACAAATCATGTGCTTTTCACTACGGCAGTATGCAGCATACTATGATTAGCCACATGTGAGCGAGCACACGCAATGTGTTATGTTGAAGTGCACGGCCTATTTACTTTCATGAAAAGAAAAATAAAACATGTTACACCTGCACATGTATCCGCCTCATTTGCCAGCGAATGCGCCGGCGCACACTTTGCAGGTAGGCAATGCGCAAATTTCTGGGCAGCCGAAACACACCAACTATATATTCACGCACCACACGGCCTCTTTGAAGCAAAGCTCGAGAAGGCTGTACAGGGTGCGCCTGCGGTGGCACCTGTACTTGAAGCGGCACTTGTGCCTGGGCTGGCTCCTGTGCGCTGTCGTCATGTGCACCGTCGTCATCTGGGTCGTCTGGCAGAGGCACGCCTGCTGCAAGGCAGAGGTTATGCAGCGCTGCACAAGCTGCAAGAATAGTGGCTGCTTTCTGAGGCGAGTAGTGGAGCGCCCGATACCTCTGCAGGCATCGGAAGCGGCTCTTGACGACTCCTATGCACCGCTCAACGGCATTTCGCATTGATGCGTGTGCCTCATTATAGCGCCCCTCTGCCGTGAGGCGATTTGGGTGACCAGGCAAAGGAGTCATGATCCATGGCTCTAGCGGGTACCCAGAGTCCCCTGTTAAGTGTTGCATGTCAGTGAACGAACATGGATACATTAAGGCACAATGCAAGAACACAGTCTACGCCAGGGCCCTTTTACAACAGCAGCGGGTCTTGGATTTATTGTTGGAATATCTATCAAACATTGACCTTCCCGGAAAGTTGTAAAGAAAGTTCGACTCATTTTAAAGAAAAGCCCAATTTCACCTGTTGTCTTGGCTGCAAATCTCATTCTCAGGTTAAGTTGGACATCTAATATTTATTCTATACTCGTGGTTTTCTGCTCCGTTCATCCCATTTGCCCCTCCCTAAATGTACATCCTCCGCCAAAACTTATTAGCTCTTCTCTCTCCAGAAGTGTTATTTTATAAAACACTTGTAAGGCCTACTCTCAAATATGCTGCCAGTATCTGGGATCCTTACTCTACCTTTCGTACCTCTTCTCGTGAAGGTACCCAAAATCGAGCTACCCGTTTCATCCTTTCTAATCACTCCAGCACCACATGTCGCTGCAACAAAAAAAAAAAAAACGCTGACATTGCGACGCAAGGAAAAATAGCGCAACTTGCACCATTCTACAATATGTACTACACCGATCACTAACGTCGACGCCGAAAGTTTCACGCACACGCTTATTCCTTCGTTCCAAGGACAGTGACCAGGAACCAGCTCCCCGAGTCCATTGTCACGAACCCTTTTCCATCATACTTGAAAACTGCCATTTCGACGTGTTGTGTAGAATTCCACCCCTGCCTGTAACGCTCCACATGGCATTCAGTGTATTGAAATTAATAAGTAAATAAACAGAATAACATGTCAGCTGTTGTATACATGCTGGTAAATATATCTGCCTTCTAAGAAAGACTTGTTTCTCTTGATAGTCGCTGCAGGTTCATTAGGTACTGATGCATTCGCAACACATTTCTAGCAAATCACGCTTTCTTAAAGCTTGCTAGGATGCAAAACTATTTGACTGTGTATGTTTTACATGTGGAAGAAGCACTGCTACTTTAGGTGCACTTACCAAGCAAGACTTATCCGTGAAGTAACAGGCCACGAGTGAGGCGGCGGCGAAATGCAGAATGCCTCCAAACGAAAGAATCGTGGCACGATCCCGGAAACCGTGGGTCAATTGCCAGGATATTCAGCTTCGCATCACACACCTCGTAAGGGAAAGCAAAGAGAAGGTGTCAATGCCACTGCAACAAATATCTGGCACAAACTTTTGCTTACAACACTACTTGCCAATCAGTTACTGTTCAGTCAGCCAACACAATTACAGAAAAGGAGATATCAGCATACGCAGTAGGCAGTTGAACTAATGATCAGCATGATAACAATGTCATCTTAACCTACAAATGCAATGTTGGCATGTGTACACGTGCTCATGTATGGCGTGCGGTCACAACACAATGTGCGAAATAATTCCTTTGGTTTCTTCCGTCCATATTGTATAAGATTCTGCTAGAGAGTGCCACCTGTGGTTTTTTTTTTGTTTTTTTTTTTCAGACAAAGTGCCTATTACAAGGGAAAGAACGCGGAAACAGCATGTGCCGTATTAACAGCTAGAGCAAATGGGTGTCCACACATTCTCATTCTCCCTCACACCATTTTCATTGATGGGATGCTCCTTTTCACGTTTACAGTCTGTCGGCCACAATGCTTTAGTTTTACGTCGAATAAGAATCGCAAGGGCTCGTCTTCTGTTAGGATCGCTCGCAGACGAAGACTCCCTTCACTGCTACGGCGTCTATTCCGGTTTAAGTCGCGCGTAATGTGTTTACATTGTAGCATCGAAAAGGCTGTTCAAATGTGATTAGAGAGCACTGAAAAAGTGCGGCCGTGTTCTATTGCAAAGATCAAAGTCGTCATTACACATACAACACAAACGCTACTTTCTCGAATAGGAACTCAAGTATACCGGCAATCGATGAAAAATAACGAAACGAAGTTTTTTACAACGTGCACTCGCGCAAACACATATCGAAAATATTTGTCAATGAACAATACTCACGACCATGCAGTTGAGGGCGTAATACCCTTTACGGCTCCAGTACGATTTCGTTTCGCTGGGGCCGAGCTTCTTAGGGCGAACGATGGCTACTAGACTCCCGTCCACACATCCCACAACTCCTGGAATTTTCCCACGGCTAAGAAAGCCTTCCTTGACGGCGGCTTTCTGTTGCGCCGTGGATGGGAATCTAACCCATCCTTTTTCTTTGCCCACAACCGTAATGGCTTTGGCGACGGCTGTAATGATCCGGCTGACCGAAGGCTGCGACAGTGCAATCGCTTCTTCATTCCCGACGCACTGTTGAAAGCTCCCGGTGGCAAAAAACCGCAGCGCGCACAGCACTTTCATCGTAGTGTCGACACCACGAAATCTTTGAGGTCCGAGATGTCCTTCCAGTTCATCGCAAAGACGTCGCACTATGTCTTTGGAGAGCCTAAAATGCCTTCGAAACTCTTATTCGGCCATGCCGAACGCGTCGCGTCGTTGCCTCTCGTCGCGTCGTTGACTTTCGGCGCTCGCCACCAGCACAACCAAAGGAGCCGCCATTGCCGTCTCTGTCTCGTCTCGTCTAGGTGCCGGCTCGTCAGCTGGCGCGAGACTAGCCAGCAGCCACGGTTGCCCCAGCAACCCTCGACATCATCTCGCCACCGCGCGCGACCCTCGAGCGAACCACTTCTCCCCGGTTCCTCTCGTAGCAGGGAACCGGTTCCTTTCCAGATAATTGACAAGCTGTGTGACGTCAACAAAATTTGTCGTCCCGCCCACCAGAGATGACGACAACGAAGCGCCGACCAATGGCAACAGCCCGACCGAACCGGTTCCAAAGCGAACCGCTACAGAATACGGCCCCTGATTCATGTAAATGTGCAGCACCATTCATGACTTTAAGTTTTGGACATATCGCTGAGTTATTCTAGAACATATACGTTCACAGTGCGTTTAGCATGCTTCTCTTGCAGATCAGGATAATTCAACTGTAACCGTTTTCTTAAAAACGTAAACTTGCAATTTTTTTACGTGCAAAGCTAATAACCGTGACAAAAATATCGATCTCATCTGGACACCTGCTCACACACTACCAGACGGTAGCAATGAGGTGGCGCACCGCATGGCTCGAGAACTTACGGACCGAGCCTCGGTTAGCCCCGCCTCACCGACTACCAATGAGTGGGAGTGGGAAGATCGAATGACCAAATTTCACGAAATTACACAACACCGTATATTGCAGAGGCGTACATTCCCGCCGCCGCACCCAAAATTAAGCAAAAGCCAGTCTGTAGAATGGCGGCAGTTGCAGACCAGATCCTATCCGAGTCCAGCTATCATGCACCTAGTACACCCAGATTTATACCCAACCGACAAGTGCACACATTGCAACTCTAGAGCCACCCTGGAGCACATCCTATGGGAATGCACGGCTGTAATACAGGGTAACGGGGATGCAGCCTCAAACAGCGACAGCCTCCGCGCGCGCTGGGAGTCTGCGCTGCTCAGCTCAGACCTGCAGCACCAACTCTGGGCCGTCCAGCGAGCCGAGGAAGCTGCCAAGGGCCAACAACCCCTGGCTGAAACCTAGGCGGGGTCCAGGCCCGCCCCACCAAATCGCAGGACACGAAATAAAGTTATTTGAATGAATGAACACTAGTTTTCAGAAGCTTTATCGGGCGCCAACAGTACACGCGTATCGCAGAAGGACACCGTCGCGAGCACCGCGGCAAAGCGGTGGTGGCAGGAGGCGACACGAGAGGGCGCGCCTGCGGCTGCGAGCACAGTGTTCCTGTGTATGCTCCCGCAGGGAGCAGAGTTGCGCATAGGTCCGGTTTTTCATCCAGCTCTGCAGTGGAGCCACTCCTCGCGCGCGCAGGAGGCAATAGCCGCTCGGTGTTCCATTCGCTTTTAACGCGACAGCGTTAAGGAGCTCGTGTCGCAGAAAAGCCGCTGTCGGCGTCAGCGCGTTGGCCGTGAGCGATAAATCCCAGATGGCACTTCATAAATAAAAAACATCTTGCAAGATGCGCTGGTGGGAATCGAACCAGGGTCTCCGGAGTGTGAGACGTAGACGCTACCACTCGGCGACGAGTTCGTTCCTTCAAAACAGGACAATATCGCCTCTAGTGAATGCGGTGTTCCCTTAGAAACGTGCCGTAGAAAGTTATACTGCGGTGTATATCGGTAATCATGACCATGTAACTTACAGAAGTCGCAGTTTCACGAGTAGCGGAGTAGCGAAGTACGTTTCCGCTACATTTCTTCTGTGCTCTGCGCACACGCAGAGCCATCTTGCGGCAAACACAGAAGACCCCCTCCTCGCAATGTACGGCGCTGCCCCGACACGTGGCGCACCACTCGCCCCACGATCGCGTCCGCCTTCATGGCGTGTCGGGGCCCGGCTATCTGTGCCGATCGCGACGTTTGGCTGGCGTTGCGCGTTTGAGTAGGCGGTGCGAACGGGGTGCGATAACGCTATCGCGTTCCACTCTTGAAGGCGAAGCTTAAGCGTCCTCCAATTTTTTTTGTCTGCTGGTCGCAAGCTACATGGTTGCAACTGTACGCAAGCGCTGAGAAAGATGACCCTTGTTTAAATGCAGGCTAAGCTCGAACGATTGGCGTAACCCGAGAGGTGCCAATCCCTCGAAATTTTTAGTTTCTATGTACATATATACACGCACATATACAAACACACGCACGAATGTACATATAAATAGGATCCCCCTCGATCCCTCGAAATAAAATCCTGACTACGTCCGTGGCTCGAACAGCTCAAAAGTTCGCGTGCAAACGCGCATTACGTGGCAACAAAAAGCGGTGCAATGTTTTTCCGCACACATATGAAGTTTTCCAGCGGAACCTGCCGTGGTTGCTCAGTGGGTATGTTGTTTGGCTGCAGAGCACGAGGTCGCGGGATCGAATCCCGGCCACTGCGGCCGCATTTTGATGGGGGCGAAAACACCCGTGTACTTAGATTTAGGTGCACGTCAAAGAACCCCAGTAGGTCGAAATTTCCGGAGTCCTCCACTACGGCGTGTCCCATAACCAGAAAGTGGTTTTGGCACGTAAAATCCCATATTTTTTTTTTGGCTCGTGGAGGCAGAAGGCAAGAAATGCTTTAAAGGGTGTTTAAACGAAATTTCGCACACTTGTGGAAGAAAATTATGTGAGCACATTTTGGCTGCCGGAACGAGACGAATAATGAATGTCGCCAACAGAACTATCGTCCCTGCAATTATGTCAGTGACCGTTCACCGTAATTCATCACTAAACGTTGTTTACAGCAGCTGCACCTTTTCTATATATGCGTTGCAGACATGTAAATTTAAACGCATTTCAACTGTTCGCATTGTTAGGTATGGCCGGACGCCAAGGGCCATATCTCGTCCCCCTCACCTTCTCCTGGCGTGGCACCATGGGTGCTACCTCGTCCCCCTCACCTTCTCTTGGCCGGACCCCACGGCGCCGGAGAGGTCATTCACTCTACCCCCTGAGCCGGAGCCCACGAGCGCCAGAGAGGTCATTCACTCTACCCCCTGAGCCGGAGCCCACGAGCGACCTCTTCCGCTCCTCTCATGGTCGTGGCATCGTGTGTGCTTACCTCATCCCCCTCACCTTCTCTTGGCCGGACCCCACGGCGCCGGAGAGGTCCTTCAGACGACCTACTCGCCGGATTCGTCGAAAAGAGGATCGACTTCTCCTTCCCGTGCCTGGTATTGCAGGAGGAGGGGCCTTCTCTCTGTGCCTGTCACGTGTCATCGACGAAAGCAAGATCCCGCCCACACGATTGTAAGAGAGCGTATTTAAGGGGCTCCGAAATGTACTTGTGATATACTTCATACTTGCCCGCAGGGGCGTCTGCGCAAGCAGGCGTTTGGTGCGTTGCGACACCACGTACCCGAGCACACGAGGGTTGGACCCTCCCGCGTGTAGCCGTGCGCGGCTTAGCCGTGTCCGGGGAAAAGGGGATCCTGGGGGTTGAGCCAATGCCGGGTGTTTGGACCTTTACGGCCCCTCGGCGGCGGCAACACACCCCTTTGGCCTCGGCTTCACGTAGACGGCACCCCCGGACTGACCCACCCGGGGGAAATCGGTAGTTGCCTTTTCCTGTCTCTCTCTCCCTCCAATCTTCGTCTTTCTCTTACTTATCATCTTTCCTGTCTTCTCCTAGCTTCCGCTTACTTCCAATTTTTCCAGGCAGCAAGGGTTAACCTTGTGTGAATAGCCAACCTAGGTTATTTCATATTTGGTTATAGTGGTAATGTACAGCTGGCGCTTGCAGGCCGTGTTTCACACGCCCTGCAGCGCCCCCTTGTAGGACTCCACGGTGGGTGGCTGGCATTACTGCCGAAACTACAATCTCCTATGGCTACTTCCTTTCCCCTACTACCTGATCGCTCCCTGAAGAGGGGGCGCACCGATGATGTTTTAGAATTTTTCGCCCGTCAAAAAGAAACTTTTCCACGCTTCCACGTAGTCCACTCCGAAACACCAAAAAACCCGTACGAACAATCTCACCATTTCTCGTGTCCAAGTCTCTCACCCAAGTTTTTGGTACAGGTTACAAAGCATCCAGAATGGCAAGCGGTGATCTCCTCTTGGAGCTCCGAAACAAGAAGCAATATGAGAACCTACCGAACCTAGTATCATTTGGCGACGCCAAAGTGACAGTAACTCCGCATCGCACTATGAATACCACCCGTGGCGTAGTCTCCGATGATGATCTCTTGGAGCTGACTGAGGCTGAGCTCTTGGAGGGCTTCAGTGAGCAGAACGTCGTCAACGTTAAGCGAATTAAGATGCGGCGTGACAACAAGGAAATACAGACCAAACACCTGATACTAACTTTTGGCACAAGTGTCCTGCCCGAGTCCATCGAGGCCGGGTATATCAAGCTCCGTGTTCGGCCATATATCCCTAATCCCCTGCGTAGCTTCAAATGTCAGCGTTTCGGTCACAGCTCTCAGAGCTGCCGAGGCCGCCAAACCTGCGCTAAATGCAGTGCTAATGAGCACACTTCTGAATCTTGTGAAAACTCTCTCCGCTGCGTAAACTGTGAAGGCGAGCACGCTGCGTACTCGCGGTCGTGCCCATCTTGGAAGAAAGAGAAGGAAATAGTTACGATTAAAGTAAAAGAAAACATAAGTTTCAAAGAGGCACGCAGGCGGGTATCTTTCCTGCCAAAGAACACGTTTGCCGAAGTGGCGCGTCAGGGGGCAGCGCCACAACGGTCTCCGGCGGCTGTCCGTCCCACACCCAGTGAGCCGGCAGTGACGCCATCCGCCCCCCTGGCGGATGCAGCTAGTGCTGCTCCGTCAACCCAGAATGAGGGATCATCGACCCCGAAGGTGGGTGCAGCCGAGGCTGCCCCAACCTCCGAGGCCCCCTCCAGCGCTGGCAACGGCCAGCGCAGCCAAATCCCTCAGGGAGCCCCATCGACCTCCGGGCTGGTGGGCGCAGGGGTCTTGCCCTCCAAGGCGGGACTCCCCCTGAAAACCTCTCGCTCGCAAGAGCACGTGTCCGGAGCCTCAAAAGAGGCAATGGACACTACACCTGTCCCCAAGGCGCACCAAACGCCTAAGGAGCGTCGAGAATCGCTCGAACGCTTCAAAAAGAACAAAACACCTATTACAGGGCCTCGAAAGGGCTCTGTAATCTAAGGCATCTTTCCGTTTCCGTACACACAGCACTAATTTACATTAAATATGGACACACAAATCATACAATGGAACGTCAGAGGTCTCCTTAGAAACCTTGATGATGTACAAGAACTGATCCACCAACACAATCCAAAAGTGCTGTGTTTACAGGAAACACATTTAAAATCCAAACACACAAACTTTCTCCGACAGTACATAACTTTTCGCAAAGATCGCGATGATGCTGTCGCATCATCGGGCGGTGTCGCCATTGTTATCCATAAGAACATTGCGTGTCAACTTTTACAGCTACAAACGCCTCTCGAAGCAGTGGCGGTTCGAGCTGTTCTCCTAAACAAACTCATCACCATTAGCTCTCTTTACATACCCCCACATCACAAATTAACAAAACATGAATTCCAATCCTTTATAGATCAATTGCCAGAACCTTATGTTGTTCTTGGCGATTTCAATGCGCACAACTCCCTATGGGGCGACTCTCGTATCGATGCGCGAGGTCGTCTCGTTGAACAGCTCCTTTTTTCTTCCGGTGCGTGTCTGCTTAATAAGAAGGCACCCACATATTACTGTCTTGCCAACAAAACCTTTTCTTCAATTGATCTAAGCATAGTTTCTCCTTCTATTTTTCCTGAACTCGCATGGGAAGTTAGAAACAATCCTTACGGAAGCGACCACTTCCCCATACTATTAAGAACACCTAAAGAAAACGAATATCCACCACAGGCTCCCAAGTGGAAGATTGATACAGCTGACTGGGAGAAATTCCGAACTCTGAGTAATATTTCATGGGATGAGATGTCCTCGTTAGGAATTGATGCTGCAGTGGAATACTTTACAGCCTTCATAATAGATGCCGCAACTAAATGCATACCACAAGTAAATGGCTTGGCATGCAAACGGCGTGTCCCGTGGTGGAACGAGGACTGTAGGATCGCTCGTAAGAAACAGAACAAAGCGTGGGGGTTGCTACGCGCCTCTCCCACTGCGGAGAATCTGTTTAACCTTAAGAAAGTGAAATCGCAAGGCAGGCGAACACGCCGACAGGCTAGAAGAGAGAGTTGGGAGACGTTTTTATCCGGTATCAACTCGTATACAGATGAGGCCAAAGTCTGGAACCGGGTTAATAGGATAAAAGGGCGACAAACATATTCACTTCCTTTGGTAAACACACAAGGTGAAACACTAAAAGATCAGGCAGATTCACTTGGGGAACACTTCGAGAGCGTGTCGAGTTCAAACCATTATTCGCAATCATTTTTGAAATACAAACAAATAGAAGAATGTAAGCCCATAATACGAAAATCCAGGCAGAATGAACCTTATAACCGGCCTTTCAATATTGCTGAGTTGAGAGCTGCCTTGACCACATGCAGGGGCTCTGCGCCGGGACCTGATAGGGTCATGTACGAAATGATCAGAAACTTACACGCTGACACCAAACTTACACTACTCACGCTTTTCAACGCTATTTGGGCTGCGGGAAACCTCCCATCCACATGGAAAGAAGCGATTGTGGTCCCTGTTCTTAAACAGGGCAAGGACCCTTCCTTGGCGGCAAGTTACCGTCCGATAGCTCTTACAAATTGTCTTTGTAAGCTTTTTGAAAAAATGGTTAACCGCAGACTTGTACATTACCTTGAACTCAACAATATCCTCGATCCCTTTCAGTGTGGCTTCAGAGAAGGGCGGTCGACAACCGATCACCTTGTGCGTATTGAGGGAAACATTCGCGACGCCTTTCTACATAAACAATATTTCCTATCCGTATTCCTCGATATGGAGAAGGCGTACGACACTACGTGGCGCTATGGAATATTGAGAAACTTGTCGGGAATTGGCATCCGTGGCAATATGCTCGTCCTAATAGAAAGCTATTTGTCCAACCGTACATTTCGCGTGAAAGTCGGCAATGTATTGTCGCTACCTTTTATACAGGAAACTGGTGTACCTCAAGGAGGTGTACTTAGCTGCACGCTCTTCATCGTGAAAATGAACACCCTTCGTGCCTCGTTACCGCCAGCCATTTTTTATTCTGTTTACGTAGACGACATACAGATAGGATTCAAATCCTGCAACCTTACAGTATGTGAGAGGCAAGTTCAACAGGGCTTGAACAAAGTGTCCAAATGGGCAGAAGAAAACGGATTTAAACTCAACCCCAACAAAAGTTCTTGTGTTCTTTTCACAAGAAAGAGAGGACTCATTACAGAACCCAGTATCGAAATGTATGGTCAGCGAATTCCTGTGAACAAAGAACACAAGTTCTTAGGCATCATACTTTATTCGAAATTAACTTTCATTCCACACATAAAGTACCTCAAGGTCAAATGCTTAAGAACAATGAACTTACTTAAAGTGTTATCCCACACAGCATGGGGCAGCGACAGGAAATGTTTAATGAATCTTTACAAGAGCCTCATCCGATCGCGGTTGGTCTACGGTGCCGTGATCTATCATTCTGCAGCCCCGAGCGCGCTAAAGATGCTAGATCCGGTCCACCATCTAGGAATCCGACTGGCCACTGGAGCTTTCAGAACAAGTCCCATAGAAAGTTTATATGCAGAATCAAATGAGTGGTCACTACATCTGCAGAGAACATACATCAGCCAAACATATTTCCTGAAAGTCCACTCTAATCCTCAACATCCATGTTTTAATACCATTAACGATATGACATATGCTACGCTCTTTCATAATCGTCCTTCCGTAAGACGGCCTTTTTCGATGCGTGTGAGGGAGCTTAGTGATGAAATGCACGTCCCACTCCTCGAGCTCCGCCTAATGCAGCCAGCCAAGCTGCTACCTCCTTGGGAGTGGCAGCACATAGAATGCGATATATCTTTCATGCAAGTTACAAAACACGCTCCAGAGATTGAAATACAAATGCATTTCCGGGAACTCCAATACAAACACTCCTGCACGGAGTTTTACACAGACGCATCGAAGTCACGGGAGGGGGTGTCCTATGCCGCCGTCGGCCCATCCTTCTCGGAATCCGATGTACTGCATCCGGAAACAAGCATCTTTACGGCTGAGGCCTACGCACTGTTGTCGGCTGTAAAGTATATAAAGAAATCAAAACTCGAGAAATCAGTTATATATACGGACTCACTAAGTGCTGTGAAGGCCCTAATGTCATTTTCTAAGCACAAAAACCCAGTAATCAATGAACTCTATTCCGTCCTATGTAAAACGTATATATGTAACCAGCATGTCATCATATGCTGGGTGCCGGGTCATAGGGGCATCGAAGGCAATGCTCTGGCGGACCAGATGGCCACATCAATTGCATCGTATTCTGTAAATCCTACCGCAGCAGTCCCTGTCACAGATCTGAGGCCCTACTTGCGCAGAAAACTGCGGAACTACTGGCAACGCTCGTCGGACATGGAAACAAATAATAAACTGCACGTAATAAAGCCACAATTAGGGTTCTGGCCTTCTGCAACAAAATCACGCCGGACAGATGTCCTACTCTGCCGGCTAAGAATAGGACACACTTTTGGCACACATAACTTTTTACTCACGGGAAACGAGCCTCCAACCTGTGGTAGATGCGGGGAGAGGCTGACCGTCCTCCACGTCCTACTGGAGTGTCGGGAAGCCTAATCTGAAAGAAAAAAGCATTTTCTCTTAGCTTACCAGCAGCACATCCCCCTTCATCCTGTTATGTTACTTGGTCCAGAACCACTCTTTGACACCAACGCCATCCTAGGTTTTTTGAAAGATGTTGTGTTGCATGTTATTAGCCCCACACGTTCGTAGCGCTTCCTTTCTTCAGAGGATGCCGCTGCGATAATTATTTTGAATAGCACATGCCTCTAGGCCCTTGTAGTTCAAGGGCTCTGGCGAGGCAGTAGTGCTGTAAGCAATTTAACATCTCGCATATTTTAAACAATGCATCATTCTTTTACGATGGATTTTAATGTTCATAGTATTCATTACTCATCGCCATAATTTTATAGCACGTAGATTTTACGCACTTTACTGCGACTATTTTTAGGCCACTTTACAGCCAAGTCACATCTCCCATAATACATCTTCAACATTACCACTTGTCATGGCGCTCTTTGGCCAAACCTGGCCCTTGCGCCACAAAACACCACCAATCATCATCATCATACTTCATACTTGATACTTCATTCTCTTGTTATTTTCTTTCAACTA
This sequence comes from Dermacentor andersoni, assembly GCF_023375885.2. NCBI lineage: Eukaryota > Metazoa > Arthropoda > Arachnida > Ixodida > Ixodidae > Dermacentor > Dermacentor andersoni. The sequence continues at coordinate 235,299,715 of NC_092815.1, forward strand.
CCTTTGAATAAACAGTGCAAGTTTCGCACTAGCAAATCGTCGTCTCGCCCTTGCTCGGTCGCCATGGTCTACCGCATGCCTGCAGCCCGCCGACAACGCCACGCTACCCAATAAGGAAATGTCGGTCGGGCTTCGAAAGGCAGGAGCCGCTACTTCTCGGCATCAGTACGCTACGCTACCCTGGAGTACGCAAGAGACTGGCCACTAGCAGTGGGATCGCTTACCAATGCAACAAACTGGTTGCTAACGGAAGGATCGCCCTGAGGTGCAACAAACTGGCTGGCAGCGGTGGGATACGGAATCCTGGAGACCCCAACTTGGACGACAACTACGAGATCGTAGCCTCTTCGTCCTGGCAACAACGTTCGGAAAGAAGGTGTCTGGATCATGACTGCTTATGGTGAGTGCACGGCTTTTCTTCACTGAGATATCACTTGGCTTTTACGTATTTTTTGGAAAGTACATAGCAGTGATTTTTCTTTAAACCGTCGACGGAAGTTTGAGTACGTCAAGGTTGTATAGAGTGAAGGTTTAGCGGCACTAAGGGCAGCCATGAACTTGAAGGCAATAAAGAAGCCGGAATCGTTGAGCTTGGCCAAAGAGTTGGGCCTCCAAATTGCCGAATCAAAGAGAAAGCCGGAGATCATTGAGGCGATCGAAGCGATCGGGGCAGACGACGAGGAACTGACGGAATGCCTAGAGAGCATTAAAGAGCGCAAGTGCCTAGAGCGCGCTGCACGTGAGGAAGAAGAAGAACGTAGGCAAAAGCACGAGAAAGCGTTAGCGGCATTGGACAAAGAGATACAATATTGGCAGCAGTTAAAGGAACAAAGACAACGCCTGTCTGAAAATTCTGTAGGCAGTACAGAGCAAAAGAATGAGAATGTATCTAGCAGACTTTCGCCAAAAGCCGACGAGAAAAGTATTGCCTGTGAGATTAGCGGCCCAGTCATACTCGAACAGAAAGGGCTAGCTGCTAACGATGCCTTAGTGGCAACAGAGGCCTTTAAAGGCCAGAGTGAGAGCGACGAGGTGCTGTGCCAACAGAGGACTGTAGAGACAGCTAGGCCAGCTGCGAACAAATTGGCACAGTTACCGCGCGTGTGCGTCGCATCTCATGGTAGCGAGGTCGTTAGCGAGGTACAGAATACTGCGGACTTGACAGACGCGAGCACCCATGTCGAGTCAGATCTGCGTACCAAAGTGAGGTGCAAGCTAGACGATGCAGTTGAGAGTAGTTCTCGGGAAGGCGAGCTCCGTAGCTCACGAGAGAAGAACTGCATGGTTCAGGGATCGGTGCGGCTCTCCGCCAGTCTAGGTAGCCTTGAGATGGATGATTTAATTAGGAGTAATTCGGACTGTGCGTGTGAGACAGCGCTCGAGACCGACGGGCTGTGTGTCGATACACAGCGTGAGCTGGACAATGCAGTAGAGGGCAGTTCGCAAGAGTGCGAGTTGCATAGCTCGAGTAAAGCCTGCTGCATTGTGCCAGAGTCGGTTGAGCTGTCCGCCAGTCGAGGCAAAGATAGAGTCGATTTAAATGATAATCACTCAGACTGTGTGGGCAAGAGACCGATCCGGGCCAATGAGATGTGTAACGGCCAGCACGAGGCGCCAGAAGGTGACATGAAGGAGACTTCAAAGAGAAAGCGCCGCAGAAAGAAGCGCCGTAAGGATCGGAATGCGATGGCTAAAATAGCGAAGCCAAAGACGGCAACAGGCGCGAAAAGGCAGGGCGCAGTGAAAAGAAAGGTGCGGTCGTCACGAACGATGTTGACGCATCAAACACGTTCGAGCCACCGGTCAAAAGGGGACCGAGAAGCATGTTCTGCACGGACGCGGAAAAAGGGCACGGGGCAGTTAAATTCCCCGTCGTTCCGTCGTTCTTTTCAAAGCTCAGCCTGCAGTACAAAGAAGCGCAAGGGGGCAAGATGAGACCAGGTGTGGAGTAGCGACGCGGTCAATCGAGGTCATGATGAGAGCGGGGCGCCAGGACGCAAATTGGCAGGGGACTCTAACGTCTTGGGGGAGCTGATAGTGAGTCAGCCCTTTTGTTGTTCCTCCGTAGCCAGAGTAGCTTTCGGTCCCCGACCCCCTCGGGTGCGGCTCAAAGTATGAGTCAGTCAAAAACGTTTGAAACGGGAGACCAAGGGAGCTTCCTTAGAAACGAAGTGTTTTGTTTTATTTTTGAACATTTGGAAAATTTCGCGATTTGAGACTAGAGTTTCTTTCAATGTGTAAGGTATGAGCTCTGTTTATGTTTTGTTAGAGCAGCTCGAGATTTGAAAGACGCGGCTTTTGTAAACATGTAGTACCGCGAGGTGTTCATTAATAAGTAGATAGGCTTTCAAGTTTCCTGTGTAAGTAACCTGAGTGTCGAGGTTATCGTTGAGAAGCCTATGGTAACGCGTGTGTGTTTTAGTTAACCTTCTTATTTTCATGCGTTTTTTATTTCTAAGGTTAAGCGCGTAAGTTTTCAGTGGGTGCATGATTTGCACCGAGAAGCGTTCTTAGTTCCATTAGCGCGTGTCCTGTGTGCACGGAAGGAAGAATTATGACTGGGTTGCTCGTGTGTGTTGAGGGCAGCCGTATTCTGACTTCCCTAGTGAGCGTGCGTAGAACGAGTTATTGGCAGACGCAATTTGTTACGGGTTCTGCGGAGTTCGTAAGTTACGCAAATCTTAGTTGCTCGTTTAAGCTACGTGTCCTGTAGGGACTAAAGGAAGAAACGTGAGTAGGCGTAATGAAAAGTTTGCCTACGACGCAAATACGCGTTCTGAATAGTGACCACAAGGCTAGCGCGCTTGTGATTACGTACTTCTGAAGATGGCCAGACGGTTCAGTGGCACCAATACGTGCGATAAGTGCGCCACTGCGATGGGTTGGAAACATGCGGTTCGTGTAGTTGGGCGGTGCAGAAGCTAGCTTGCTATATCGCTACAAGAGGAGTCAGCTTAACGGCAATGCCGACGGTTTAAGTCGTTGCCCCTAGAGTATCGAAAGCCTCATGGTCATCCGGGTTTCCGTGGCATATTTTCGTTCATTCATATGTTTCCGAAGTGAACCCGATTGTTAGCTGATTTTAATAACCACGTCCTAACGCTTTCAAGAAATGGCTGTTTTTAGCGTTGAGGAGGGGAGGACGCGCGTAGGAAATGGGAAAGGTGTAGCGGGTTTTCCTTTTTGTTAAAAGCCGGGTGTGTCTAGGGGGAGAGTGGCCTTGTGCTCGCTGCTTTGTGGTTGTGGGTCCGGCACTGTTCTGTGGTGATTGCTTGCCCCCGCAGGAGACGAAAAAATGGCTGTGGCTTAGCTAAGGTTAAGCCCAGGATGCGAAGCATACTAGCCTTTATTTTAGTTGTTGAACCACTGTTTAGCCTGGTGAACTGCTGTTGCTTGGCTATATTTGGTTCGGCTAGACGAAGAAACAACTCATGCGTTACTCTGCTTCGCCTTCAAGAGCGGAACGCGACAGCGTTCCCGTCGACCCGCCAAAGGGTGTAAGACAATGGGCTATGGCGCAGCGACTACGCGCCCCGCATTGGACGCGGTGAGCGTCGAGCAACGCAGCGTTCGGCGCGGCAACGAAATGTGCGCCTGAGCAAGCGACGCACGCCTGAGCCTTAGAAACAGCTTGTTTCTAAGGCAACACCGCATTCACTAGAGGCGCTTTTGTACCGCTTTGAAGCATCGTTCTCGTGGCTCAGTGGTAGCGTCTCCGTCTCACACTCCGGAGACCCTGGTTCGATTCCCACCCAGCCCATCTTGCAAGAGTTGAGCCCGGCTTGCAGCTGTTGTGACGTCAGTGCCCTAGCGGGAGGAGCGGGAGTTAGGCCGCAGTACCATCTGTGCGACCGCAGCCGAGCGCACGAGCTGAGACCCGGCTATGTAGCTACGCGGCCGCAAGCGAGCGCACGAGTTGAGCCTCCGCTTTTGCAGCTGTTATGACGTCATATGTATAACCAACCCTTTTATATATAGCTTTCATTGATCACCAGAAAGCGTTTGATTCAGCAGTCATGGAGGCATTGCGGAATCAGGGTGTAGACGAGCCGTATATAAAAATACTGAAAGGTATCTATAGCGGCTCCACAGCCACCGTAGTCTTCCATAAAGGAAGCAACAAAATCTCAATAAAGAAAGGCGTCAGGCAGGGAGATACAATCTCTCCAATGCTATTCACAGCGTGTTTACAAGAGGTATTCAGAGACCTGGACTGGGAAGAATCGGGGATAAGGGTTAATGGAGAATACTTTAGTAACTTGCGATTCACTGATCATATTGCCTTGCTTAGTAACTCATGGGACCAACTGCAATGCATGCTCACTGACCTGGAGATGCAAAGCTGAAGGGTGGTTCTTAAAATTAATCTGCAGAAAACTAAAGTAATGTTTAACAGTCTCGGAAGAGAACAGCAGTTTACGATACGTAGTGAGGCACTAGAAGTGGCAAAGGAATACATCTACTTAGGACAGCTAGTGACTGCGGATCCGGATCATGAGACTGAAATAATCAGAAGAATAAGAATGGGCTGGGGTGCATAACCAGGCTGCTGCTGCTGCTGCTGCTGCAACATAGTTTTTGGCGTTTCATATGCGACTGCGGAGCACTCTGAGTGGTTGACCGTGGCGCGGTATGGAGGGCGGCCACGGAATCCACGAGGCGCGAGATTTGGTTCTTCATCCCTTGAAGCTGCTCATGTGGAGACTGTTCGCTTGCGACGGCCGCGAAAGATGCGGGCGCTACCGCCATGAGCTTGTCGGCTAACTCGGCCAGCTTGGATACATCGTTCTCATTTGAGGCAGTCATGACCATTCTGACGTTCGGGCGGATTTTCTGTAGAAATATTTATCGGAGCAGCAGGCTGTCAAAACCATCCACTTTGCTACCCAATAATTACTGCATATGACCAGCAGCTGGCTTGGCGTCCTGACGCCGAGGTTGGCTTCGTGGAGAAGCTGTTGTAGCCGTTGGCTTTCTGGGGACGTGATCCTGCGAATGAGTGTTGCCTTCAACGCCTCGTAAATGTTGTCTGTTGGTAGGGAAAGTAGCAGGTGTCGAATTTCGCTAGCGGTTGATGAGGGCAGACTGCTCACCCCATGATGCTATTTTGTGGAATCTGCTGTGATGCGCCGTGCAGCGAATTGTGATTCTACCTGAATCAACCACAATACAGGGTCCGCAGTCCAAAACGGAGGCAGTTTGATGTCGACGCCAGAGAATGTCGGAATTTCGGTGCCTTGAGGTGTGTCCATAGCACTTGCTGCTCTTCCGTGTCACCAATGTAGTGCGGGACGCGAGCATGGCTGGAAATCAGCAGAAAGAAGCGAGTGATGATGAAGCGAGCGACTGAAGAACAAGCAACAACTTACTTTATTTTTGTGTTCGTTCAGCCTCTGTGGCTCGGTTGCATACCCTCGCACCACTTCCCTTTCCCGCCCACTCCGCGATAATATTTTATCGAGTCAAAAGGGAAAAGGGTGTCTGGCTGCTGCTGCTGTGCGACCGTGAGGCCGCCACACACGTGTTTATATATTACCTCAGTAATTGCACATGGGAAAACCACGTGAATAACGTTAATGTGAAGGCATGATGCGCTTTTATTTTCTTGAAAACATAGCATATTGCAAGTGTCTTTTATGCATATTTTTGAAGTTCGTGTTTATCACACAAAGGAGTGCCTAGTAGGTATCAGTTACCGCTTTAAGTGACATAATAAACGAGTTTTACGCCAAACCACCCACACAAGAAAAGAGACAACACGGGCGCTCAATGTGTGTGGTTTTCGCGGAAAACTTCTTTATTATGTCGGATAACCAACTAGCCCAGCAGTTCACTCTTCTTAATTGACGTAATTTTGCTGCCAAATATTGCAGTCGTGATGAAAGAAAAGTCGTGTTGTTGGCTTATTCCAACTGGTATTTGACTGAGCAAGAGGCCTTTCTGCGAATGAGACCTATGTGCTGCTGCAAAAGCTGACTACGTTCTGCTCCCCCTTGCCACCATTACTCCAGTTCTGGCCAAGTGCAAAATAATGTGATAATATGTATTTCTGTTTTTAGTAAAACGTTATTTTTATCCAGCCATTTCTTTCATTTTTTTTGTGTAGTAATGAACATGTCACATATTTCATGTACTTTCGTGAAGTCCATTACACACCGGGCGCCCTGGTTCTCCTTTGGTTGCCGTCGCGACGCGTTGGCCTCTCAGCGAAGTTACTTTGCCGCAACTCTGGCCATTACCGTGTCTTGCGTCAAATAACTGACGTCACGTATGAAACGCCCCTCTTGAGCCACCCGTGGCTCAGCATCGCTCCGACGTGGTCCACGTCGCGCGTCGTAAGTTGTATCACTCGCCCTCCTCCTAACCAGCACCGAGCCGGTGCTTCAGCCGCCGGGGGTCATGTGACACGCTGACGAAGAAGATGTTTTCATCTTGGTCGGAAGAAGACGACCCTCTGGACTTCGCGCGCTGTCTACCATCTTGTCAACTGCTACAAGTATTGTAAATAGCCTGTAAATATGCGTCTGACTGTTTTTAACCCCGTAACATGTTTATTGCGTTAGAAAAATCCAATCCGTCGCGGCAAAGGATGTCCTGGGGAGATGCGACTGTTCTGTGAGTGTAACAGCAATGAAAAAAGAACTTGGTGTTATTCGTTTGTTTGAACGACGAAGCAGGCTGCGAATGAAAATGTTTTATTGAGCCTTCCTTAATCATACGGAAGTAAGCGCATCAGAAGGCCCCGCATTATGTTTCATCGCGCAATGTCCAACCACTTCAAGTTAGACCCTACATTTCCAGGCCTGACCACTTTGAATGTTCTTTATATCTAAGAACTATTATTGCTGGGAATTTACTTCCCGCGAATGTGGTGTACGACCACAATGTTGATGCTTGCCGCACGCAATAATGCCTTAATGGCGCTGTGGTTCATGTACGAATAAAAAATATATTTCAAGTAATGCATGACACGTGCATAAATTTGCATTGGTTACCTTTTTCTTCCATGAGCTACCCATTACGCGAATTAATTACGGCGTCAAGGTCGGAGAGGACTCTAATAGTATATTGGCCATATTATTTTTCTATAGATAACCAAATCATAAATTCATAGCTGAACGCTGAAGAATTATTACCTAATCGCACTGGCGTATCGCGCTTACAAAATTCGAGCCTAACTTGCTTGAGTCACCGTTAACCAAACTGACATAGAAGATTCGTAAGAATTAAACAGTCTTCGGAATTTAAACCTGCGGTCAGCACTTACCACCTATCACCTTTCTACTACTTCTTATAGCCGACTTTGTTTTTCAAACAAGAAAATTTTAACAGCTACTTCAAATACTGAATAATCATAAGTTTAAATCACACACTGAATCGATAGCGCTATAATTGGCGGATTCTGATGACACCAGGATAGGGAAAGAAATTACCAGTTGCTTCATCGCAGCATTTTCGGGCTTAATCATGTGCTATGCAGATAATTAGTGAATAAGGATTTTTTCCTAATTGTCGTACGTGACACGACGCACAAGGTGAGCATCCCCATTGTCCTTGGTCAGCTGAACTAGGCAACTACTTCATATTTTTTTTAGAAATGGCGCAGGTTACGTCAGATGTGCGTGCAAAGTTTAATTCGTTTTGGTTATTTTTGGCTTTATGTAAGCGTGATACTAATATTTTAAGGCGTATTTGGAGAACGAGACGTGGCACTGGCTTTCATTGCGAACGAAATGTGGGTCAAGCATGAATCACATGTGTGCCAAGTTTTAAACTGTCTTTTAATATTACAGGCAATAAAATTCATACTGCAACTGTTCCACAGAGTCACCTTCACTGGAAATTTCGCTCGATTCTGCAAGGCTGTACAAAGCCTGTGCGTTTTTGAAATTGCAAAGTTATATCTTGATAATACTTCAGCTTTATATTGAGAGCAATTAGATAAGAGCAGGACTTCTGTAAGACACCTTGCAGCGTAGCGCTTAGAAAGTTTCTGGTGAACGAGGCAGCAGCGTTTACTAAATTATGTAATCTAACCATTATCGAATTCCAGAAGTAAGCATTTAGTGTTTTTTAGCCACTAAGGTGCCCGTCTGATTAGCACCTCTGTCTTCTCCCTTTCTTCGCTCTTCTTCCTTCGCAAGCTGCTTTACAGACATATTCTACCAACAAATATATTGTTACACTGCTCTGCACAACGATAAGGAGGTGAGCACGAGCTTGAGGCCGAAGAAGACGCTTCAGTGACTAGCCTGCTCTAGATTTGTCTTTGTCAAATACTCTAAATAACTCTACATTGTCTAAATAAAAAAATTAAATTATGGGGTTTTACGGCCAAAACCACGATCTGATTACGAGGCATGCGTGGTGGACTGCGGAAAATTTCGACCACCTGGTGTTCTATAACGTGCACCCAAATCTAAGTACACGAGTGTTTTCCCATTTCAGCCAGATCGAAATGCGGCCGACATACTCTAAATTCGTTCCCCGTCTTGCTTCTTCCATCTGCAACACTATTATTCTACATCGGTCCTAACGGGAGCTTAAGTTCCTCCATGGTAAATGAGCAGTACATTTTTCTGGCAACCTCTGCAGCGAAATTATTGAATTACGTTGAACTTTAAAGAAACAGTTAAAATGCGATTGCAGGAAGCGAATTTTTTTATTTAGCTTCCAATCTTTTACCATACGTTTTGAAAAATAGTTCAAATATAAACTCTGTACCGCAGCAACTAAAAGCAATATCGCAATTCTGTAAGCTGCACCGAATAGTTCATTTAATGCGCACAAAATAATGCATGATATGCCACCCTGAAATACACCACTAACTTCTGAATATGGCATTCGCAAAACCTTTACAAGCATTCTAACAAATTCCCCTGAATGGTAAATTCATACGTCAAATTTGTCCGATTGAGATGCTCCAAGAGATGCATTTAATAAAGGTACGATATTAGTTTTTGATGCTAATTAGCGCATTTGCGAACTTAGTACTTCTATTCTTTTTTCAGATTTGCCGATTTCCGACAATTCTTGTGAAAATTGCCATGCCTTAAATCAAAATCACTATTGCAGAAATCACCGTGATTTAACGTTCTCTCTTAAATACTACAATTCTCATTCAAATTGGTCGGGCTGTTTTCTCATAAAATCATTTATGCGGTTTACACGTATTTGAACAGGCTACATCAAAGATATACCCGAGCTAAAGCGTCCTCTTACTGCATGTAATCGCTTCTATGAGAAACCCACGAAACGTAACGCTGACAATACGCAAGCCCGCGGCCGCAGTGGTGCACAGGTAATAGGAAAAACCAATGAAGATGGAAAACTCCAATGGTAAGTGTAGTGACGCGAAGCGCCGTATGATAACACAATACTATACATTGACGGGGAACCACGGAACTGAACTTTATTCTGATGGCAATCGCTTATATACAGCTGATATAATTGACAGCGTCCCCTATACACAAAACATTCCCCCTCATAAAAAAAGAAAGGAAAAAAATCAATCCGCTTTCGCGTGCTCACTTCACAGCACATGACATGAACGACGCTCTTACAGTCAGGTAAGCTCGTAATCTTGATATCGCGCTGGCATTCTTCTTGTTCGTTCCGGCCTGGTGCGTGGTGGCGCTGTGGTTGTGGTCAACTGCGACCTAGAAATGCCCTGCTCATCGGGAACCTCTAGTATAGATTCCGGTACTGTGGGGTTGTACACCGTCAGAATGGGTAGCGCTTCCCTGGATGTCTTCTGATGGCACCATTTCAGATTGATTCTCGACGGTAGTAGGGGTATTTTGCTCCGCCATCTTCCCTATGTGAAGATCCAGGTCGCAGGAATACCCTGAGCCTGCACTGCGTCGCGCTGTAACCGCGTCAGCTAGTGCTTGTGCCTGTCCTCTCCCTACTTTACCAATTACTGTTAATTGTGATGCGTTCCATTTCGTACCGTTCGCCAGCAAAAACGAATTCGTGCCCACTCGTTTCTCCACTTGGATCTGCAAAAGAAAACTTGTGTTTCGTCTTTGGTCCACCTTGCATTATTTTTACGAAATCTCCTGGCTTAATGGTAGACGCTCTGGCACCTCGTTTTTCAACGGTGTACTTCTTTGTTCGTCGTTGCTGCTCCTTAACGCGCTGTTTCAACATTTCCATGGTGATACGCGGCTCCTCGAAAAATTCTCTTTCTGGGATGCAAACAACATCCAATATTGTTCTGGGTCTTTTTTCATGCAGTAGGTAAGCCAGTTACACTCCAGTAGTTGCATCTGGGGTGACCCTGTAAACACCCAGGTAGTCCCAGATTGCCTCCTTCAGTGGTCTTCGTTACAATGCCGCAACCTGAATATATTCCTTCAGAACGCGGTTGAACCGCTCCGTCTGACCATTGCATTGCGAGTAGTACGATGTTGTAATGCAGTGCTGGATTCCCTGATCTCGTAAAAACTCCTCAAAACATGTCGACATAAACTGACGTCCATTGCACTCACAATGCTTTTCAGGTACCCTTCGCTCGCAAAAAGTTCCAAAAGCACTTTCACTACTACCTGTGCAGTGATTGTGGACACAAATGCCAACTCGGGCCACTTGCAGTGGTAATCAATAATAGTGACTGCAAACCTGCACTCCGGATGGGTTCGCTCCATCGGCCCAACGATGTCGATTCCAAGCTTTTCCTACGGCGGCCACTTTACTGGTTCCAAGGGGGCCATTACGGCTTTTTGCAGATTTATGCAAAAATGCAGATGCTTTGCAGATAGCACAATTCATAACCAGAGAGTCAACATCATTGTCCATTCAGAGCCACCAGTACTGTTCCCTCAACCGTTATTTGGTCCTCACAATGCCTGGATGCGATTCATGTGCCATCATGACCAGCCTGGAAGTGAGTATCGCTGGGGGAACGACCCGTCCGGCGCGAAACAGTAGCCCGTTTATAACCGACAGTTCTTCTTGTATATGAAAAAAAAAAAAACTTAATTTTCCAGCTAAACAGCCCTTTTCCGGCCATCTGGACATAACATGCTGCGCCACCTCATTTAGCAATGAATCCTCAGCTGTTGCTGCTTGCAACTCAGTCTTAGTGATCATGCTGGAAACCACAGCAACTACTTCCTCCACAAGTTCGTCCTCTGCAGAGGTCAAAGGTAACCTAGAAAGCTCATCCGCAGCGACATTGGTGTTCCCCTTTGTGTACTGCACAGTGAAGTTGTATCTCAAAAGTCTAGCACACCAGCGTTCAATACGCAGTGGGCGTTTTCCAACCCCATTTGTGGACAGCAGTGTCACCAAGGCCTGATGATCAGTTTGTAAGACAAACTTGCGGCACCACAGATAAACGTGCCAATGTTCGCACGCCCATAAACATGCCAGCGCCTCTCGTTCCCCGGTAGAGTACTTGCGTTCTGTTGGAGTTAGTGTCCTCGAGGCGAACGCCACTGTACGTATGTACTTCTCCGTCGACTACCTGCTATAGCACAGCTCCCAGTCCATATGCTGAGGCGTCAGTGGTCACTTGTACAGGCAAAGACTTGTTGAACACAGCCACCACCCCGCATGACGACCGCATCTCCTTGACCCTGCAAAAACTCTCCTCGGTGCTCTGATCCCACGCGAACTTCTGTCCTTTACGAAGACTCCGTCGCAGCGGCTCCACCACCTTTGCATAATAAGGAAGAAAACGGGAGTAATAGGCTATGAGCCCAAGGAAAGACCGCAGCGAGAATACATCGGCAGGCGTTTGTGCTTTAATCATAGCATCCACCTTTGACTTGAGTGGGGCAAGACCACCTGCAGTCACATGACCCAAACAGGAGAGTTCCTTGACAGCGAACAAGCATTTCTGATTTAGCTGCAGCCCCACCACAGCGATACGATGGAATACATCACGAACGTTACGGTTGTGCTCGTTCTTAGTCTTTCCAATGGCTATGATGTCTTCGATATAAAACAATACGCCCTTGCCGCCTTTCAAGATTTCTTGCATCATTCGCTGAAACGCGGCTGGTGCCGATGCGAGGCCAAAACACACTCTGCGGAACCTAAATAAGCCTTCGTGCGTAATAAACGTCGTTATTTCGCGCCTCACTTCGGCTAATTCCACTTAATGGTTGGCTGCAGCAAGATCCAATTTCGGGAACCATCCTGCTCCGCTCAGCGCATGCAACAGTTCCTCCGCGTGCGGCAAAGGGAATCCATCAATGTCTACTGCTTTCTTCGGCTCGCGCAAATCGACGCATAGACGAATAGTTCCATCCTTTTTCTGCACAACCATCATAGGAAACGCCCATTCCGCAGCACTGACCTTTTCTATAATGCCTGCATTCAATAATCTGGCCAGTTCAGCCGCTACTTTCTCTCGCAGCGTAAGGCGCAAACGTCGAACTTTCGCTGCTACTGGTTTTACATCTGCGCGCCGCTTCCCAGTGTACAAAGTTTTTCGCTAATCCCAATTTGTCAGCGAAAAAAATAGGAAAACTCATAATTCAGGAGGAAGCGACTGGGGGCTGACCGTGACTTGTAGGCACTCTAGTGTAGGACCAATGATGTGCAACTGTAGCGGGTGCACCGCATCCAGTCCTAGTAACGCCATGCCTTGGGGAGCAACGTAAAAGAGAAGGCAAGCCGAGTTGTTCCCGCGTACAACTCTGGCTGTGAACCATCCGAAAACTGGAATTTTCTTCTGTGAAAAATCCCGCAGCGTCACTGTAGCCGCAGTCAAAGGGAACCTGTTGGCGAACTTGGCTCGATAAACGTGGTCTGGCAAAATAGGCACAGAAGACGCAGTATCCACCAGCAACTGAAGTGGCTCGTTCTCAGTAACGACGTCAACGACCAGTCATTCGTTCCAGTTGTCTGACCGCCAGCACAGCGAGCACGTCCTCTCTAGCGCCGTCGTTTCGGACCGTCCGCACGTCCCGCTCCGCCGACCTGCCAAAGACCGCTCGGAAATGTCCCATCCTGTGGCACTGGAAGCAACGTTTCCCCTATGCGTTGCATTCCTGTGAATTAGCTAGGTGCCTTTTAGAGCCGCACCAGTAACACCTGCTCACCGGCGTCATTGCAGAATCGCTGTCTGGGCCTCTGCCTTGAGATACGTGCTGCACTATGTCCGTTTGTGGCGACCCTTGGTGATAGACCGCAGCACCCTCCGCTGCCTGCTCGTACGTCTGCAGCATTTCTACTGCCTCTGCGAGCGTAAGTTGTGACCCCCGTACGAGCAATTTCTGTCGCAGCTCAGCGCTCCGTACTCCGCCAACAACCCTGTCCCGTAGAGCCGCTTCCAAGAAATGCCCGAAGTCGCACGTCTTTGCTAACTGTCGGAGGGCACTGATGTATTCTCGTATCGGCTCCTTCGGCAGTTGCCGACGTAATGTGAATCGATGCTGCTCGACCAGTACGTTGACGGTGCTTGAGAACTGACGCTACAATAGGCCCAACACCTCCGTGTAACTATCCCCTTCACTTGCCTCCGTCTTGTCTTTTCCTGCTAGTTTGCTTGCCCAATGTGCGAAAAACACGGCGTCCCTCGACGCCAAGACATTGCAGCAGAATGGCTTTTTACCGTAGTAGCGGTTGCGCGTCCATCCCCGTCGCTTCAAGGAAATTTGTGAAATCATCGCGCCACTGCTCCCATGGAATGGTCGCATCTCCAATAGTCTCCAGTAAAGGCGATAATGGCGGTAGTCCGTACGCTGTCATCTTGTAGGTGACGCCCCTCGGAACAGCAGGAAGCCAGGTAAAGGAAAGCAGTTCGTCGCTAACTCAGGCTAACTCGCTAGCTTCGCCGACTGCGGCAGATTGTAGTGACGCGAAGCGCCGAATGATAAGACAAAACTATACATTGACGTGGAACCACGGAACTGAAGTTTATTCTGATGGCAATCGCTTATATACAGCTGATATAATTGACCGCGCCCCCTATACACAACAGTAAGCTTTGCGGGAACCGTTATCTCAGCCAGACATCTCATCCGGAATGCCGACGACCCTTCTGGCAAGGTGTTCAGCGCCGGTGCTTGTCTTGTCTTTGTGCTTTGTCCTGGGTTTCGCGCTGAATTTTTCCCCTTCAAAATACCGTGTACCTAGCCCCAACCGAAGTTTAATTGAAGTATCTAGGAAAATTGTCGATTCATTGCCAGTCGAGCAAGTAGCTGTCCGTCTTCGAGATAAGGATGATACATAAGCGCGCTTGTTTCTACGTACCGAGGTGAAGCAACAGTCTCAGAGTGTGCTACTTTATGTTTTCTTTACTTGTGCGTTACGGCATACGTCATGGCGCAAATTTCAATTATTTAACATCGATACGCCACGTGGTGGGGAAAAGGAAAACTAAAAGTATGTCCAGAATTCCTGGACATAATAACAGTCAAGCAACACTGGCGTACTCTCCAGCCGAGACGTCACCACCTGCATACTTGCCGAGCGAGCATGTATATTGCAGCGAAGAACCGTGTTTCAGCTATGCGCGCACGCGGGAAACCTCTGTTTTCTTCAGCTTGCCGTTGGGACTGTTCAACTGACAGCGATTGAAAGAAATGCCACCACGGCGCCCATGTAGCGTTGTGGTGCACAGCGAACGATATCGTTCGTTCTTCAATTTCCCCAAAGTGCCCACCAGCGTAGGAGATGAATGTGGGCAGGAAGGACTGGAGCTTATCTGACGCTTTCGTTTTATTCGCGGAACGCTTCCCGCCATACAGCTACAACGACGATTTGCGCCTGTTCGCCGTGCTTGGGAAAAAGATGAAGCTACGGCCAGACGCGATGCCGGACGTGTTCGCGCACCAACCCATCCGGCAGGCGGAGCGTCAGCCCTGCTATATTTTTTTACTGATATCGGGTGCACCGTGCAATAAACCAAGCTCAAGTAAAGGTTCAGAAAGAGAGAAAAGGTTCAGCAACTACAGAGAAAAAAAAAAACTGGTGGGAACGCGCGGCACCTTAACAAAATAGTAGTTTTGTTGAGTACAGATCCGAGAGACATGCATGCATGGTATGGATGTCACGAAACATTGTGCGTACATAACAATTTTCATTGTGCGAAGTAGTGCCATACTTCGTCTCACGTGAACGGCTGGCCATAGAATAAAGAACCAACTATAAAGAAGGGAAACTTTACCCTCCACAGTAGTACGAAAATAAAAAGTGGCCGTGCATGGGGGGTCCGACAGACGGCGCTGCTCAAACAGGAAGCGGAAATGTATTTTTTCAGAGCAATATCCAATATGGCCACTTTTCACCGGTAGCGTACGCTGGTGTGCACTGTGGTTGCCCTGCCGGCTGTGCGGCATGCCTCAATACCGTGGCTGCCGCGTAGCCGGAGCGTTCTAATTGCTAGGAGGCGAAACAGCTTCTACTGACGCCCATACAAACAAGCCACATGTGAGCGAATAGGACGTGCGACTTTACTGCCAAAAGACAAGCAGTGCAGCTTCTCGCACACGAGCACAAATAACATTTGCATGTCGAGATACGCTGAAATCATTAACACGAGCTTGTAAAGTGCTTACTTTCGTCATTGCACACAGTGGTCTGCTAACGAGCGACAACCAGCACCGCAAGCAGATTAGAGAGTCTGCCACTTGTTCGCGCCGACAATCACCATTGAACATGAAGAATTTGCATTGCGAAGCAGTCGGGTGACGCAGGCGTCTGCTTCCGCAGCCAACATAGCGACATGGACTACCCGGCATTATAGCGTTACCTCCATTCCGACTTGCACGTTTCTTTTTTTTTTCTTTCGGGGGCCACTAATGTGTAGATCACACTAGGTTCCCCACTTTCAGTCAATATGGTCATCGTCGGTTTTGCTGGAATCCCCATTTTGCAGCCACTTTTGCAGGCCTTTCCACCTACGTGGCTATCAACTTCATACACTTCGGACCATGTAGCACGTTTGCTAGCCTCCGTTCACGCCAAATAACGGCCGATGAAAGCCACAAGGACAGTTTGCCCACGGCTGTAGCAGGAAAGGACGAATAGGGAGGAACAGTCACGGTGCGTGTCAACAGGGACTGTATGCCGCAGTGCGGACTGCAGGAGCAGGTGCTTACCTCGAGCGACTGTTGCTAAGTACTACTGACCAGGCAGCCAGGTCCAAGAAATGTAACACGGCCGCCATGAACAAGTGGGACAACGTTGAAATGAGACTCTGCAATCAAATCACCTCAGCATACCTCTAACATAATGTTCAGGCTATACACTATACATTGGCTAAAATGCATGTGACAACAGGGAGCATTCACGCACACGGGTCGCTTACGCCACATTCAGCCATCCGATTACAAGCAAGTGCTTGCCTTTGTCGCATGTGGTGGTGTGGTAACAAGCGGTAACCAGAAGCGCAAACAGATTGGACAGAGTCTCCTACCTGTATGCCTCGGCAATCGCCGTTGAAGATGAGCAACTTGCATCGCAAAGCAATCGGCTGACGCAGGCATGTGCTGCCGCAGCCCACACAGCGACATCAACTACCCGGAATTATAGCGTTGCCTCCTTTCCAATCGGCACGTTTCTTTTTGTTCTTTCGGGAGCCCTAATGTGTAGCTCACGCTTGGTGCCCCATTTTCTCTCAGTATGGACATGGTCGGTTTTGCGGGAATCGTCATTTTGCAGCCACTTTTGCAGCCCTTTCTACCCACGTGGCTATGAACTTCATATATTTGGAACCATGTAAGCACGTATGCTAATCTCCGTTCACGCCAAATCCCGGTCGAATAAGGCCACAAACGCACTTTGCCTACTGCTGCAGCAGGAAAGGACGAACAAGGAGCACCAATTAGGGTGCGTGTAAACAGGGAATCTAAGCCGCTGTGCAGACGGCAGGAGCAGGTGCTTACCTCGAAAGATTGTTTCCCACTGGAAGTGACCATGCTTCCTCATCCGAGAAACGTAACACTGCGACCATGGCTAAGTGGGACTGCAGCGAAACCAGATTCTGCAACCAATCACTTCGTTGTAGCTTGCGCGAAAGCCCGGGCTATCGAGCAAGGGCAATCCTGAACGAGACTAGGAAAGAAATATGGGAATAAGAAAGCTGGCTTTCAAGAAAAAAGCCACTCTGCTCAGCAAGCACTGAAAGCGAAAAATTTTTTAAAGATTCAAATGCTACATAGCCCACGGTGCAAATGTTAATGCAAAGCACATGCCGATGCCGCGTCAGCTATTTCAGGAGAGGAATTGCACATAGCAACGTACGCTAGAAAATACTGCTACAGATATGTTATGCTACTAGACAATGACTGGTATTAAGTATGAGCAAATAGTCGGTTCACTTTATGTTTGGATTAGGAAGAGCAATGACCTCTAACAAGAATGCGTAATGAAAAAGCTTTAACTCATTGCATGGATGGATGAATGCAAAACTTTACTGAAGGTCCAGAGGTACGCGACTGAGCGCGCTGCGGGCCACTCCCACGTTGGGACAATCAGGTCATGCCCGACCGTCGCATCGTGGGCCGTCTGGACAGCCTATAGTTGCACCCCGGCATCGGGGCTCTTAATAGCAGAGAGACATTTGTCTTCATTGATTTGTTCTGCGCCTCGTAACGAGGGGCAACGCAGGAGCATATAGTATAGGCTAGCTTAGTCATTGCAGTGCCATTGCAGGCCGTATAACGTAAAACTATTCCAATATGTTTTATTCCAATCTCCTGACGTCAAATTTGCGTAACCACCGACGCAAGCATCGGGCGGTCACCCACAGGGTTGTCTGAACAAACCAATCAAATGCTCCCCACGTTCATAGAAGGTCACTTTTGTTTGCTTGGAAAACGAATACCATTGCCTGCACTGTGCCACTTGTCTCACCTAATTGGCTCACAAGAGGCGAAGAGCATGTTCAAGTAGAGAGGGATTCAATAGGCCGAGCCACTGCAATCAATATCGATAACCGGATGAAGAGGGTGGTGCTGGCGTCTGCGATTGGTCCGCTTTTTCTTACTTAGCTTGCGGTGGCTCGTCAACAATCTTGGTGGCATGCAACGGTATCTTAAGAATGACGCTAAAACGGATCCTCGGCAAAGAAGAGTTGGCAGAACGAGGTCGTAAACGTGCCGAAAGTTCTCGAAAACATTACGCGGCCACGCAAAAAGCTTTATTACACGCAAATAAACCCATGCTCTCCTGCAGGGGCCAGTAGCCAGGGCCGGAGTGATCGGTAGCAGCCATCTTTTATTCCTTTCAGAACGGGGCAGCCTGCAGCTATTCAGAAGAAAATTCAGTTTTGTTCGGCATACTAATGCATCTTTAACGCATACGCGTCGCTTTGAAGCGGTAGGTGGTGGTGATAAACTTTATTGAAAGGGAGAAGGGTAAAGAGGGACGTGGCTGAGGGTTTGGGCTCAAGTAAGGCCCTGGGCCTGCTTGGCCTTTTCCGGCCAGTCCACCAGTTCAAGCTGTCCGTCGACGTCCCCGGAACTGAGCGAGGCTGTCCAGTAAGTCTCGCTGCTGACGGGGGGATGGGAGAACGGGAGCGAGGTGCATTCCCACATTATGTGCGTGAGTGTTCCTGTTTCTGAACAGAGCCCACATTTGTCGCTTTCCTTGCCCCCTGTGATTTTGGTAATGTATTTTGGTTGTGGGTATGTGTTTGTCTGAAGTCGCCGAAACGCGACCGCTTGCGTTTTGTCGAGTTGCTTGGCCGGTGGTGGGAGCGCGTGACGCCTCAAGCGATACCGATGGGCTATTTCATAATAAGTCTCGCAGGGTTCCTCGTGTCTCTCCTCCTCATTCCCGCCGTCGGCATCCGCAGACGAGGCTCGGCGCGCGAGATCTCGAGCCAAACTGTGAGCCGACGCGTTGCCGGGCACAGCCGCGTGAGCGGGGGTCCATACAAGGGTTTTCAAGCCGCTTAGGGGGCGTCGTGTGAGGACATGGTACGCCTGTTTGGAAATTCTACCACGGATGAAATTGCCGATGGCCTGCTTGCTGTCTCTGATGACGGTATTCGCTTCCGCATGCATGGCCATGGCAATCGCGGTTTCCTCCGCTTCTACCACTCGGCCAGCCGTGATTGTTGTATGTTCTATCAATCCTCCGTTGTGATCCGCTACCACCGCGGTCATGAGGTCGCCGCGAGGGTGCCTGGCTGCGTCTGTGTAGACCACTCCGTCTTGCGAGCCGTAGCGTCGCCAAATGGCTTCACTACGGGCCTGCTGACGGCCCTGATGGAACTCGGGGTCCATGTTGCGGGGTAGAGGTGGGGCATAAATATGCCCTCTGACCTTTCGCGGAATCGTCATGTACTCTGTAACCTCGGGGATAGCCTCGAGACTGAGCTTCCGGA
Organism: Dermacentor andersoni; assembly: GCF_023375885.2. Taxonomy (NCBI): domain Eukaryota; kingdom Metazoa; phylum Arthropoda; class Arachnida; order Ixodida; family Ixodidae; genus Dermacentor; species Dermacentor andersoni. The sequence continues at coordinate 235,319,006 of NC_092815.1, forward strand.
GGACTGTGCGGCCAGCCGGGATTAGCGAGAGACGACGGACATGGGCTGTGTGGTGAGCATCTAAGTGCTCCTCGATCGTGTTATGCATGCCTCTAGCCTTGCGGTGGCCGCGTGGTCCGGAAGGCCCAAGGCTGCCTTTGTGCTTCGTCGGATCATTGTGTTTCATTTGGCTAAGTCCGTGGCTGCGAGTTTGACATATGGTGTCGAGTACATGGTTCTGCTGGTTATGTATGCCTGCACAAGTCGAAGCAGATCGCCCTCGCCCATGCCGTGGTGCCGATTAGCCACCCGGCGAATGAGCTGTAGTGTGTAGTTGGTCGCCCTCTGGGTTTTGTGACGTCGCGAGAGAGGCAGGTGCAGTGGGTGCAGCCCGAAAACTTTTGACCAATAGCCGAGGGCTAATGGCAAAAAGGCGTCCAATCAGAAATAACTACTTTTGTTCTGCTCGCTCAAGTTATGCATAATCAGTGTGTACACGTCATATCAGACGGGGAGCTATCGCGGTTTTCGTGACGTCACGTGACAGACAGGTGACGTGGGGGTGGTTCAAAAAAGTTTGTGACCAATCGCGGTGGGCTGATTGCAGAATTGGAATAGAAAAGTTTGGAATAGTTTTACGGTATAACACCCCAGAGCACATGCAAATGTACAGTGTTTGTTCTAGGCTGCTTAAGCAGCACGTTAATCTAATTAATATTAGTACTGTCCATGAAATCGTCGTCTAACTAAAATGCGTGTCAGCAGCTTAAGTATTATTAGGATCACGAATGAGAACATTTTGCGCTCATTTCTACACTAGATGAGATCACACCGCTAGTTCCACAAGAAAATGCATGGAATACAAGAAGTTATTAGAAATTATGCAATATTTTTCTGCATGAACGTGATGCACCGCTTCACTGCTGCAAAAGTAAATGCTTAAAGGGGAACCACACTGAACAGCAAGAACATTTGGAACCAAAACCAAATATTGGTGAATTACCAAGCGCGCAAATCTGTAACATATTAAATTCGGTACTTTTACTTGAATTTACCAAACGGTTATTCCGTTTTGTGAGCGAAAGTTGCCGGCGGACTCGACAACAATATATATTGACAAGGCTACTCAGTCACACATGGCGACGGCAGCCACGGCTGCTAGATGAAAAAATGCGACGCTCGTTCTAATATCGCTTTCTCTTTCGTGATTGTGTGTATAACGAGGGCCTCGCAACTAAAGGTTTATTTCGGAAACAGCAACGAGGGTTCGGACTGCCCACGTGTGATGCACTTTTCTCCGCCTGTAAGTTAACAAGACGAATATTACATAACGATTCAAGCAGCGATGTTAAACGACTCACCGGTGTTGACGTCCTCAGTCGGAGCAGAATTCGGCTCCCGTTTTGATACAGACGTGTGCCACCTGGTTTAGGACCGAAACCTAGCTTTCGGGCTTACATCTCCGCTCACAAACACGTCACTTCACCCTAAATAGCGCGAGTTAACGACACGCAATGAACTCGTTTTAGCACACCATAAACACGAACCAATAAATCCGTGCCTGCCGTGCACGCGAATATGCCACTAAATATTAGGACCCAGGCCAGAAATCATGTGGGTGGTAGATTATGCTGAACGTTATTTAGCGCTTATAATGTCAAAATAACATCCGAGAAAGTACTCCAAGATACAATGTGTAATCAGGAAAAATAATTTTGTACTTTTTGTCATAGCATAAGAACGCTTCACTTGTAGTGTCGGATAACGTTTGTAGGTTAAAATTCCGGCGCCTCTATCGGGAGATATTGCGCTGACGGCGGCAGCTTTTAAATCGATGCACTATGTTTGTTTTATTAGCAGCACCACATGGTCGATTTTTTTCGCCCTCCGGGGCCATTTGTTGAAATTGAGTGTGCGGGACCTGGTTTGGGCTAAGCAGCGCTGCACGCACGAAACATGATGAAATAAAGCCATAGCACTCAACAGTGCGGAAAGCCATCAGCAGCATTTCCCGCAACGCCAATGTCGCCATCTATGTAAACCACGTTTATTACGCTGTCTTCGCTCATGACCTCCAAGATTTGTGCCCGCCAGCCGACGCGTGCAAATCTCGAAAGGCATGTTTCGTCACTTGAGCAGGTGGCGATGGGGTCCAAGTCAAAATGCTCAGCGCATATGACGCCATCGCTTATTCCGCTGCTCGAAGATTCGGCGCTTCCATCACGCGAAGTTCGCGTGAAAGCATGGCACGCGATATCTGGAGCAAATGCGGCAACAAACGGCAGCTATGCACCGACCTCACATAGTGCGGCGGCTGATTTTGTAGCACACGATCGCTCGATTCCCTGCAGTACACGACTTCGCACATGGCATGGGAATATGGCAGTCGGCGCTCGAGGGCGGGGCTTAGAGCCGGCGAGCTCTAGCTCATATTTTGTGCAGAAATGTGCTTTTACCGCCCAGTTTTTACACCTGTATAGCAATAATAGACCTTATATTACAATTTCTCGCGAAAAACCGCAAATTGTTGGGTGACCGTGTCAGGACCCTAAAAGTAGGTCCACTTGCAAATTTCAAGTTGGCCCGCTCCCAAATTTAAGTTGGCCCACCCATACTACAAACTTCCCCACGCATTTTCTATGGAGCCCTATGTATCCATATGGGTATTCTCTCTGGTCAATATTCTTTTGTTTATAATTGTTCTTATCGCTATAAAGCTACCAATCATATATATTTACAGTATCATAACTACTAAATGCCTTAACTTGGCTAATTACGCATTTTTTGAAGACACAAGACACAAGTCACTTTGTCGCGTGACGTGCTGTGGCACTCGCCGAAGAAGGCTTACGCATTAAAAACTCATTTTATACCGTATCTGGTTGCACCGAAAACACAAACGAACTCAAAACGCGACGGAGACGACCAGTTCCCATCAGAACATCAGTTTCAATATACAATCGAATCAAATAGACCACTAACCTACCAAAATACATATCATATAAAAGCGCTAAATGTTATGCAGTACTCAGTACATGAAAACAGTGTTAGGGTAAATATCCAATCATATGTTGGTTTGACACGTTGATACACTTTGAGAAGGTTAGCAGTGCTGCGTTAAATATTGATCCCGTAAGCAAGACAATGTTTCAAGGAAAAGAGTTTCATTGAGCAATATATAAAACTACAGGTGAATTTGATAGGCGTTAGTCTGCATAAGTATCAGTTTTACATTATGAGCATGATCTGCGCGAGTAGAGATGCGAGGAGCGCGAAGAATATGGGCTTTAGCAATTGAATGTTATTATGGAATGCCTGCGGAAGAACGACAAACGTGTTGATTTCCTGCGCTTGTCAAGATAGGGAGAATGAGTGATTTCTTTAACGTGGACGCACTTTTTTAGCAAGAGTATCATGATAATATGAACCAGGCACCTTTATTTTAGGCTGATTCGAGTAGATTCGAGAGATTAGAGTGATGGGGATGCGAAATGCTAGAAGCACATTCCAAAGAGGGCCTGATAAGAGCACTGTAAGCGTGAAGTATGATACCTGTGTCCCCAATGTGTAAGCGTCGTTAGAGAAAACCAATTTTGCTCATGCTTTTGTGGTAATTTGTGTAGCACTTAAAAAATTAAATTATGGAGTTTTACGTGCCAAAACCACTTTCTGATTATGAGGCACGCCGTAGTGGAGGACTCCCGAAATTTCGACCACCTGGGGTTCTTTAACGTGCACCTAAATCTAAGTACACGGGTGTTTTTGAATTCACCCCATCCAAATGCGGCCGCCGTGACCGGGATTCAATCCCGCGCCCTCGTGCTCAGCAGCCAAACACCATAGCCACTGAGCAACCACGGCGGGTGTGTGACAATTTCAGCTTAAATTGGAGGTAAAAAGGAAACCTATTACTTGATTTAAGAAGCTTAGTCGATAGTAATACCGCTTATTTTATACTAGTCAGAGGAAACTTGAGTAATAGAAACGAATTCTACGTGTTTATCATTCCTATGTTAATTTCCATCTGCCATTTGCTGCACCATTCAGTTAATTTTGATAAATGGGATGGCAGCCATGTGATTCTGACAAGAGCACCTTATTTTATTAAGAAGACGCAGTCACCTGCAAAGATACATATTTGTGAACTAACATTAGTTGCGATGTCATTCATGTAGATTAAAAATATTAGTGAACAAAGGACGGACCCTTGAGGAAATCCTGAAGTGACGTGAGTGCGGTTAGAAAGCAGTTGTTTAAATCCACTACTTGAAATCTGTTTGTTAAGAACTCCTCATTCCATCGAGTCATGTCATAGTCAAGCTATAGGTTTATCACTTTTAGTTTCATCAGACTATGAGTTGCCCGGTCGAAAGCTCTACAAAAAATAAATTAACATGGCGTCTCTGCAAAGCAGTTTTTGCAAGGAAATGTGAATTTGATTTCAAGTTGGCATAGTCGCGTTTGACACGAGTGATTTTGACGAAACTCATGTTGGTTATTTAGGAGCAAGCTATTAGCGCTAAGATGGCTTATAATGTGAGCGTAGAATATGTGTTCCAGTTATTTGCAACATTTAAGTGTCAGTGATCACGGCCTGTGATTATTAAGTTCTGCTGTGTGACCAGATTGAAATACAGGTAATACTAATGCTGATTTCCATTCTTTCGGCAGGCGTCCCGTATCTAGGCAGTGCTGGAATATTAGGGATAACAAAAAAATGTCTGGCCATCCCGGCTCTGCGAAATGGGACCTCCAGCTAAGCAGCTGAAAACTACCACTGCAACTGCTGAGGGTGGTATGCAATGTTTTATTGCTTTAGAATAAATGCAGTAATAGTAATGTATGGCAATGGTAGTAATGGGAGTAATGGTAATTTTTGTCAGCACGTCACCGCCAATAGCGGGGCTGTAAGAATCAATTGCTTGGCTGGTTCTTTTGTATACGAAAGGCTAGGGGCGTCATTCCTCACCTCGCAAGCTGTGCAACAGTAATCTTTGCAAGGAAACTTATTCGGGGAGCGCTGCGAGCTTCGCATTTTTATCTGGAGCACCTTGTAATCAACTTGTGGTTCGGGTGATTGTTTTGTGCTGGTTCTTTATTGAAACGTATGCTGTTCTGTATGTTGTATGCGTAATTTCAAAGAACCTATGCACTGCTCGCATCACTTGACTGACTGCTTGAAGCCTCTGCCACGGGGCTACAAGCCACTGCTCATGGCCGTGCACTGCCGCCTGAGATCGGGACACACTTTTGCTGGCGGACACGGATACAAAAAATGCTTACCAATTTGAGGCTAACAGCTTAGCTGTAAGAAGAGGAGTAGTGCGAGGTTAATTTTAAGAGTTTAACACTTTTACCGTTTCGACCAGGGCTGGTTTTATGAGGCAGCCTGTCCGTTGCATGAGTGACACTCTGTTTCAATAAGAGGATGGATGAAAAGGGGAATCGAACATATGGTTGTTTAAGTATGTGTTATCAAGCGACAGTTCCTTAGTGATAAGTGCTGGGAAGCATTTTCTAAATTGCTTTGCGCTAACTCTTGAGTTGAGCACGGCTCCGTTTTAGTAAATTAGCAAGGGAACTATGGGATTCGGTTCTGAGTTAACTATTTGCCAAAACATTTCTGTTAGCTTTTATCATATTCGGAAGGGTGCAATTACAAACCAGCCTCTAGCTTCCATAATTGCAGTTTCTATATGGCGGGCTATGCTTTTGTAATTTTGACACTCTTCTGCAGCATTTATTCGGGGAGCTTTTCTGAACGTTCATTTTTTCTTGTTTGTGCATTTCCTTACTTCGCGGTTAAACCATGTATTGCTCTGCCTTGAGCTGATGGTCATTTTTTGTTTACAAACAGATTCAGCTTGTTTGAGTTTATCGTGGAAAAAGCCCCATTTACCAATTATCGTTCTGTTTAGAAAAATGTTTGCAAAATCGGCAGTAAATGAGGCTATCATACCGACTGTTCTGCCGGTGTCGGCGCGGGAGTAGCTGAGAAGGCATTTCTCACTATTTTTCTCGGCAGGTTTCATTGCAAGGGAACACGGCCCCACTTTATGACAACTTATTGGTTATCATGCGTCTCAGCGAGGTTTGGATGATTTCTTAATAGAATGGCTAGTTCGGGGTCACCCCGTGCTGGTTCGCGCACTACTTGAGTCAAGTGAGGAAAGTCCAATGGTTGCAGAAAATAAAGACGTTCAGAACTGTTCATACATGTCCTCAAGGACGACGTCGACCAGTCGATGCCTGGGTAATGAAAGTCCACCCCGAATATCAATCTGCATTTAGCGAACTGAGATATGACCTCTTGTACAGCATCATAAAAAAATGAACTAATTCTGACCGTCTATCCGGCGGACGACAGCATGCAGCAGCGCTACATTGCGCATGCATAATGCATGCAGAGTATTTCAAAGGCAGAGTCGGCTATCACAAGAGGCGGTTGATAGCCCTTTTTAAGGCTATAGTATCTCAGCCTCTTCGAAAGCCTTCCCTGTCTATACAAAAAATTAAAGAAGATCGGTCAAGTGCAAATTCGCAGGTTCTCATGTCATTGGAAGGCCACCTTTTTGTACCTACTATTACATGTGTGCTGAAATGGTTATGAGTGCTTTTAGCGCGTCAATATAGTAACGAAGGTAGCAGGAATTTGGCAAGAGCAACGAGACAGCATGTGTGGACGTAATCTTACGCCTTTCAGTTCGTTTCGGTCAAGCACTGGAAGGTTGGTTCCTTGTAGCAACATGTGCAGCATTATTACTGACCGTGTCATACAGATAAAAATGGCTTTGAAATGCAGAGGTAAAAGCGTTCGTTTTCTTCAAGATTGCTCTTAGCCAAGTCACGCAATTACTTGCGAGCCAACTGTAACTTAAGTGAAAAATCTTCCTCTACCCACAATCTAGGCGACTCGAGAGTTTTCAGTTTGTGAGCGTTTTGTAGCACTTCTGTTTTTTATTGAAAGTTGAGGAAATGAATGATAATAGGCCGGTGAAAACAACGACGACGATAACAACACGCTGGGCGCGCTCTATATCAACAACGTTCATCTTCAAGGGTCCTCTAACGTAAAACTATTCCAATATGTTTCTGTTCCATTCTCCTGACGTCAAATTTCCGTAACCACCGACACAAGCACAGGGCGGTCACCTGCAGTGTTGTCTGAACAGACCAATCAAACACTCTCTTCGTTCATAGGAGGTCAAAATTGTTTGCTTGAAAAACGAATAACATTGCCTACACTGAGCGGCTTGTCGTATCTAATTGGCTGACAAGAGGCGAGGAGCACGCTCAAGCGGAGAGGGATTCGCTGGGGCAGAGCCAGTGCACTGAAAATCGACAACCGGATGAAGAGGGTGGTGCCAGCGTCTGCGATTGGTCGGCTTTCCCTTACTTAATTAGCTTGTGGTGGCTGGTCGAAAATCACGGCGGCATGCAACGGAAGCTTAAGAATGACGCTAAACCTGACCCTCAGGAAAGAAGAGTTGGCAGAATGGGGTGGTAAACGTGCCGAAAGTACTCGAAAACGTAACACGGCCACGTAAGAAGTTTTATTATACGCAAATACACCCATGCTCTCCGGCAGGTGTGAGTAGCCAGCGTCTCAGCGATCGGCAGCAGCCATCTTTTATTCCTTTCGGAACGGGGCAGCCTGCTGCTATTCCGAAGAAAATTCAGTTTTGTTCGGCATATTAATGCATCTTTATCGCGCACACGTCACTTTGACGCGGTGAGTTTGTGCGGTTTTGTGACGTCGCGTGACAGGCAGGTGAAGTGGGTGCAGCCCGAAAACTTTTTACCAATAGCCAAGGGCTAATGGCGAAAAGGGGTCGAATCAGAAATAACTATTTCGCTTCTTTTTTTTTTGTTAAATCATGCATAATCAGTGTGTACACATCATATCAGATGGAGAGCTATCGCGGTTTTCGTGACGTGACGTGACGTGACGAGACAGGTGAAGTGGGGGTGGTCGAAAAAAAGTTTTTCACCAATCGTGGAGGGCTGATAGCAGAATTGGAATAGAAAAGTTTGGAATAGTTTTACGTTATAGCGCCCCAAGTGAGCGAAACAGAATTCTTGGACAATGGCTTCAGATTCAATATATTGTCACATAGTAGTGACGGTAAAGAACGCAGTGGCAATACTGTGAATGACGAAACTAACTTTTATTGGGCGAACCTGTGGGCGCAAAAACAGGCTACACTTAAAGCACAACGCTAGCGGCGAACGCAGTCGGCAATCGTCTAAATTCTCATCTGCCGGTCGAGCGCGTCAGCTTTTATACACGAGTCATCGAAGGTTCCAGAGTAATCAATGGTGCCTGCTTGCCTTCCAGAAAGTTCTACACAATTTCTGTGGCACATACAATCAGATTACGCAAGCTTCGGTGACAACAGAACCATCGATAACATTCGACAGACTTCTGATACACGCAGTCACGTCCCACACTGAGCGATAACATTTGTTAGACGGTGGAAAACGCGCACACGAAAAAGATAAAGAAGTCCACGTGTCAATATCCTTCATGGTCTACTTCGGGCGTAACCTTGATTATACGGTTGTTGGGCCTCATTCTGTTACTTAGGTCGTGCAGGACATCAACGAGATCTTGATTTGCTTTCGATATGCGCATGTTAACTTCTTGTACAGAACTCTTGACGGCGTCAAAATGCTTTTTGATTTTCGCTACATTACTTTTTTTAATAGCGGTTACCCGGGCATTCGCGTGCAATTTATTGGTTCATTTGCTTTAGATCGCATGACATTTTTTCGGGAAACTTTCTCAGAAAGGTCAGAACGTCCTCGATCCTGGGCCCGGGGTAACTTTCGAAATCTATGGCTTGACGCAAGAGCAGATCAAGACAAATGCACAGCAATGTTGATGAAGGTCTGGGTCAAAGCAAACGTATAAAGCGCCAACAGCCATGAGAAAGCGCAACTCCATAGTGGCTGTGCCAGCAGCATGCGAATAGGTCTATGCACGCGTGACATGTGACGGATACACACACATTTGTACAGAAAGGACGCATAGATGAGGGATCAGTGGCAAATAAAAAAAAAAAACGTTCGAGGCTGATTTAATTAACAACCCAAAAGTATGGCCAACCTTTGGCAGGAAAACAGCACAACTTAGCACATACTGCTGTGGCCCCAAATTTCCACGAGTTGATGCAGTGCTGGTGGTTTTATAGATCCAGGTGGCGCTGCCTCCGATAGCGGTGATGCAGGCTCAGTAAAGTTCCGCGCGGAACCCAAATAATGTTAAGATGATGCAGAGCATTGGTAATTGATGAAGGGCTGCCGGCAGAACACGGCGGCAAGCACAAGCCAAGTGATTGCGGGAAACGCACAACTTTGCACATGCTGTTTGTGGCCGCAAATTAAGGTTAACAACCTGCCGCCCACCTTTCATAATGGTCATTTTGTTTTCATTTCGAAAGCTGACTCTGCTGATGCTAAACGGCAGATAGGTGGGATCCGACCAACATCATTATGTAACATGGAATATAAAGTTTCACGAGAATTTTAGGTAATAGAATGCAAACTGACATTCTATATCTCGCCGGAGGACACCAGGCGCGTTGCATTCTCGGTCGTGGCATAGCGACAAATACACAATTTTCTCGTTTTATTCTTGAGTGTGTACTAAATAGCGTGTGACAGGGAGCTCTCATCCAAGTTTACGTGCCTCAAGCATTCAATGAAGCGTGCCGCGATTTCCTTTTATCAGCTGAATATTCAAGGAATCAGAGTGTGATACAGTGGTCGAAGAAGCCGATTATTCCTAGATAGCACCCTCTCAGCTGTCATCTATACTCGTTTCTCTGTGAGATAAGGATTGCCACTTTCGCCAAAACTTCGAGCTCTTTAACGAGACCCCCTGTGTCTGAGGGCCGCTTCACAATCTATGGTGACGAGCTTTGGCTATGGTCCTTCATAGTGAAAGTCTTCGCTTATACGGACAATGTTGCGTTGATATGCACAGATACGAACTGTCGAACAAGTAAGGCACATAATGCAATCATCTTGCTCAGCCGCTTCCGCCTCTACGATTACGATGAGTTGCGAGGACTCTGATTTGTTCAGTGGGCAGTCAATCTATTAAAGTTTGTCGGTATTGGCTGAGATAGTGGTGCTGTGCGTTACCAGTGCGTTACCTTGACCAATTCCTTAACAGTTGCTCATATTGGTCTGAGTGTGGTACAAAGACGTCTGCATGCAGCTGAGCCATGAGGTGAAGCTGAATTGCTCATTTTTCAAAAAACAACTTTCTCCGATATGTTTTGAGCTGTGAAATTAATTTGTGAGCTTCAATTGCTCTACTGTGAGCTGTAAAATTATTTCACGGGAACTTCGCCAACTTTTTCTAGCATTTTAGGTGCAATGTGTGACCACACAGCACTAAAAACGGCCTAAGAATTGGTTTGGACTATTTGAGGAGTACCAGACTACACTGAAGACTTACATCAAATCACTGTATTACCTCCCCCATTATACATACGAATACTATGATCCTGACCTCATAACCTCCCCTTTCCTCTGTGCAGAGTAGCATGGCCGGAGCCGACCTACAAGGCCAACCACTCTGCTTTTGCTCTAAAACATTCTGTTTCTCTTCAATGAGAGTTTGTAGACTGTTTGTGACAAAGCCAGACGTGCTTGAGGAAGCTGGAATGTAAATACAGGCCGTTCAAGACCAGTGTTGCATATCGACTCAAGCGCAGTGTACGGGCAATATCTTTCGTAATCGTGGTGAAACAAGGCAATTTTGTAAGGACCTGCAGGGATTGCAGAGTAACTATTATACCGTGTATAAAGGTGGCTCATTAGCCACTGCATCTGCCGGGTGACATTTTTGCTTCCGAAGTAGGAGGTGCAACGTTCACAGTCTTAGACGTCTCTAAGGGCCTGCAGGCTTAGGCTTGACGAGCGAGAAGAGCAGCCCACAAACACCCACATAGCTTCGCTTATACTTGAAAGACTCGTGCGGACTATGCTGGCTATGTTTCAAGTAACTATGGAACATGTATTGCGAGGTTTTCTTGGCATCGCATGCTACATAAGGAATTCCCTAATTTTGAACGAATGCATTGTAAGTTGCTTTCCCCAGGGAATTTCAGTTAACGAAGAAGAGTCCACGTTCTTTAGGGCAAGGTCCACTATTTCAGAGAAAAAAAAAGGACAAATGTGGGTTACACCCAGTGGCGTAGCTAGGTCGTCTGGCACCCGGGGCCCATAGGTCTTGTGTCACCCCCCCCCCCCCCCCCGCCCCCCGGGTGTAGTCGAGGAAGGCGAGGATATCGACAATTTCCGGATTTCAGCACCAGTACAGCCGCCTTGGATACCGTGCACGTCCCCTGGATCCCCCTCTCCTTCGCGTTCTTTCCCAGAGATCGTGAATGCAGCAGGTATTGGCGGCGAAGAGCTAGGGTCGCCATCTATCGGAAGCGCCTCTCTGGCGTAGTATGAGGGATCACGCGGCGCGCTCCTCATAGGTTTTGCTGTCAGCGCTCACTGAAAACACCACGCCGGAGCTCCCCCGCACATTTCTGTAAGTACTTTCGAAAGGAGAGAAGTTTTTTACTGTCTAAATAGTAATCTTGGGCAAACTGAAAGCACACAATCCTTTACAGACGCAATCTCTTTACCGAATACGTACAGTGAACGCCACTGTGCGCGATCACCGTGATGGAATGTCCCGAACCGGCTTCTTGCTTGAAAGGTAGGCAAACGCTGAGAGCAAACTATGTGAAATATGTTCTTATAGTGTTTCCATAACTAAATGGAACGTAATAGAATGAAGCCTCAATGCAGCGATCGCACAGCTTCGCAGCGACCGACTGCGCGTCTGCATGCTTGTCCGCGCACTGTTTCGCTTTCGCCGCGTGCGCGTTTTCGCACCGTGCCATGAGCTTAAAGCCGCAGAATATGAGCATTTGACAGTATACAAGCAACCATTGTTGCGTCGGCGCTATCAGAGCTGTTCAAAAATAATTTCATTGTAGAGACTTCGACGCCTAAGGGGACTGTGATGTGCCGTCGCGATGATTCAATCTTTTTTTTTTTCTAAATTCTTGGACTTTTCAATATTATTTCTCGCGTTGCGTCACACTATATATTTATAGATGTTCTCAGCGTGCGATTTCCGGCTGTTTCATTTTTTGTAATCCAGTGCATTATTTCATAACACAAACATGACCATATGCCATGCTTTTTTTTTAGTGTGCTTCTTGCCGCTCCCTTTCCAGTACAGTGAACTTGCCAGTATCTATAGCATCGACAAGTTCATAGACCAAACCGTCATGACATTAGTCGGGCAGCGGACTAGGGCGAACGTCTCAGTGCCCGTTTTTCGAACATCGCCGACCCGGCGCCCTAGCAGAAATCTTCCTCGCGTCTGTGCTTGCTGCATACCCGAGTTGTAGCCGGTGACTGTTTGCCGGTTTTATGTTTTGCAAGCCAGGCTTCACGCAGCTTCTTGTGAATATTGTCACGTGGTGGTGACGTTCAATAACACAGTAGCAATACTGTGAACGACAAAACTAACTTTTATTGGGCGAACCTGTGCCCACAAAACAGGCTACACTTATAGCACAACGACAGTGGCGAACACGCTCGGTGATCGTCGAAAATCTGATCAGCGGGTCAAGCGCGTCGGCTTTTATACAACAGTCGTCGAATGTTCCAGACTAATTGTTGGGACCCGCATGCCTTCCACAAAGTTCTACAACATTCGAGTCACGCGATGAAATCAGATAATACAATGTTCGGCGACAGCGGATAGAAGCATCGATAACTTTCCAGAAACTTCGGATACATGCAGACGCGTCCCGCGCTGTGCGATAACATTTGTTAGGCGGCGAAACGTGGTTGCCCGTTAAATATAAGTACACGTGTCAATATGAATAAAGCTGACACCGAGCTCCGCTGCGTACGTCCGGCACTGCGGCACAGAGCAGTAGCCTACCATGTTGCGCGCCTTCAAAGGCGGTCACTGCCTATTGTAGTGCTTTAAATCGTTGTAAAGGAGACATTCGAAGCGAGAAAATCTCGCCACTAAATGAAGATCGCAGCGTACGAGGGAACTTAAACTCTCGTTTTCAGCTCGCGAAGCAGCCGACGCGGCCGCTATGTCCACGTGATCCCTAATAGCACGTCACGCCGACGGTGGCGCCAGCTTTTCCAGTGGTGGAGTTCGAGGCCAATACACGCTGTTTTTTCTGCGCCAAATTACACAGGGTGCTGCACTGATAACTTGTGATAAGCAGATGTGCTCATCTTCTGTCGGACTGTAAGGCTTGGCAACCAATACAAATGCGGCATCGTGGCAAATACGGTTCACGTCACAAGTAAAAAAAAATTTATAATGTTTTAATTACCAATTTTAGCGGCAACATTGCATTTGCAAAATTGAAGGCCGACATTCATATCGTGCCCAACAACAATTTCACAAAAATCATCGCAGGTACTATGGCCACCAGTATTTTGGCTGTGGACAGCCCTGAACGAAAACGAAAATTAAATTGTGTCTCAGTGACGCTGATCTCCCCACCATATTAGAAGAACGGAAAACGCCACATGCCTCCCTGCTGCGCGGGCGCCAATGCTATGACAATTGCGAGTTCTCTTCACTCTGATCATTAAAGCCTTGTTTTTATTTGCTGCTATACGGAAAAACGTGATTATCTGAGCCGCGGTAACACCAAAAGATTGGGAACAGATAAGAGCGCGCTTCGCGTCGATTCTTGGCGTCACCATAAAAAAAAAGAAGACCGCGATGAAGCCCGTGCCAACGAAACCTGTTGGTCCGCACTCGCAATGAAGCAATGAAGAGGGTTGAGGGATCAACGTCACTGGTCCAATATTTCATATTTCTTTCGCAACTGCCATACTGGGCGCCGCCCGCAGTGCCAAAGTACTGTAGGTTGTAGCACCAAAACGATTTTGTTTAAGAAGTTTTTGTTGAGTTAATGATACGACTTTGAGTCCTCAATTCTTGGAATTGAAGTGCTTCCTCTATAATTACTAATTAATAGATTATTAAGGATATGGTTATTAGTTATCCGCCATATTTTTCACGCTACCGAGTTCCTAGTAATCAAAGGCACATAACTTCATAGAATACCGGTAAATATCCTTACAAAATTCACGTTTTCTTTTGTAAAATTCTGTGCAGCTGACACAGACACTGTACTTCTGACATGAAGACACACAAGAACAGTTTTCTGAAGCTTTGGAGGGTAAGAAGGAAAGCGTGAGACATAACGGCAGGTTTCGCAGCGGTTTCTCGGATTGAGTGGGATAGGGGAAGTAAAAGCGAGCTGAACATCGCGGCGCCCGCCACTATATACAGCCTGTCGAGTCATACGCCGCCGAACTCTTCGGCCGCACCGAGTGTGCAGACTATCCAGAGAATCCCATTCGCGACTTTTGACGGCCGCAAATTATGCAACGTCACTCTCAACGAACGCTTTGCCGTAAACGCGAGCGCCGGGCGCGCTGGTTGAATGGCCTCTTTCTGCTGTCTTTGTTCGTCTTCCCTGAGCGTTCTGAACGGAAGAGGGACTCAAGAGCTTCAACGCCTTACAACGCCTCACTGTATGTTTAGCGACTCCTGCTCCCAGCATGAACGCACGGTAAAAGCGTACCCCAATTGAAACATCCCGCTAAGGCGAATAGTTTAGCGACCATTTTGCGAATTAAATTTTTTAGCCCACACATTCGTGCAATTATTTCGTGGGGTGTTGATAGAGCTGCAGCCAGACAATTCTGCGGCGCTAAGCATCGGGTACATGAGCTCGGGCTAATGGATACTGGAGCATTCTTTGCCGTATGCGCCCAGTCAAGCCGGCGGAAAGAGGGGTGTCTTCAGGCGTCTGACACCCCCCCCCCCCCCACTGGCCCCTTGCACCCACGCCCCCCCCCCCCCCCCTGTTGCTACGCCACTGGTTACACCTGGTACCACAAATGGTGGAAGTTATCATGCATGCTCCTGAGTCAATACGTGTCACTCAGCTAAAAGTATTTCCGACCTTTCTTAACTTTTATGCAAAGTTTCTGCCTCGTTTTCCAACACTACTTTGAGCCATTGCACCACTTGCCACTCAAATAGAGTGGATGAAAATGGGGAAGTAACTGCAAGAAAAGATCCAAATACACAAACACCTGCCTTCCGAAAAGTAGCTGCTGGACATGCATTCTGTCCATTGCACTGCTATGACCGAGATCGCGTTTAGAACGGGTATAAATGTAAAAATGCCCGTGTATTATGCATTGGCTGCACGTTAATCTTTAAAGTGCACCCCAAGGTAATCAAAATTATGCGGGTTTTGGGAGGTAGTAGTTCTCGCAGGTAAAACTTCAGAATTTAATTTTAGTTACCATCATTTACGTCATGAACGACTTGCATCTGACATGTTATGCATGTGAATAAATATAGTTTATCAGCTGTGTTTCTGGGCGGGGTTAAAGGTACGAAGAAACTACTGCCTTAACAACTCGTTCAATGACTCGACTGCGTGCAGCGACTTGCAAATCGAGGTGCAGGGACTAGGAATTATTCTTTGAAAAAATAATATTGTTAAATTCCTGTACTGTCACATGTTAAACATTCTAACTTATTGCTAGCTACTGACGCCAGTCTTTGTCCCTGAGCGCCCGGCAAGCCTTACGACTGCTGCGCGAGTACATCTTTGTTGACATGTGTTGTCAAACTACGATCTCACATACAAAGCAGGACATGTCACAAGCACTGTTTACGGCATGTCGGGGTTACCCCTGCCTGAATGGGCAGAGGAAGTGACAGTCACAAGAACTATATTATTTGATTTTGCACCTATATGGGCATTATCCGGTCACAATTAAATAGGGATAATGTTCCAAGCTGAAGAAATATTCACCATGTCAGATATATACATAGTGAATAGGAGGGGTCCTGATATGGATCCCTGAGGTGCACCATATTTTAATGTTCCATGGTCAGAGCAAGTCTTGTTAAGTAGCCTTGTGTACTGTTGTCTTGCAGTCAAGTACCTTTCAATTAGGTGTTTAGCGATGCCACGAATTCCGTAAATTTCTAATTTTGTTAGAAGAATATCTTGTTGGACAGAATAAAACGCTTTGCCAAGTCAAGAAAGAGACCAGTAGTAAAAAGTTTCATTTTATTGTTTTGAATTAAAACAACTTTAAATAAAGTAATGCGGTCTCAGTCGTCTTGCCCGGTTGGAAGCCATATTGACGATAACGGATCACATTCTTGGAGGAAAAGAAACGAAAAAGATGGGTGTAATTTATATGTTCAGCAACTGCGAATAAGATAATCATGGCCTCCAACTTGACAGGCATACCAGCGTGGCAGTGCAACTGCCGCGGCTTCGTCAAGAGGGCAGTCGTCCAGCAGCACATCGAACACGCCACGCGCAAGCCCAACGTGCTTCTACTCCAAGAAACGCTCACGGGCAAGCCGTCCCTCCTCGGCTGCAGGGTGCATGCAGGCCCGCCCGACGGCAGAGGCCTGTGCACCCTGGCCAGAAAGGGACTCACATTCGTGGAACACCGGCTAAGCAGGATCGAATACACGCTATCCGAACTTATACCGACCAAGGAAAGAAAAAACAGCAGCTTCATTCTGAACATCTACAGCAGCCAATCGCAGAGACTGCAGAAGTTCAAAGCCATTCTTCGCAAGGCAAGCACGACGGACAGCCAGAGCACGCTGATCGCATGCGGCGACATTGATGCGATAGATCCGGCGTGGGACTACGTCAAGAGCAATGCGAAAGGCAGAAACCTGTCCCAAGACGCAGCGGAACTCGACTATACCCTCATCGAGAACTGGCAACTCTGTGTCCCGAGATATCACCCCTGACCTCACGTTCGTCAAGAACAACGAATCGATCACGATCACGAGGAGGAACAGAGGGGTGGACTTCGGCAGCGACCACATGATCGTAGAAATCGCCATATTGGAGCAGAGCAGTACTAACGTCAGGGAGCATACGTGGGTCGATTCGACCGCTTTGAGAGATAACAGAAACCAGGAGGAGGAAGAGACCGAAATCGATGACATCGAAAAGTGGACCAGCAAGATCGTCCAAGACGTTCGAAACTCAACCAAGGACACAGAAACAGACCTTGAAACTAACGGAATGGACAGCCGACTGGCCCCCCTCATTGAAACCAAGCCGTCCATTCTCAACAGATAGGTAAAGCAATGCCTCAATCGTAGGCTACGAAAGATAGTCGTAGAACTCAACAGAGCAATTGAGGAACACTGTCGTACGCTATGTGCGCAATAGCACAACGAGATATGCAACGCCGCCGATGGCCAGATGCACCTTGGCAAAACACGGAACTTGCTTAGGCATCTGCTCGACGAAACTAAGACTAAGTCACACCAAAGGGACCGACTGGCGAAACTCTTCCATCGGGAAGTCACGAAACACGGAGCCGATAAGGTGACGAAGCACATCAGCGACAGATAGCTGCCGACTACGCCCACGGAGCGCCACGAGCCGTGCGGGGGCTGCCCAACGAGCGTCTCGACAGAGACATAGACGTAGAAGAGGTTCGCACGGCGCTGCAGGACCTCAACAGCAGGTCGGCGGCCGGGCCGGACCGCATCGCCAACAAGGCACTTCAGAAGCTCGATGACAAATCTATCGAAAGCCTCACGAGCTACTACAACAAATGCTGGAAAACGGGAACGCTACCGAAGTAGTGGAAGGAGGCAAAGACCATCCTTATCCCCAAGCCAGGCAAGCCACTCGACACTGACAACTTCCGACCCATAACGCTCACGTCCTGCGTGGGCAAGCTGGTGGAACACGCCCTGCTCAACAGGTGGCGAGAATACCTCCAGAAAGAAGACCTCTACCCGTAAACGATCATCGGCTTCAGGCAGCAACTCAATACCCAGGACGCAATGATACAACTTAAGCCCCACATCAGCGACGGCAACACCGGAGACAACAAAGCGATATTGGGCCTCGATCTGCTGAGCACCTTGGAGAAGGTGAAGCACTCGACGATCCTACCCCAAGTTTCGAACCTCAACATGGGAGAGATATCATACAATTACAGCAAAGACTTTCTCACGGACAGAACGTCCGAGCTCAGAGCGGCGTACCTGCAAGCGCAGGAGACGAAGCTGGGAAGCACAGCCGCCTCAGGGATCGGTCATCTCGCCGATGCTTTTCAACGTGGTGATGATAGCAGTGGTCGAAAGGCTCAAGAACATCAAGGAATTCCGATACACGATATACGCAGATGACGTAACGCTGCGTGTGGAAGGGGGCAGCAATGCCCACATCGAATCCACTCTACAAGCGGCCGTAGACGCAATCTATACCAGTTCGACGGAACGGGGCTCAGATGCTCGCTGAGCAAGTCGGAGCTCCTCGTGTACCCACCCATCAAGCACCGCAAACCCAAGAGCAGCCCGAGAGAGCACGAGGCAATCAAAGTCCAGACCAGAGAAGAAAACGTAATTCCAACAGTCAACAAAATCAGAGAGTTGGGAATGACGATCGAGACACACGACAGAAACAGCGAGACCGTCCCCCGGCTCTTGGAGAAAGCTGCGAATTCTATGAGTTACTCGAGCGAGTCTCGACCAAGAAAAGCGGAACGAGGGAAGACAGCGTGATTCGTCCATTCGTTCGTCATATGCCACGTAGCGTACGTGGCGGCCTACCACAAGTGGAAGAAGAGCGAGAAAAACAAGACAGATGTTCTCATCCGCACAGCCTACAAGACGGCACTGGGGCTGTTCAAAACGAGCACCAACCGTCTCCTGCAGCTAGGGGTGCACAACACACTAGATGAGATAGTGGAGGTCCAACGCGCCGCTCAACTCCAAAGGCTCTCTACGACCAAGGCCGGCCAGAAAATTCTGCACAACCTGTGAATTGGATACCAAGGCAGGGATCAGGCGCAGCTTCCCGTCCCCGATGAAATCAGGGGCAACATCAGAGGGGACCGGATGCCGAGGAACATGCACCCGGAGTATAACAAATGGAGGAGACCGTGGAGAGCGGAGGTGCTGAAAGACCAGCACGCGGCCGACAGACACGCACACTACGTGGACGCGGCTGAGTAGGTCAAGCTACACGGCTTCACGACGGACGTCGTGAACACGACCGGCACCGTTCGCACGACCGCCAGCATGAGATGCACCAAGGCAGAACAAGCGGAGGAGGTGGCCATCGCCCTGGCCAACGCGGTGCGAAATTGCGCCAAAGGCTGGATAGCGAAGGAAGCGGTATGCATACTGCAGGCATCAAAGAACGACGACGGCAGCAAACGACAAGGTTCCCGATACACTCGGGCGCGGCGTTGGACCGCAACGCCAACCACGAGACAGCACACGCGGAGACGCACGCGCTAACTGACCGCGCCTCGGTAGACTGGCCGCTGTGGTTCACCACCAAGGACCGAATGACCGAATACAATGAGATAAGCAAGGCTTTCCGCCTGGCTCGCAGAACCCTCCAACCCCCCTTGCTCGGGGCTGAGTTGAGAGCAAGCCGTTTTATTCAGACAGCTGCAGACGGGCTCATTCCCCAGCCCGTAGCTGATGCACAGAATGTATCCCGAGACGCACCCGACAAGTGCAGAGTCTGCCGAAGGGAGACGGCCGGCTTCGCACACAGGCTGTGGAATTGCACCAAGTACCAGTAAGAAGCCAAGTCTGGGAGGATTCCGCCTCGACTCGAAGCAGCCGCAGGGAGCTACAACCAAAAAGAACAACTCTGGGCTGTCCAGCAGGTCATCGAGGCGCTGTGCCGGCAGAGACCCAGCGAGCCAGCAATGGCCTGCAAAGGCTGGCCGCGCGACCTGGGTCGCGCGGCTGGCGCCCAGAAGACTACTTAGGCCCCGTCCGGAGCCGATCGATCTTTGCAACATGGACTGTGAGCTTGTCATGTGTAAAGTTGCTTCACAAACTGGTAGGACAATTACAATAGCTTCGTTCTATATGCCATCAGGAAATGACAGTACAGCTATATCTAGCCTCTCTGAAGCACTGGCGTCAGTTTCTTATGACGTTATGATTTCAACTTACCAGACGGGTCCTGGGAACGCGGTCTACCGACCAATTTATCAAACTCATTGTTACATTCTGCATTGTGGCAGCTCACAAGTAGCTTCAACCTTACTCAGTGCGTCGAGTCCCCAACCGGAGTTAGTGCTCCATCATCCAACACCCTCGATCTCCTCTTCACAAATGAAGCTGATCTGGTGTCTTCACCTATCTTTGTTCCCGGTATCAGCGACCACGCTGTCGTTTTAGCCAGCATTTCTTATGCACACCAAAATAGAGCTTGGCTTACTCCAAAACATATACTTTTACGATCAGGGAAACTACCAGACCATGAAGAGTGAATTAACTGATTTTCTTCCAGCTTTCTCACAGGTTTGCTCAGAAAAAGATGTTAACATAGCTTGGAGCGTACTGAAAGATTAAATAATTGGACTAATTTCGGAGCACATACCATCAAAATTTCTAACTGCCAAACGTCGCAAACATAAACCATGGATCACCCCCGAAATCCGTCAACTCCTCAGAAGAACACGCCGTTTTTTTCAGAACCTCAGAAAAAGCAAAATGCCAGTTACTTCTGAAAAATTATTTTCTCTCCAGCAAATATGTAAATCGAAAATTAGTGAAGCAAAGCATCATTTCTTCAATACTTCAGGCGCAAAGATTCGAAACAATGAAAAAATTATGTGGAAGCCTGCCAAAAAAAAAACAGGAAAGAGAAAATTGGTATACAATGCATCACGTCTGACAATGGCACGATAACAAATGATGCATTGAAAGCCACTGCTTTCAACGATTATTTCAGGTCCGTCTTTTCTGCTCATTCAGCGATGAACAATATCCCTTTACCGGCTTGCGCCTCAGTTCTTCAGGAATTGCCGATATCACTTTTCAATGCATGGTATTTTTCAAATGCTTACCAGCCTAGACACAAACAAAGCGACAAGTACTGACGGCATACCCAATCGCGTGATGAAAGAATGTGCTAGCTCTCTTAGCAATCTTCTTCATACAATTTATATGACGTCATTATTTGAAGGAATCATGCCGGACGAATGGAAGTTTGCTCATGTGGTTCCTGTCCATGATAGGACCAAAAAAATAACTTCGAACAATATTGCCCAATTTCTCTCCTATGCGGCGCTTCGAAAATTATGGAACACACCTTATACAGCAAACTAATAAGGCACCTGAATTCGCCAAAGATTTTTTACACAGAACAGCATGGCTTTCGCGCCGGATTTTCTTGTGACACACAATAACGGAATTTTTTTGTGACATAAAAACTGCATTAGATCAAGGTACTAGCGTTGACTGTTTGTTTCTAGATCACAAAAAAAGCATTCAATCGGGTACGACATGAGTTCATAATACACAAACTTCAGCAATTACAAATTCCCGCTGACCTAATGAACTGGCAAATTAACCACTTCGGAAATCGCAGACAGATAACCGTAGTAAATGGATGTTGCTCATCAGCTGTTCCAGTCACGTCCGTGGTACCGCACGGGTCTGTTCTGGGCCCGTTATTATTTCTTATCTTTATTAACGATATTGCTAAGAATATCCAGTCGAACCTACGATTGTACGCAGATGACTGCGTTGTTTACCGCTCGATAAACAATCCAAGCGACAGCAAAATCCTTCAAGAAGACCTTAATAAAATTTTGAACTGGTGTGCCACTTGGTGCATGACACTAAATGAATCAAAATGCAACTACGTGTGCTTTTCTAAGAAAAAACTGACGCTTCCCATTCTTACAGGCTGAACAATTCCACCATTTCGAGCGTAACTGGGGCGAAGTACCTCGGCGTTCACTTCTTAAGCAATCTTACTTGGCAGGATCACATTGCAGAGATTACCGCGAAAGGGAATAACACACTAATGTTCTTGGCTCGAAATTTTCACTCCTGTCCTCTGGCAACCAAGAAGTTATTATACACGACATACGTGAGGCCTATTCGTGAATACGCGTGCACGATATGGGACCCTTATCAGGACAAGCTGAAATACATCTTAGAGCGCGTACAAAACCGAGCGCCACGCTTTATCACTGTGAGCTATCGCACATCTAGTAGCGTCACAGAAATGAAAATACGCCTAGCGCTTACGACGTTAGCCGAACGCCGGCGTTGCTAGCGTCTCAAATTTTTTCATAAGATCTTCTACAGCAATACTGGCATTAATAAATCAAAATACATGCTTAACCCGCATTACATATCTCATTGCCGTGAACACACATTAAAAGTAATACCAATGAAGTCAAGAACGAACTTGTTAAAGTATTCTTTTTCCCAAAAACCATCAATGAATGGAATGCTCTGCCTGTGGACACCGTTTCTAAAACATCAAATTCAGCCTTTTTCAATGAACTGCTTGACATGTGATCAGTTCGCTTATTTCGATGCTTATTTTTATTTTTATTTTTCGCGTTTGCTTGCCTACTATATATATTTATGAGTGCATATGTGTTTATATATTCATGTATACCCGCCGTGGTTGCTCAGTGGCTATGGTGTTGGGCTGCTGAGCACGAGGTCGCGGGATCGAATCCCGGCCATGGCGGCCGCATTTCGATGGGGGCGAAATGCGAAAACACCCGTGTACTTAGATTTAGGTGCACGTTAAAGATCCCCAGGTGGTCGAAATTTCCGGAGTCCTCCACTACGGCGTGCCTCATAATCAGAAAGTGGTTTTGGCACGTTAAACCCCATAATTTTTAATTTTTTATATATTCATGTATGACGATGTATGTGTATATATGTGCATATAGTCCTTTTCCTTCTTTTCCCTTTTTGTTTTGAGATAGTTATCCGGCCTGCACTGCATTATTCGTCACCGTGTTTCTTGTTATGTAACCTTAATTAGAATTATTTACCATTTGTATTATTTCCCCCCCACCCCCCACTGTAATGTTCTCTGAGCGATTGTGGGACTGTATAATAAATAAATGAGTAACGCTCAGCCTATATATTAAAAGCTGGTGTCGTCAAAGCTGTAATTTCTTATCCACCAGCATACAATTTCAATTTCAATTTCAATTTTATTTTCCCATCTTACAATACAGATGGAGGGGTTGCAGAAAAAAGCTACACCAGGGCAGCTTGACAAGTCTACAAACCTAAAATTCAGCAGGGAGGTGGTACTGGAACTTGTACAAAAAACAAACAAACAGATAAGTATATCAAGTAATCACTTAAGTATAGACGAAACAGCAATACGTGCCCACAAGTAAACTCAAGCCATGTTATTTAGACACATAGTGACGCGTGTACTTATCTTTATCGGGCGACCATGTTTCGCCGCCTAACAAATGTAATCGCACAGCGCTGAATGCGCCTTCATGTATCCGAATTTTTTGGAAAGTTATCGATGCTTCCATCCGGCTGTCTGTTGTCGCCGAACCTTGTGTTATCTGATTTCATCGCGTGACGCGAATGGTGTAGAACTTTGTGGAAGGCACGCGGGTCCGAAGGATTAGTCTGGAACATTCGATGACTGCTGTATAAAAGCCGACGCGCTTGACCCGCTGATCAGATTTCCGGCTATCGTTGTGCTATAAGTATAGCCTGTTCTTGAGGGCACAGGTTCGCCCAATAAAAGTTAGTTTTTTGCCTTTCACAGTATCGCTACTGTGTTCTTAACGTCAGCACCACGTGACAATAGTATGAAGCTCCTCGCGCGAACAAGAAAACAAATCTCTTAGAAACGCAGTCTTCAGTCTCCTCGTCAATACTTACGCTTCGCCGTCGCACGGCGAAGATGTGAGCGTCTTTATCGAGCCACGATCTCGCTGAAACTACGCTGTGACCTCGCAAGGTTGCTTCGTTCGGACGCAGCGAGTAATCTAATCTCACCAGCAGAAGAGCGCCTATTGTCTCCCTCACGGTCACGATTTGTGTGCTCTACCCACAGTAATGGCGGCATAGACTGCGTCCCCCCCCCCCCCCAAAATAAATATGCTCGGCACGAAGCGTAGTAGCAACTACCAGCTCACCGCTCTAGTTACAGACCGCTACGAGACAGCAGCACACAGGCGGCCATGCGAACAAGAAAACCTGCCAGAATAAACGGGTAACCGCAGATGTTTTTTAAAAGCGAAGCTTTCTTTGTCTCTTCCTTCGACTTTCCCACTGCTGCTTCCGCTCACACAGCGTCGCGGGGTGGTTCAGAGCGTGTATATAGACCTTTTCATCGGGCGAGGAGGACAGGACGCGCCGCGAGCCTGTCCTCCTCTCTGGCTTTGTGCGATCCGGCGCGACGCTGCTTGAAAGTATTGCTGTCGCGTGCTGGGGAACGATTTCGAGATTTTTTAGATATTACTTTGTAAAATTTGCGCAATGTCCGTTCATATGAGGTCGTCAGGGAAGCTTATCGGTGCCTCGGTCACTACAGTACGCGGAAATATCTCTTGGGAGCACAAACATGTGACGCGCATTATCAGCGGTGGTGTGTGTATGTGTTGTGAACTGTTTTGAGTATATCGGTTTTAATTAAACGAAGAGAACCGGTGTCTCTGTATCACCAACATGAAATGGTAAATCAGCTCACTATTTGATCACTTGTCGTAGCGACTATAATATAAAACGTAAGAGCGCATGCTCGTGTAGGGCCAACCTAAGGCAACTACGAAAAATATAAGCGGCAGGCACTATCAAGTATTTGTGATACACCGGTTTCGTTCTCACGCATTTGGAGTCTAGTAGGCTTGGAAGCACTACATGTCTACGCTAGCCTTCTTCCATGAGGCCGATGGCGCTGCTTAACACAGCGATCAGTGCGGTTGATGAGCCAGCATGATACGTATTTAAGCTATGTTCTTCGGCATTGCCTTTTTGTGCTGTAAAGCCATAATATATGGAAGGATTGCATAAAGAGAATGCGATGCCTATTCTCGAGGACAAAATTTCCGTAATACGTGTGAGTGCGTCGTAGAGAACGAAACGAACACAACCGAAGAAAAAATTCGGTTATCGTCCTCTTTCTCGAAAACGAAAGAGAAAATGGGCTAACGCCGCAATACGACCTCGCACAGTCACGCCGCACAACGTTTATAGATCTGTAAACGCTGAGGCCGTATGCTTGGACCGTGCGCTATATAGAACAAAGATATCTGCAATCCAGCACCTACCACTGCTTAAGATGCTCGCGCAGTTCGCAAACAGTCGCTTTGCTGGGCAAGTATAGTTCACACTGTAAATCAGGCTGTTATTACTAACCGAAACTATCTATTCACGGGTGGAAACCTCATCCACCGAACCAAGTAGTCACGCAATCTAATCTGCCGCTAACAGCTTCAACGCTTGTCAATGTATAACAGCACAGCTCCTATCGTACTAGAACGGTACCCACGCTGTTACGACCGTCGCGTATGTTTCATTGCCCCTAAACCTCAGCTTAGAACTAGAGGATAATACCGCAACAAGGTCACATTATTGAATGGAACTTTCATAAATACGCAATTGATCTCCGAGGCTGATTGTAGGCGCAAACAGGCGCGCACACATCGCGCTGCATGCTCCGTCCGCCTCAATGCCAGCAGGAAGCCCCTCCATACCGACTTAAACCCCTTCAGTACGTCTCACAGAACCACGTTCCACGTAGAAGACGCCATGTCATATTATATAGACCGCACGAGAGCGAAAAGAAACGCCAGAAACTACCGCCGAGCGTATACCCGCCGTACAATACGGAGCGCTCGCCCAAGCCAGCAAGCTGACTGCCCATAGATGGCGCCACTGCGTAGCAATATGGTGGCACCCATGAAAAAACGGTGTATAGATGATAGCGCGAGTAAGAGAGAAAAGGCGACGGGAGAAACCTGTTTTCACCCCACCACGATGGATGGATGGATGTTATGAGCGTCCCCTTTGGAACGGGGTGGTGGGTTGCGCAACCTAGCTCTTGCTATTATACTGCCTAATTTTTTGCCTAGGTTAAACAAGAAAAAAAAAACACTATGAACTTCCACAACCAAATTTTCTGATCCCCTATTGTGAACTTTGCTTTTGTACGTCTCCGGTTTTTGTCGTTTCCCTACTTTTCTTCCACCAATCCTCCTATCGCCTCTTACTCGTCACGTGGAATGTGCGAAATACCCTCTGGAGCTCCCTGGCTGTCACCAAGTTAGCCGCTTGACATCTGTAATTATCCGTGGCTCCCCTCAGAAGCATTGGAGAAGCTGCAGAGCTTCCCTTTCTACTAACGTGCGAGGCCAGAGGGGACGCAGATAGAACTGTAGAGAGGAGAAGGCGAAGGAGAAGAGGGGGGAAGTCCCTATAGAAGAAATGGGGTAGGTGACGTGAAAAGTCAAGGAAACCCCACTACTATGCGACAGCGGTTGCGGGGAAACAGGATAAGCTTAAGTTGAAGTTACGGTACAGTACGTTGATGCTATTTCTGAAAAATAAACGTCATGCAAATATGTCAAGCGGTCAACTTACGCAGGACGTGCAGAAGCAGGGCTGCATTAATTAAAGCGCTCCGCAGGGTCCAGGAGACACTATCGAAGCGGTCGGCCGTCAAATCACACTTCTGTGGCCGCCGCGTTAGCTTTGCGGCTACGGCATTGCTAGAGGTCGTGGATTTGATCCCAATCTCGGCAGCTGCATTTCGACGAGGGCGAAATAGAAAACGCACGTGCACTTAGATTTTGGGACACATTAAAGAACATCACAGTGTCAAAATTAATCCGGAGTCCGCCACTACGGTTTGCTTTTTTTTATTGAAATGAAAATACAACCAAGAGACGTAGTCAGAATATAATGGTGACGGCATAGTTATCTGTCGTGTGTTTGCTTAGCAAAAGGTTCTGTTGTGCGTGTTTCGTTGTCAATAGCATTACCCTGTGCTCTAAACGCCGAAGTTGCCGCCTTTCCTCGAGATTTGCTTGCACTGTTCTGCAAGATTGTTTGGTGCGACGTCCTTACACGGTCGAGAAGCACAAGGCATTCAGCAGAACGACAGCGTCATCACATCACAGTGGGCCTCAAATATGGACTAGGTCCCGGGTTCCACATTCCCTCGTGCACAAGATGGGACAATTTTTTTCACTCGGAAAAGCAGTCGCTGCGGACCCTGGACGCTCGCTTGTGCGCCTGCACATGTATGCAGGGGCGGAAGGCATCATAATGTTTCCCATAAGATGCCCCCCAAACGCGATGAATCCTCGTCGGAAGGGCGGCTTGGTTGCTTTTGCACGTTTGCAGGGCGAAAGGTTTACTCGTTTCCCTGAAACCACCCCGAAACACAACCAGTTGTCCTTTAGGTAGTCGTGGCGGGTTTTTGGGCATAATGCCGACGCCTTCGCTCGCTACTGCATTGGCGCCTGTCTGCTGCTTGCTTAAGCAGCGAGCCGAGTGGTGGCTCGGTGCTTTACCTGACGGACATCACACAGACTCGACTGCTTCGCACACTTGAATTCCTTCGCTCAACCTCGGCGGGCGTTTGTCACGCCGACTATGTGCGCGTATTCTAAAGAACCCCGCAGCAGACGCAGACAAATTGAGCCGACTGAAGCTACCGCTTGCCTATCACGTGAGGGCCTATTTCCCATCATCCCATTCCTCTAAATTTTTCATGACTAGGCTTCAAAATTGTTCCCTAACGCTCCCTCCTAGTATATTCCTTCCTCCATGGTCACAGAAAACTAGGCGCGCGGCAGGACAGGAAGGCGGAAGCTGCTCCATCATTGCATTCGCTGCTCTTGCTACATGAAATGCATTGTCTCGTTTTCGCCTGTGTTCGTGTCTCGCAATGTGCGAAGTAATTTTAAACGTGTGATTGCTTTTGTGTGCGGTCTAGAAAAAGATGTTGCCCATGCTTTGTTTATTACTGGTGCCCCACTTCAAAGCAAAGCGTTCGTACAAACTGCAACATGGATCTACGGAGGCTTAAGCAGTTGCAACGTGCCTGGTGTCAGCGGTCGGTAGTAGTGTCATCATGGAAATTTTCAGGCAAGTGCCCATTTACTTGTTATTTGTTTGATGGGTTACGTGTTATTGTTGGCTCTAGAAGCACCACGCAATTCACTAATGTAAGCGCAAGAGAAGCTGCGTTTGTAGTGGGGCAAGTTAACTACCTCGATGGCGTCCCGTGTGACTAATATTTCTGTCAACCCTACACCGGGCGTGGTGCGCCAGCATAGTTCCGCATTGTTTCTCAGCGCTTGAGCATCCAGAAATACAGTTCTCTTGTGAGTTCAGCGCGGCTTGTTGTAATATGGTCGTTTGCACTTAAGTTAAATGTAGTCGACCACTTTTGCGTTGCATAGAAAAAGAACGACTGGCTTTGCCACCTTTCGAAAGGACCGGCGCGGTATTGGTTCTCCCTGGCGTGGTCGCGTGCTGCTGTTGCTGCTTGCCGGACGCCTTCGCAATGTTTTCGGCTCGCTTCTTGTGTGTGTGTGTGCGTGTGTGTGCCTATGTGCGTGCGTTCGCGCGTACATGCCAGTTTGTTTGTGCCGGCGTGTTTGCGTGTGGCTTGTGCGTACGTGTTTTGTGAGCGGGTTTGTGTATGCGGGCGTGTGCGCATGTTTCTGTGTGGGTCGCTATGTGTGCCTACACGTGTTAGCGTGCTGCGTGTATGTATGTGTGATTGTTTGTGTTGAACAATGCGCGCGTGCGCGCTTTTGTGTCTGCGCTTTGTGAGTACGTATATTTGTGTGTTCGTGCGTATGTATTGCGTAAGGTCGGTGGAATTTCACTCTCAGTGAAACTCTTCAAATTTAGTGCAGCGAGTGTTCCCGCCTGAAAGCCGAGTTTGGTTTCAAGCCACCCTGGACAATTGCTGTATGAGACGCCGTTTCTCGGGAGGATCGGTGGGAAGGCGTCAGGTGTACGCTTCCTCTTTCTTCCCTCTTCTGCCCTGATGAATCCATATCGTTGATTGTTATTGTGAATGTGAACGTAACATCCAGAGCATAAATAAATGATTAAGAAATCTGGTAGTGTGTTTCGCCATTACACTAATTCTGATCTTAAAGACGTGGATTTCCCATTATCCCACATTTCCGTTGAAGTAGACAACCGCTGAAATTGTGAATGGTAGGTTATTCGAGACGTTCTACGCATATCAATTGTGTAGTAGCTTCGACGGGGTGGCAGGGCGGAGGGCCTACGGCATGAGGCCTCAACGGCCCGGGTGCCCAGCGCCGCAACGAAGAGCCGGGCTGCTCGAGTCGGGGATTAGACCAAGAATCATTTTATTCCAGCGAGGGGAAACGCAGCTGGCAACTTACAGCGTTTGGCACTGAGTGGCGCCTTGACCTAAACGATCCGAGAGTGAAACTGGAAGCCAACACAGGATATTACATCACCTCTCTCTTGAGAGAAAAATGGGCCACTCGCTCTCCTCACAACAAAGCAAGTCATGAGTTAAGGAAGAACACATGTTAGCACTGTAACACGCGTGTTTGGTAATGACATCTTTAAACGATAAAAAATGACATATTTGGCTTCTCCATTTAAACAGAAACGCACAGCATGAAGACTTAAAATAAACATGATTGCATGACAGTTATGAAGAGTTTCAGCACCAGTCTTGGGACGACGACGAGATGCACACTTGTACACACAGATCACACATGAAAAAGAGTTCACCGAGTACAAGTAGAGAATGTGATCATCTGTGTGCCCCCTGGCACAGCACTGGTGGGTGGCTCATTCGCCCTGAGCCTGACTCCAGACAGCTGTGTGGCTCTCGCGGATTGGAGATTGTGCGTATAAAGCACCTTACACTCCCAAGAAGTTGGATTAGTCCCCGCGTAAAGATGCTAAAGACCTGAGTAATGCTGAGTGAGTGAGTGAGTGAGTGAGTGAGTGAGTGAGTGAGTGAGTGAAAAACTTTATTAGCTCTAGATTCGCTGGTCTTCTGCGGTCTTCAGATGGCTTCGTCCATCTTCTAGCACAACTGTCTGTTGCCCTTAGTCCAGGGCTCCGCTGGATGCTGCTGCCAGTTGTACTCGCCGAATCAGATCTTCTTGGTTGACCTGCCGATCGCTGGAGAGCACTCCCTCCCATTGCTCCGCAATCGGGTTTGGTATAACGGGTACCACGTCTACCTTCTGGCATGCCCACGTTATGTGATACAGCGTGGGTGTTTCGTGGCACCAGGGGCCTTTGTCATTGTATTGTGTGGGATACATTTTGCTGAGTACGTTTAGGTTCGGGTACGAGCGCGTTTGCAGCTGCCTCCACGCGACAGAGTCCTCTCTGCTAAGGGAGTTGTGTGGTGGTGGATACGGCTTTCTGCAGCCCTTGTAGTAATTTAGTATCGCCGAATAGTCTTGGGGTACAGGTTCGGTCCCCTTGAGGTCGCCTACGTTGGATGCTCGGTAATAAGTGTACCCTCGAGCTGTCCTGTCAGCCTCTTGGTTCCCTGCCACTCTCGTGTATCCCGGCGTCCATACTATCGTGTGCCTAATTGGTTCTTCTTTTGGTTGTCGTTGTGCTATGTGGTCTCCGGAGCTGAGTATGCGGAGCGTTCCGTGCCCTATTCTGCCGCGTAGGTAGTTGCGGCACGCCGTTTGTGAGTCTGTAAGGATTGTTAGAGACCATTTAGACCGACATCCCTCCGCTGCCGCTATAGCGACCGCCGCTTCTTCAGGCTCGACTATCGTACAGCCTTGTAGCGATGCGCTGGTGATCTCTCGTAGGTTCGAATCAATCACCGTTGCTACCGCGCTGCTGTTGCTCTGCCCCACTGCTCTGACGTATGTGGCTGCGTCCATATATACCGTCGTTTCTTGGGGTGCTAGTGTCTTTTGTAGGCATTCAGCCCTCGCCTCTCTGCGTCCTTTGTGTAGCTTGGGACCCATGTTCCGGGGTATGGGTGCTACATTTAGTGTGTTGCGATAACCGTCCGGAATTGATTCGGTCCTCTGTATCTCTTGAAGTTGATCGGCGCAGCTTAGTTTCTTCAGGAGCTCCCTGCCAGATGCGGTCTGCTGTAGCCTGCGCTGTCGGGAGACTAGTTGAGCCTCTTTCAATTCCTCGAAGGTGTTGTGTAGTCCTAAGGCTAGGAGCTTTTCGGTTGAGGTGTTGTGGGGAAGGTGGAGTGCGGTTTTGTAGGCATTGCATAGAATCGCGTCCGCCTGTTGTACCTCACTCTTGATGGGATTGTAATATGGGAGGCTGTGTGCCACTCGCCTGACGACCAGGCTTCTGACCAGCTTGAGTGTGTCCTCCTCTCGCATGCCGT